>NW_022589755.1:6383395-6851005 GCF_004348235.1 Phoca vitulina | reverse complement strand
TTAACATATATTGCATTATTTGTTTCAGAGGTACAGATCTGAGATTCAACAGTCTTGCACAATTCACAGTGCTTACCAGAACACATACCCTCCCCAGTGTCCATCACCCAGTCACCCCATCCCTCCCACCCCACCCCCCACTCCAGCAACCCTCAGTTTGTTTCCTGAGATTAAGAATTCCTCATATCAGTGAGGTCATATGATACATGTCTTTCTCTGTTTGACTTATTTCGCTCAGCATAATACCCTCCAGTTCCATCCACGTCGTTGCAAATGGCAAGATCTTATTCCTTTTGATGGCTGCATAATATTCCATTGTATATATATACCACATCTTCTTTAGCCATTCATCTGTTGATGGACATCTTAAGCCTCAGTTTTCTTTTCAGTAAAATGAATATATGTGGAAGGTTGTCCCTGTGTTAGGTTAGGTTGGGCAATGCTGCATAAGAAAGCACCTAGGGGCGCCTGGGTGGTGCAGTTGGTTGTGCGTCTGACTCTTGGTTTCGGCTCAGATCATGATCTCAGGGTCGTGAGATCGAGCCCCACATCGGGCTCTGCGCTCAGCGCAGAGTCTGCTTGCAATTCTCTCTCTCCCTCTGCCCCTCCCACTTGTGCACTCTCTCTCTCTCTCTCTAAAATAGGTAAATAAATCTTTAAAAAAAAGAGAGAGAAAAAGAAAACATCCTACACTCTCAGTGACTGTCAACAACGAAGGCTTACTTCTCCCGCTCCATTTTTGGCTTGTCTGTGTCTTGGCTCCAGTATGGTTTCCACTTTGGGATGAGCGAGCACCTCCTAGCTGAGATGTTGCTGGTCTCATAGCAGAGGGAAAAGAGAAATGGCAAACCAGGTCCTGGCTCCTACAGCCTCCATGTGGAAGAAACACATGTCACTTGTGCCCACATTTCATTGACAAAAGTGAGGCATAGGGTAGTTCCTCAGCTCCCAATCCTTCCACTGAGAGGGAACCAAAATACTCGGTGCAGAGTAACACAGTGTGCCCCAGGGCCTGGGGGGAGCCGCGGGGGGGACTCCTGGAGATAATGTATAAAATGCATCAGAGTGTCCAGCACATAGGAAGTAGTCAATTAATGGAGTTTATTATTGCTACTGCTGTTATTGATCCATGTCTCATTTATTTTGTTGAATGGTGGGTGTAGGCATCAGGGTCTAAATTGCTGGTAATAGAGAAAGAGAGGAAGAGGCCCACATTTATGTTCATCTTTGTACCCTCCATCTCTACTTTAGGCACTTAGGGGAGAAAAAGGAGGGCCCTGGCCTCCAACATCCCAGAAGAAAAATGTTTCTGGTAACTGTTAGAAACATGATCAGAAGCCAGAAGTCTGTAAGACCCACTACATACCTCAAGGAGCAGTCAAATTGAAATATATATATATGCATACATATTTTTCTGAGACAATGCACAATGAATACAATGTATTTGTCAAGATAGAAGAGAAAACTAAGAAAAAAAATTGGGACCACTGAAAACGGTTGGCTAGAAGTCCCCAGTGTCAGGATCAGTCACGATGTCCTTGCCCAGGGAGTTCCCAACTTTTGCACCATGACGATGACAGTGACAGTGACATTAGCTGATGCCACAGAACACTTACAGAGGGTAGCCAGTGCGCCGAATCCTTCCGAAAATCAGTTTATTTTCTCAACAACCCAATGCAGTAGGGTCTATTATCATCCCCATTTCACAGTTGAAATCACCGAGGCCCTAAGTCACTTGCCTCAGCTCATGTGATTTGTAGGTGGCAGAGCTGGGATTTGAACCCAGATCTTCTTGTTCCCGAAGCTGTGGAGAGCCACCTCCATGGTGAGCTTTGTAAAAGGACAGATTCCTGGATTCTCCCCCAGGGAGGCTCAGGACGGGCCCAGGAATCTGTGCGGCCTGGTTGCGCCTGATTCAAGATGGCGGATGGTGGGGAGCACTGTGACCACACATTTTTGTTCCCAGGGCCCCACAAAGGGTGAAATGCAAAATACCAAGTCTGTTTTCCCTCGACATTAGGGAACTTCCTGTCCTCTCTGCATTGCACTTTCTTTAGCTTTTATAATTCTTTCCTCTTGTTTTCTTGAGAACAGCTTTACTGAGATAAAATCCACATATCATTCAGTTCACCCATTTAAGGTGTTACAATTCAGTGGTTTTTGGTATATTCACAGAATTGTGCAATTGTCACCACAGTCAATCTTAAAACATTTTTGTCACCACAACAAGAAACTCTGTACCCCTTAATGGTCACTCTGTATTCCTCCCTTCCCCCAGCCCTCGGCGGCCAATAATTGGCTTTCCGTCTCAAAGAATTTCCCTATTCCTGACGTTTTGTATGAATGGAGTCATACGCTTTGTGGCCTTCTATGATTGGTCTCATTAACTTAGCGTCTTGTTTTCAAGGTTTCTCCAAGTGGTAGCTCGCATCAGTGCTCCATTCCTTTTTAGTGCTAAATAATATTCTGTTGTATGGATGGACCACATTTGATTTATCCATGGATCAGTTGATGCACATTTGGGTTGTTTCCACTTTGGGGTTATTTTCTTTCTGCTTGGTTTATAAAAAGAAGATGCCTCTCCAAGCCAGTTTATTTTTCCTGTTAGCTTGTTGAGTTTATTATTATTTGTATTATTCATTTTGGCATTTCTGGTTTGAGGTCAGAATGAAGAGTCAGGATGAAATTGGGACAGAGGGTCAGAACTTGGACAAGAAGGGTCAGAGGTAGGAGTGGACCAAGGTCAGAATTCAGAAGCCAAATACGGCTGTTTGCTCTGAGGTCAGATATGAGGAACACTGGGCTGGACAATCTGACATCAGACTTTGTGGGTCAGAAGTTAATATTCAGGCACGGGGCTGTCAAACCTGGGGAGCTGAGGTCATGAAAGTTGAGGGGGTCAGAGGTCAGGTAGATGGTCCAAGGTCAGACAGAGTCAGGGGTTGTGAAGGTGAAAGAAGAGGGACCTGGAGTTAGAAGTCAGACCAGGGTCAGAGGGTGGAGAAGGTCAGAGGCGGAAGGTCAGCAGTCTTGAGGGTAGATCTCAGAGGTCAGAGGTTAGATACAGGGGTCAAAAGTCAAGGGGATGATAGACAGGGGACTTGGCTTCAGGTCAAGCAGGGTTAGAGCTCAGATGTGAATGGTGAGAGGTCTTGATGACGGTGAAGAGGGGCTCAGAGGTCAGGCTGAGCCCTCCTCCCTTCCCCCCCTTCCCCCCCCAGGGTGGCAGAGCCCCCCGAGAAGACGGCCGTGCGGGTGCTGGGGCGGCCCCCACGCAGGGGCTGCTGCGGCGGGTGCCCCCCACGCCTGCGCCGCTGGCTCCAGTTCTGGGGGGCGCCGGTGACCGCCTTCATGGGCAACGTGGTCAGCTACCTCCTCTTCCTGCTGGTGTTCGCCCGGGTGCTGCTCCTCGACTTCCAGCCCGAGGCGCCCGGCGCCCTGGAGCTGCTGCTCTACTTCTGGGTCTTCACCCTGCTCTGCGAGGAGCTCCGGCAGGGCCTGGGCGGCGGCTGGAGCAGCCTCACCACCGGGGGCCCCGGGCCCGGCCCCCAGCAGGCCCCGCTGCGCCGCCGGCTGAGCCTCTACCTCGCCGACACCTGGAACCAGTGCGACCTGGTGGCCCTCAGCTGCTTCCTCCTGGGCGTCGGCTGCCGGTGAGTGTCCCTGCCGCTTGCCACCTCCGCGCCTCCCTGCTGGCCTGGAGCCAACCCCGCTTTTCCCGGAAACAAGCACGAAAGGCCCTTCTTGATCGAAAGCACCGCATCCAGATGGTCCCCAAGCAGTTCGCTCACACCTGGGTATCTGGCTTTAGGGACGGCGGGACTAGGGCGAGGGCCTCACTGTTTTTCTAGATCTGCAGGTCGGGCGGGCTTTTTTCTGCTCCCCCAGACCTGAACTCAGTCTTCCCCCAGACAGGGGCCAGGCCCGGGGGTGGGGGTGGCGGGCACACTCACCTTCCCCGCTCTGCCGCCCCCTCGCCCCAGCCTCCAGGACTCCCCTCTTCCCTCCAGTCCATCCCCACAAGACTCTTTTTACTCTCAGAGCTGTCCTGCCCCTGCCTGCTTCCCCGGGCTGCCCAGCGCCCCCGGACCCGGTCCTGGGGGCGCTGCCTGGTGGAGACCCGCCCAGCTCTGCAGGCCTGCGTCCCCATTCCTTTCCCTTTTCTTCATCCAGGCTCCAGCCCCTCCGGGCAGCTTGCAGTTCCTTCCTCACAGCCAGTAATTATAATGATCCGTGTAATTATAACATTGTGATCAGAATTTTTACCAGTACAGATAAGCTCTTATCAAGGAATGATTTTCATTTCTGCAAATTTCCTCAATCAGTTTTATCTGCAGGGCAGTTAAACACATTTCAGTCATTTTCAGTTTCAGTTTCTGAAATTATTTCAACTTCGTTAATTATTATTTGGGGTAAGTCGTACAACAAATATTTGGCTCATCATTGGTGTTGTATTGAATGGACCTGAATTTTGCCCAAATCTAGGTTCTGTGTTTGTGAATTTTATGTTGTGGCTTTTATGTAATTCGGGTCCAGTTTTCCTGGGTCAAATTTTATAGATTCACATTTTTTTTAAGATTAAAAAAAATTTTTTTTTTTTTTTAAGATTTTATTTATTTACTTGACAGAGACACAGCAAGAGAGGGAACACAAGCAGGGGGAGAGGGAGAGGGAGAAGCAGGCTTTCTGCAGAGCAGGGAGCCTGATGTGGGGCTCGATCCCAGGACCCTGAGATCATGACCTGAGCCGAAGGCAGACACTTAACGACTGAGCCACCCAGGCGCCCCTAAAAAAATTTAAGTCATCTCTACTCCCAATGTGGGGCTCGAACTCACAACTCCGAGATCAAGAATCGCATGCCCCGCCCAAGAGCCGGCGGCCCCTACAGATTCACATTTTACCAGGGAAGCTTGAATGTTCTGTCACCTTTTTAGTCCATAAAAACCTTGACTGTTTCTGCTTAGTTCTTAGCATAAACAAAACCAGATCATCAGGAATTCACCTCAAATATTTTCTGTTGCCAAGACTGGGCTGTGTCATGTTAGTTCATTTCTTCTGTGGCTTCCAGATCATACTTTGTGGTGCCCAGAGAGAGGGCAAAGGGCACGTCAAAACATCCTTGGAAACATGGATGTTTTGGGTCTTGGCATGTCATGTCTTTAAAATTTTGTAGCTCTCAATTTAACCTTTAGATTTTTTTTTTCTTTTTTCCATTCTGATGGGTAAAAATGACTTCTTGCCTTAAAATTTATGCATCCCTGACTACTAGTTAGCTTGGGCATCTGTTCATAGCAAATGGCCACTTGTCCTTCTGTCAATGTCTTTTCATAGCCTTGCCGCCGTTTTAGAAAATACATATTCATTTATGTTTGTTGATCTCTTGTATGTGCGTACGGGTAGGTGCTCTCCTAACCCTTGGTGTTTTTTGTTTTTGTAAGATTTTATTTTTAAGTAATGTCTACGCCCAACATGGGTGAATACTTGAACTCACAACCCTGAGATCAAAAGTGGAACACTCTGCCTGTGCCAGCCCAGGTGCCCTAAATCTTGGTGGTTTTGTTCTAAATCCCTTCTGTCTGCAGCTTCTTTTCACGTTTGTATATTATCTTAAACATTCTTTTATTCTTTAAGTTTGTATCTGAAACAACCCGAGACTTATAAAAAGTATGGCAAAAACAGTACAAAGAATTCCTCTACATCTTTCACCCAGATCCCCAGATGTCAACATCTTCCATTATCAAAACCGGAGATCTTAAATTTTACCAACTGTCCCATGGATGTCCTTTTTCTGTCCCAGGAGCCAATCCAGTTCTTCAATCCTTCTTTGGCTTTTATGATCTTAACACTTTTGAACAGTCCAGTCCAGTTATTTTGTAGGATTTGCCTCCATTTGAGTTTGTCTCAGTTCTCTCGTGATCAGATTTAGGTCATGCATTTTTGGCAGATAGTTTTGCCTTTCTCTGTTGATCATATTTATGTTATATTTTGATGCATGGAAGTTTTCTATTTCAGAGTAGTCAAATTCATCAGTCTTTTCCTGTATTGTGATTTTATATATATATTACTTGTGTAGAAGGCTTTTTTTGTTTTGTGACATCTCATCCTATCAAGCTCATGAAATTCTTCTGTATTTTCAGATTTTAATGTTTTGCCTTTTACTCTAGGTTTTTTTTAAAAAAGTACTTTTTTATTTTATTTTTGAGAGAGTTGGGGGGGCCGAGGGAGAGGGAGAAAGAGAAGCTTAAGCAGGTGCCACACTCAGTGGAGGCGGAGGCGGAGGCGGGGCTCGACCTCAGGACCCTGAGATCATGGCTTAACCTACTGAGCCACGCAGGCGCCCCTTGCCTTCTACTCTAGGTTTTTAATCCATTCAGAGTTCAAGTACATGATGATGCAAATAGGGATATAATTTTTAAATTTTCCCCATAGGGACTGCCCATGTTACTGGCCATTTGACCTTCCTCTGTGAATTGTGTGTTCTCTTTATCCACTCTCCTTTAGGTCGTTTGTCTTCTGCTTACTCGTTTGCTGGAACTCTCTATATTTTGCCTTTTATAGGTTGGACAAATATTCTGGCAGTTTTTCCAACTTGTTACAGGGGCCTCCCGAATTTTAGCCAGGGCTCTGATTTATGCAGCCATTTTTAAGCGGGTGCCAGCGCCCTGCGCGGCTCACCTTGGCGCTGTGAAATCTGGGTAAACCCGGGTGAATCGGAGGGTCCCGGCTGCGGCCCCTCCAGGGTCACCCGAAGCCTGGTGTTGGGAAGACCCGGGTTTTCCTTTGCACCCCGTGACCCGAGGGACCCCCGCCGCGTCTCCCCGCATCCCAGGTTGATCCCCGGACTGTATGACCTGGGCCGCACTCTCCTCTGCCTCGACTTCATGGTCTTCACGCTACGATTGCTGCACATCTTCACGGTCAACAAACAGCTGGGACCCAAAATCGTCATCGTGAACAAGATGGTGAGGGAGGCGGGGCCGGATGGGCGGATCCAGGGGAAGGGGCGGGGCGGTGTGGGCACGCGTGCGCAGAGCAGGGCGGGGGGGCGGGGCTTCGGTGGGCGGGGGCGGGGCGGGGCCAGACTTGGTCTTCTCTTCCTACCTCGCAGATGAAGGACGTGTTCTTCTTCCTCTTCTTCCTTGGTGTGTGGCTGGTTGCCTACGGGGTGGCCACGGAGGGGCTCCTCAGGCCCCGGGATCGTGACCTCCCGAGTATCCTGCGTCGTGTCTTCTACCGGCCCTACCTGCAGATCTTTGGGCAGATCCCCCAGGAGGACATGGACGGTATGGAGGGATGAGAGGGCCTGACGCCCTCCCTCCGAGTCCCCCCTCCCAGTGCTCCCCGTCCCTGGGTCTCTATACCCCTCTCCTTAAGTCTCTGCGTCTCTCTCTCCAGGTCTCTGAGTAGCCGCTACCCTCCTTCATCCCTATGGGACTCTGCCCGCCTCTCTCTCCGTATTTCTGTTCCCTGCCTCTGGGTCTCTGCCCCCTCCTCTTTCTCTCTCTGGGATTCTGTCTCCGTCTCTCTGGGTCTCTCTCCCCCACGCCTCCGAATTTCTGTTTTTCTCTGGTCTCTGTCTCCCTGGCCCCCTCTCTGAGTGTCTCCCTTTACAGTGGCCCTCATGGAGCAGGTCAACTGCTCGTCGGAGCAGGGCTTCTGGGCTCGCCCGCCGGGAGCGCAGGCGGGCTCCTGTGTCTCGCTTTATGCCAACTGGCTGGTGGTTCTCCTTCTCATCATTTTCCTGCTCGTGGCCAACATCCTGCTGCTCAATTTGCTCATCGCCATGTTCAGGTGAGGCCTGACTGCTCTCTGATCTGACCTCACCCAGCTTGACCCTGACCCCAGCATGATTCTTGACACCAGCCTAAATCAATTCTCTCTTTAGTCCCAGAATTCAGACTCTGCTCCTGACCTGGACTTTGGACTCTGATCCTCTCCCTGAGCCCAGGCTGAATATAAAAAAAAAAAAAAAAAAAAAAGAAAATTTATTGTGGCAAAATACATATAACTTGGGCGGGCGCCTGGGTGGCTCAGTCGTTAAGCGTCTGCCTTCGGCTCAGGTCATGATCCCAGGGTCCTGGGATCGAGTCCCACATCGGGCTCCCTGCTCAGCAGGAAGCCCGCTTCTCCCTCTCCCGCTCCCCCTGCTTGTGTTCCTGCTCTCGCTGTCTCTCTCTGTCAAATAAATAAATAAAATCTTTAAAAAAAAAAAAAAATACATATAACTTGCCAATTTTAAGTGTACAAATTCAATGGCATTAATTAAATTCATAATGTTTTACAACCATTACCACTATTTCCAAAAAATTTTATCACTCCAAACACAAAAAGTGTGTACCCACTGAGCAAGCAATAACTTCCCATTCCCCACTACCTCCCTAGCCCCTGGTAACCTGGAATCTGCCTTCTGTCTTTAGGAATTTGCTTATTCTAGAGGTTTCGTATACGTGGATTTATACAATATTTATCATTTTCTGCCTGGCTTATTTCACTTAGCATAACGTTTTCAGTGTTTATCCATGTTGTAGCACGGATCAGTACTCTTTTTTTTTATGGCTGAATAATATTCCGTTGATCAGTCTATCACATTTTGTTATCCATTCATCTGTTCACGGAAACTCGGTTGTTTCCATCCCTTGGCTATTGTGGATAATGCTGCAATGAACATTAGTGTTCATGTACCTGTTTGAGTCTCTGTTTTTCTTTCTTTTGGATATATTTCTAAATAGAATGCCGGGTATGCTGTGGTAATTCTGTTTAGCTTTTTGAAACTGTTTTCCACTGGAGTGGCACCAACTTCTGTTCTCATCAGCGATGGAGGAGAGTTCCGGTTTCTCCACAGCCTTGCCTAGGGTTGTTATTTTCCTTTTCAAAAAATTATAGCCATCCTAGTTAGTGGGTATGAACTGGTATTTGAATGTGGTTTTGATTTGCATTTCCTAATGACTAAAGATGTTGAGCATCTTTCCATGTGCTTATTGGCCATTTGTACATCTTCTTTGGAAAATGTTTATTCAGGTCTTTTGCCTGTTTTTAAATTTGGTTGTTTGTCTTTTTGTTGTTGAGTTATAGCAGTTCGTTGTATATTCTGGATGTTAAACTCCGATCAGGTATGTGATTTGCAAATATTTTCTCCCATTCTGTTGGTTGCCTTTTCCTGTTCTTGATAATCCCCTTTGATGCACAAAAGTTTAAAATTTTGTTATGTGTACACTGGTGTCATATCTAAGGACCAGTCACCAAGTCTAAGTTAATAAAGTTTCATTCCTATGTTTTATGGTTTTAGCTCTTATATTCAGGTTGTTGGTCTGTTTTGACTTAATTTTTGTATATAGTGTGAGGTAGGGGTCCAACTTTGTTCTTCTTGCATGCAGAAATCCAGTTGTTCCAGGTCTCTGTGTTTAAGAGACTATTTTTTTCCACATTGAATGGACTTGTCACTCTTGTTAAAAATCAGTTGGCCATTGTATTAGTTTCCTGGGGCTTCCCTAACAAAGTACCAAAAAGTGGATGGTTTTAAATAACAAACTTTTCCATCACAGTTCTGGATGCTCTAAGTCCAAAATCAAGGTATGGATAGGATTGGTTCTTCTAAAGGCTGTGAAGGAGAATCTGTTCCCTGCCTCTCTCCTACCTTCTGGTAGATTGCTGGCAATCTTTGGCTTGTAGATGTATCATTGTAATCCCTACCTTCATCTTCATATGGTATTCTCCCTGTGTGCATGTCTGTGTCCAAATTTCCCCTTTTCATAAGGACACCAGCCTTGTTAGACTTGGGACCAACCCTAACAACTTCATTTTAACTTGATTACTTTTGTAAAGACCCTACTTCCAAATAAGTCACATTCTGAGGTACTAGAGATTAGGATTTCAACATATCTCGTTTGGTGGAAAGGGGACACAATTCAACCCATAATACTCATAGATGTATGGGTTTATTTCTGGACTCTCATTTCTGTTCCATTGGTCGATATGTCAATCGTATGCCAGCACCACACTATTTTGATTTTGGAGCAAATTTTCGAATTAGGAAGTCTGAGTCCTCCAACTTTGTTCTTTTTCAAGATTTCTTTAGCTATTCAGGCTCTCTTGCAATTCCATATAAATTTGAGGATTGGCTTTTACTTTTCTGCAAAAAAGGCTGTCACAATTTTGGTTTTTTTTTTGTTTTCTTTTAAAGCTTTTATTTATTTATTTGACAGAGAAAGAGAGAGCACAAGTAGGCAGAGTGGCAGGCAGAGGGAGAGGGAGAAGCAGGCTTTCCACTGAGCAGGGAGCCTGATGCGGGGCTCGATCCCGGGACTCCAGGATCATGACCTGAGCTGAAGGCAGCCGCTTAACCAACTGAGCCACCCAGGCGCGCCAAGGCTGTCACAATTTTGATAAGAATTGCATTGAATCTGTAGATTGCTTTGGGTAGTATTCTGATGTTAACAGTATTAAATCTTTGTACTCATGAACACAGGTTGTCTTTCCACTTATTTAGGTGCTCTTTTAAATTTCTTTCAGTATTGTTTTGTAATTTTTAGTGTAAAAGTCTTTCATCTTGGTTAAATTTATTCCTCGGTGCTTTGTTTTTTAAGATTCTATTGTAAATGGAATTGCTTTCTTAATTTCCTTTTTGGATTGTTCACTGCAGGTGTAGAGAAACACAGTGGATTTTTGGTTGGTGATCTTGTACCCCGCAACTTTGCTGAATTTGCTTTTTAGCTCTAGTAGCTTTCTTGTGATTCTCTGAGATTTTTGATATAGGATCATGTCATTTGTGAATAGAAATAGTTTGTCTTCCTTTCCAATTTGGATGCCTTTTATTTCTTGTTCATGTTTAATTGCTCTGACTATAACTTTCAGTACGATGATGAATAGCTGTGGTGAGAGTGGGCATCCTTGTCTTGTTTCTTATTTTAGCGGAAAGCTTTCAGTCTTTCTTCATTGAGTATGTTAGCCGTAGGTTTTTCATAAGTACCCTATATCCATGTTGAGGAATGTTCCTTTTAATACTATTTTTCTGAGTTAAAATTTTTTTTTTTACCACGAAAGGGTGTTGGACTTTGTCAAATGCCTTTTCTGTGTCTGTCACTTGAGATGATCATGTGGTTTTTTTCTCTTTGTTCTATTAATGTGGTGTATTATATTGACTTTTGCATGTTGAATCACCTTTGCATTACTGGGATAAATCCCACTTGGTCATGGTGTATAATCCTTTTAATATGCAGCTGAATTAGGTTTGTTAGTATTTTGTTGAGGATATTTGCATATGTATTCATAAAAAATATTGGTCTGTAATTTTGTTTCCTTGTGGTATCTTTTTTTTTTTTTTTTTTAAGATTTTATTTATTTATTTGACAGAGAGACACAGCGAGAGAGGGAACACAAGCAGGGGGAATGGGAGAGGGAGAAGCAGGCTTCCTGCTGAGCAGGGAGCCCGATGCGGGGCTCGATCCCAGGACCCTGGGATCATGACCTGAGCTGAAAGCAGACGCTTAACGACTGAGCCACTCAGGTGCCCCTCCTTGTGATATCTTTATCTGGGTTGGTAATGCTGCTGGCCTCATAGAATGAGTCAGGAACTGTTCTCTTCAATTTTTTTGGAGAATTTGAGAAGGATTGGTGTTAATTCTTTTTTTTTTTTTTTTTTTATGTTTCATAGATTCACCAGCAAAAACATCTGGGCCTGGGATTTTTGTTGTTGTTGGGACATTTTTATGAGTGATTTAATCTCTTTATTTGTTATAGGTCTTTGAGAGATTTTTTCTTCTTGAGTCAGTTAGGTAATTTTTATGTTTCTAGGAATTTGTCCACTTACTTCATTTAGGTTATTTAATTTGTTGGCATACAACTGTGATAGTGTTCTCTTATAATCCTTTTTATTTCTGTAAAGTTGGTAGTAATGTCTCCATTTTCATTTCTGATTTTAGCTATTTGATTTTAGCTGACTTTTGAACCTGTCTATAACCTCTATCTTAATTCCTGACACCATCCCCAACTTGACCTCTGACATCTGACTCTTTGCCCTCCTAACCCAGCTTCTAAGTGCATCCTGTAATACCTCTGACCTTATTGATTCTGACATCTGCTTGCAGCCTTGGACTTCAAATATATTGTCTAATATCTAACCTTGATCTGCCCTCTTTGACCTCTGGTGACCCTTGACCTCTCTCGTCCCCACAGCCACACCTTCAGCAAAGTACAGGGAAACAGCGACCTCTATTGGAAGGCTCAGCGCTACTGCCTCATCCGGGAATTTCACTCTCGGCCCGCGCTGGCTCCGCCCCTTATCATCATCTCACACGTGCGCCTCCTCATCCGGCGGCTACACAGGCGCCGGTCCCGCTTGCCGCCCTCCCCGGTCTTCGAACATTTTCGTGAGAACGGGGTTTGATACAAAAGGGAAAAGCACCGGGGTCAGGACCTGGAGAGAAAGAAGAGCATGGACAGGCTGGGGGAAGGTGTCCGGGAGCTCTAGTGGGCAGGGATTAGGCGGTCAGGGGGCCGGTGTGAAATATTAGGGCGAGGCCTAGAGCTGCACGGGGCGAGGTCTGGGAGGGCTCGCGCTGGAGGCCTTGGGTGGGGAGGCTGGGTCTGGAGGGGGCAGGCCCTTTGACTCCGTCCTAACACCGCCCCCCAGGGGTCTACCTCTCGAAGGAAGCAGAGCGGAGGCTGCTGACATGGGAGTCGGTGCAGAAGGAGAATTTCCTGCTGGCGCGCGCGCGTGACAAGCGGGAGAGTGACTCCGAGCGTCTGAAGCGCATGTCGCAAAAGTGAGGGCGGGTCCTGGCTGGGGGCGGGGCTTCGGTTGAGAGGAGCCCCGGACTGGGGCTAGGGAGGCGCGGGGCTCCAGGTGGAGCCTGAGTGGGGCGGGGCCCCGGGGTGTTGGGGAGGAAGGCGGGCCTCCGGGGGCGGGGCTTCTGAGGTGGGCGGGGCTAGCGGGTGGCGGGAATGGGCCTGATGCCCTCGTTGCCGTGGGTTGCAGGGTGGACGCAGCGTTGAAGCAGTTGAGACAGATCCACGAGTATGAGCAGCGTCTGAAAGGGCTGGAGCAGGAAGTGAGGACTCCCGGACCAGGCTGGGGGAGTGTGGCCGGGGGGCGGGGGTGGTGGTGTGAGGTTCTGGTCTCCTGCCCTTCTGTCCCTCCTGCTCCCCAGGTCCAGCACTGTAGCCGTGTCCTGGGCTGGGTGGCCGACTCCCTGAGCCGCTCTGCGTTGCTGCCCCCAGGGGGGCCACCGCCTCCAACCCTGTCTGGGCCTAAAGGTCAGTGTTGTGGGGTCCACCTGTGTCTATCCCTGGCCTCTGTCATCACCACCCTACGTTCTGGGGCTTTTGTTCCTCTATCTCTGAGTGTTTTTCTCCCGTTCGCTGCCCTTCCATTGTCCCTGGGGCACACTCTCCGTCTCCTTTGGGCTTTTCGTCCTTTCTCCTCCTTTTTGCCAGTCTTCCATTTTTTTCTGTCTTCCTCTCCATCCCCACCACCTGTTCTCTCTCCTCTCTTCCCCCCAGACTCAGCCCTGCTGGCAGACTTCAAGGAGTAGCCCCCATAGGGAGTTTTTGCTCCCAAAGTCCTACTGGTCCTTGACCATTGCACCTCCTGGCCTTGTTTTCCACGCGGGCCCCATGCTCATGGAGGACCACCTGGGCTGCTGTCAGGACCACCTCAGGGAGTGTCATCCATGCGAACCACCGCAGGCCCAGCTCCTCCTAGAACCAGTCCCGCTCCGGGAAGATCAGCCTCTGGAGCCCAGGCATTGCTCTTCTGAAGGCCCTGCCACAGCCCGCTGGGCGGGAGAGGGCTGCAGGGTCTTTGGGATACAGGGATCACAGATCCCATTTGCAGCTCCCCACACTGGGGAAATAAAGCCATTTGAGAGGAGTGGAGTCCGATGCTTGATTCTTGGGGAAATGGTGGGCACCTAGATCCTTTTGAGATGGGGGCTGGGGCTGGGTTTGAGGCCATTGGTCAGTCTGTTGCCGTATTTTAGATAATCTCCAGGTCTGTTCCCCACTCCCAGGCCCACTCTGCCTGTCTGACTGAGGCCCAGCACCTTTTGTCTGCACTATTTTGATGGTTCTCACTTCAGTGGGACAGAAACCCCAACCGTCTGCACCTGCGTAGTTTCTACTTTCCAGTGGAAAAAGAACTCAGTGATAATAAGCAAATTATTTCCTGGAGTGGGGGTGGGTGGGAGCTATGTACATCTGCTTTGGCAAGAGGGGAACAGATGATGCAAATTTGAGTAGATAACTGCAGAAATGTCTTTAAAGAGTCTAATTAGTGGGAAATTGCAGGCCATACGCACATGGAATTGAGGCAAATATGCATCATTATACATGCAGTTTAACTAAACAACCCATAACAAAGTAAACTGGTAATGACAAGACTGAACTGACAGCAGTTATTAGTTAAATAGCAAGAAACCACCAACAACCATCACATCCCCAAATCACAACCAAAACATCCTTCCTCCAAATTGGAGGAATTCCAACTATCTGCCACTTTGGGTACAGAGTAGCTTTAAATATTGCCAAGCGTTGTGTGGCAACCAGATTTCTCTGGAAGATGTTGAAGTAATTCTCACTAACCCAAGTCATAATAATAATGTAAACGACGATGGTGGCAATATTAATAACAATACTGTTTGACATTTAAAAAATTTCTAATTGCTTACTGCTAGTTTACAGAAATACTGCCGATTTCTTTTGTTTATTGACATGTTCTATGATTTTGCTAAACTCACTTTATTAGTTCTAGTATAATTTTTGCAGTCTTTGGGATTTTCTCTGTATACAGTCATGCTGTCTGTAAGTAGAGGCAATTTTATTTCATTGTTCCAATTTGTATTTTTTTTTTATCATGGTAAAATATACAGAATACAAAATTTACCATTTTAATCTGTTGGAAGCATGCAACTCAGTAGCATTTAGTACTTCCACAAAGTTGCTCAGTGATTACCACTGTCTCGTTCCAGCAGTGCTCATCACTCCAAACAGGAACCTTGTACCAAGAACTCACTGCTCATTCTTCTCTCCCTCCAGCCCTGGCCACCACCATTCTGCTCTCTAGCTCTCTGGATTTGCCTGTTCTGGATATTTCATACAAATCGAATCATCACACTTGTGGTCCCTTGTGTTTGACTTCTTTCACTTAGCACAATGTTTTCAAGGTTTATCCATGTTGTATGAGAACTTCATTCCTGCCTACGGTTGAATAATATCCATAGTATGTATATATCACTTTTATTTTATCCATTCATCTGTTGATGGACGTTTGGGTGGCTTCTACTTTCTGGCAATTGCAAATAATGCTGCTGTGAACATTCAAGTACAAGTTTTTGCTTGAACACTGTTTTCAGTTATTTTGGGTATAGACCTAGAGTGGAATTTGATATTTCTATGATTAACTTTTTGAGGAACTGCCAAGCTGATTTTCACAGTGGGTGCACCATTTCCTGTTCCCACCAGTGACACAGGAGTTTCCGGTTTCTTCAGATCCACACCAACACTTGTTACTTTTAGTTCTCTTGGGTTATCAATATCCTGGTGGGTGTGAAGTGGTGTCTCATTGTGGGTTTGATTTACATTTCCCTAATGACTGAAGACATTGAGCTTCTTTTCATGTGCTTGTCGGCCATTTGTACATCTTTGGAAGGAATGATGTGTTAGTAATAACCTCCACCCAATCAGTTAGCGAGGGATGGGTGGGGCTTGAATGAAGACAAAAATGAAGGCCCTGCTACCCAAGTCATCAACTGAGGACTACCTGGGCTCAAATAGACATTTCATAGTTTAGGAAAGACACACAGTTGGTCCTGAAGCCTCTAACTATAAAGGAGGTCAACAAGGATCAGCCTTCATGGCTCTTGTATGTCTCACAGGTGGAAAATTTTGCTGAAGCTGATGCTTCATGACCTAAGCATGTTAGACTCCTTGGTCCATGTTCCCCAAGAAGGAAAATGGACCTGACTTCAACTGATAAAGCACACAGTGGGGGAAAGGAAGCCACAGTGACCCTGTTGGGTAGGGGCCTTTGGGTCAATTCAATGTGCCATTTTGGCTTCTATTAAATGTATAATTGATGTGTCGTGTGTCCATACCGTGAATGTCCTCTAAGTGTCGGGATTCTCCCATCCAGAGACTGGAGCATGTGTAGTCCTCTCCAGGATACTGTACAGAAACAACAGAATCCCAAAAGGAGAGAGGGAAGTCACCGTTTCCCTGACTTCATGGCTGCTGCGGGACCCAGGGAGGCCCTTTCCCAGTACAACAGCGCCACCTGCTGACACAACCACCGTAAACACACATTTATGAAAAGGCAGCTATTAATTTGCTATTCAGCTCTCCTTGAAAGAGGAGGCCCCACCCATGGAGGCCTCCCGACTCTCTGGCCTTACATCTTCATTCTGGGGTCAGTCAACTTGAACTTGATAACCAGTAAGGTCTGAAATGGTTAAATGTAAATGGTATATTCAAGAGCACAGCCGCCCTGGTCCTCGTGTTAATCTGTTTTGGAATGGGAAAGTGGCAGGAACCCATCACAAGGAACTATCCCCCACTCCACTGCCTAAAGCAAAGCCACGGGCTCCATGGGGCCTTCAATGTACAAAGGTTCCCCTGAACAACGGGGCCTGGTTCATTGCTGGTTGGGCAAAGTTAAAGGCTACTACCCCAAAGCCAACCCTGGAAGACAGACTGAAGTTTATAGTCAAGGTTTCGGATGGGACTTTCTATTTTCCCTACTCTCCACAAGCATCTGGTATTACTGATTGTTGGAACAGTTTCCTCAAAAATCCACCCAGAATAGATTTCTACCTTTCTCACGTCCTGGTCCACACACCTTAGGCAGGCGGTTTGGTCATTGAATGTGGGTGTTTCCAGAGAGGCTTCATCTCTTCCAGGCTGTCTCCTGGATAGTGATTGAGGCTGAAGGGGTGAGGGAATTACAAAGACTTATTTGGAAAATTAAGGATCTGGCTCCTGGCTATTCTTGGGTCACCCTCGACTGCCTGGCTGGCAGCCTCGCCCAAAGTGGGACAACTAGGGAGTTCAAACTAAATTCTGCTGTAGCCCCCAGCATTCTCTTGTTGGCCTGACACGGCCCCAGATCAGGGGTTGGCAAACTGTAGCCTGTGGGATATTCTGGCCCTTGAGCTAAGAATGATATTTACATTTTTAAAGAGTTATAAAAAACAAATAACAAAAAATATACTATAGAGACCATATGTCCTGCAAAGCCAAAAATATTTATTATCTGGCCCCTTATAGGAAAAGTTTGCTGACTCCTGTCTAAGCTGAAGCTACTTGCTGACTATCCATGTGGCTTAACTAAGCCAATGGAATGGCCATCCAGATCAAGGTTAACAACAAAACCCCTCACCCATGCCACAAGACCTCATTGCAGGGGGGCCAGAGGTTTCCACTTCACATTCACCAAGACTACCAACCTACCCGCACACAGAGGTCACCTCAAATGTCCTCGTTTTCCCTCCAAGCTTGTGGAAGCACCTCAGATTGGGGAATGGAGGTCAGATGCCAGCACCCTAGCCGCAAGGGTCAAGAAGTGGTTAACCTGGTATGGAAATGAAAAAGAAAAGGATCCCAGACTAGGAACTGGAAGACCTCAATTCTATTTCCACCTTAGTCGCTGACTGGTTACTTGATCTCAAGGCCATTCTTTCTCTTCTCGGAGATTCCTGCAGTATCCACCCCCTGGTGGGTGAAGGAGCCCAGCAAAGGGCCTGTTGCCTTGTCTAAGTGTTAACCAAGGCATGGGGGCTTCTTGCAGCCCCTGGGACATTGTCCTCCACGCCAGGACTCCCCAAGCCCAACCTCACACAAAAACAAAGACCCTAGAGCTAGAGCCCTACATGGTTTAAGATGCATCATCTTCACTGGTTTTTAGCTTACCCTGCCAGACTCTTGGCATACCTGGTTTGTGGTGGCCCGTCCTGCCTCTGAGAGGGGAAGTGACACAGAGGTGAGGGTGAGGGTGGGAAGGGAGACCAGGCCCTCTCCCCGCAGCTCGTTTCCTGAGCCGTGTCATCCCAGACCCAGGGTCCCTGGAGAGCAACGTGGAGGCAGGAAGCCAGGAGATGTGAGTCTCAGACGCAGGAAAGGCCTGCAAGCTTCTGCCTCTGACCTTTTCAGGGCTCTCCAGATTTGAGTTGTAGACACTATTACACTGGGGATGCAGGAAGAAAATTTTAGAATTTCTATTTATATCTACTTTTTTAACAGAAGTAAGCAAAACAAATTAAGCTTTACTGATATTAAGTATGTAGAATGACAGTAGTTCACAAGTAGATTTTCTACATATGTTGGGAATATTTTCTCAAAAAATTGTCACTGATAAGGGAGTGTGATAAGGGATGTTTAGAGATCTCTGAGGTAAATGAAAGTGTGACTGGGCAGGCAGAGATCTGGGAGGTGATTTGGAACCAGAGTGGGTGGTGATGGGAGCTGGCATTGATTCTCAAGGTCATGACCTTTGGGGATGGGGAGTTGCCCAGGAAGTCTCTAAGAGGTGTGGCTTCTAGAAGGTGCCTCCACCTCCTGAGTTGCCTTAACTCCATTTGGTGTTTGAAGAGGCAGGGTGGTTACCTATGTCCGCAGGCAACCCTAATAAGCTCTAAGTTCTCCAAGACTCCTTGGTCCTGAGCCCACAGAAACCAGGTGCTTACCTCATGATGCCCAAGTGGGTGGGCGACTCTACCCCAAGTAAGAATGAAGCATGATAGCCAGAGAGGACCCACCTGCCTACTGCTGCTCTGGGCATGTTCCCCTCTTGGTAGGAGTAGTGAGATGATAATGATGAGACATATTTAGTATGGTCACCAAACCGAGTTAGATTTAAGGGTTAGCACACTTTCTGGATTGAGTAATACTGATTGCTACAAAGTTCCCCAATGCTTTGTTTCAACTCCAGAACAAGGAGGAACGTAGAAACTCTCTGCGTCCCAAAGGGAGAGGAGATTGGAGTCACCAGACTGGACACTCAGTTCACCAGAGGTTGGTGATTTGGAGGGTGTATGTGTAGAAGGAGGCCGACAGAAAAAACACTGTGCCCACAGCCTGTGCATGGGGTCTCAGGGGATTGATTTATTGACTCAGCATTGTCATCCTAGCCCATTCTGAGAGCGTAGCCCTGGAGAAGCTAGCCAGTGATCCAGTTTGGTGGTGGAGTTTGGGGTTTGGAGGGAACACTGGCTGTCTCCATGATAACTGGGAAGGCTGGGTCCTAGAAAGTGCTATGAAGCCCACCCCCATCATGCCAACATGGTACTCCCTCCTCACAGGGAGAAAGGAGGCACTAGGTCCAGCCCTGTGAACAGCTGAGTTGATTTCTTCGTCTGAATTCTCCAATCCCAGAGCAGAATGTTCCACTTAGCAGAACTGGTATTATTCCAGGAGAGGAAAGAGCTCCTGAGTTGTCCATTTCTTTCCAAGGCCAAATGAGTGGTTCCCAGGCAGAATTTCCATGTGCCCCTCCCCCTCCTTTCCTGCAGGACCAATTATTTCTGTGGCAAAACGGACGCTAAGGCCACCAGTTACTGGACAGATTTGCTGCCTTGGAAAAATGGGTGGTGTCACCAGTTACTGAACAGAGTTCTCGTGCCGCTTTTCTTCTTTGGTCCCTGTGTGCTGGTCACTGTTGTCTATGGCTGTTGAGGCCGGGCTCACCTGCCTTGAAGCTGGTAGGCTGAGACTCCTTATGGACCATGTGGATGTCAGGGAGGTAATGACAGGCAGGCTGAACCAGGAAGAGCTCTGGCTGTTCCTACTCAAGGGCAGGCTGAACCGCCATGGGTTCTGGTTCAGCCCCCTAATCAAGGGCAGGCTGAGCTTCTTGGAGGAGCTTTCACTGTTTCCCTCCTGGGACTTCACGTGGCGCTTAGGCAACTGTAACGGCTTGGGGGGCACCAAGGGCATCTTTTTGGACTGTAGCTTTTTAAAGGGATCAGAAGCAATGTGGTCCTGGAGGTACCACCAGTGTTGAAGTGAGTAGACTGGGATCGGCAGGAAGGTGAGGATGCTGAGGAGGGTGACCCAGCCCAGGGTGCTCCGCAGGTAGGGCTGTTTTACCTCCTGGCTCTTGAGGCAGAGAGAAGGGAGCAGGATGGGAGGAGGTGGCGGTGATGGGATTTCAATCCATGTGATGCTGGGGATCAGGTTCCTCAGGGGCTGGGAAGCTGGCTAAAGGGTCCCTGGGGATGGAAGCCCAGGGAGATCTGATCTGGAGATCAGATGAGGGGTGCCCAGAGTGGGGCGGGAGGTCAGGTAGGGGAGTCTCACCATACTGCTGTTCCAGGCAATGTAGTGGGGGGGTTCCGTCTGGTAGAGCTGCATGAGGCAGATGGTGGTCAGGGCCAGCAGCCCGGGCAGGGTCACGTAGCACCACAGGACAGTGAAGAAGGACCACAACGGGCGGCCCAGATCACTGAATATTTCTTCTCTGACCCTGGGGTGGGGGCAATGGGCAGAGATGTCTGGAAGGAGCCCTCCTCTGGCCACCAGGGCCTGGAGATCTTGGGAGGGTGGGTCTGCCAGACCTCTGGTTCTCTCACCAGTTTTCAACTCATAGGGGCTTACCAAGCCCTGCTGGGCCCTCCCCGAGGCTGGGACCTGCATCTGGTCTCCTCATGGGAGCCCCCTGATCCAGGGGAAGTGCCGGGCTCCAGCCCTCTGCCTTCAGAATATCCCATGTGGCCCATGGTAATGGAAGCTGAGTCTCCTGGTTTCTGACTACTCTTTCTGTCAGGACCCACCTGGTTGCCCTCCGATCACTCCCTCCTGCACCCCAGTGCTATTAGCTAGACCCCCCTGCTGTGGGACGGACAGAGGGAGCAGATCATGCCCCCCATCTCCTCAGAGACCTGGGATGGGTCCCTGGCTGGGCAGACCCCAGGGCTTGGACATCACCTCCTAGCTCCGTAGATCCAGGCCAGGGCCACACTCTGGAAGGCCACAATGATGGTAAGGATCAGCGGGACCAGGCAGTCATCAAACAAGGACATTATGTAGCTGCCAGAATGACTGGTGAAGATGAGGCTGCCCAGAAAACCTCCCAAGCAGACGATCACTGTGGCAAAGGCAGGTTTTTGTGTACACACAGGTCTGTGTGTAGGGCTGGGCCAGGGGTCGAAGTGAGCCCAGGAGATTGGGGTGACCTGGGGAGAAGGGTGAGAATCCACAGTACCTGACAGCAGCTTGGGATGCCTCCTGAAGATGGAGATGGAGTTCTGGAGGGGATAGGCGATGCCTTCCAAGATCCTTAACAAGGTGTTCAGCCCCATGATGACCAGGGCCAAGAAGAAGAGGATGGCCCAGAAAGAGGAACCAGGGAACAACGAGACGGCTTGGGAGAAGGCTGCGAATGCCAGGCCGGGACCCTCCATGAACTGTGGGGGAGAAGGGCTCTCAGGCAGTGGTGGGTCTGGATGGGGGGAATGGTGCAGTGACCGAGTAGCAATGTCTGTGTCGGACAGAGGAAAGAGACACAGAGCGGTGGGCGGATGGCAGAATGCTGAGTGTTTGCTGAGCTGGGTGAGCTTCACCTCTCGGGGCCTCAGGCTCCTCCTCTAACAAATTGGGATCCTAGGGTTGATGTGAGAATTAAAGTCAAGTGACAACTTAGCAAAGACCCTGGTACATACACAATGGTGGTGGAGACATGACCGTAACTGTTGCCTGCCTCAGACAATGCGTGGGGTGGCCCCCAGGGTCCTCTGGGGGCCTTTGGGAAGCACCCTCCTGCTCCCACAAACGCACCTTTTCCTTCTGTGTCTTGATGCTGCAGGATGGGGTGGAGTGGATGACCTGGTACTGGAGGTGTTGAGGGAGATTGCTGATCCACTCTAGATAGTCCAGGGAGGGCAAGAGTAGGATGTCCTCTGGGGGTTTGGCATCCTGAGGCAGCACGCCCTTTTTTATCAGGTTCATCAGCTTTGAGACGCTCCTGCACGGGAAGCAGAGGCGAGGAAAGGTGGTGACCAGGCTGACTCCCCTGCTCTCCGCAAACCAGGGCAGCTGGGGACTGGAGAGGAAAGTGAGTGGCCCGAGATGAGAGCAGCTGAGTAACAAGGGCCACTGGACATGGCCTGGAAGCTCATGTGGACTTGGGGTGAACTGCCCTGGGGATTCCACCTAAGGGGCAGAAGATTCTATATTTGTAGTAGCTAAGATTCCTCAGTGTTATGCAGTGAACAGTTCCCCCACCCCCGGCTAAATTCATATGTTCAAGTCCTAACCGCCCCCCCAACCCTGCTACCTCTGAATGTGAACTTCTTTGGAAATAGGGTTGTTACAGAGGTAATTAAAGATGAGATCATCCTAGGTGGCCCCTGATCCAATATGACTGGTGTCCTTATAAAAAGGGGAAATTTGGACACACACACACAGGGAGAACCCCATGTGAGTGCGAAGGCAGACACCTACAAGCCAAGGAACACCAAAGATTGCCAGCAAACCACCAGAAGAGGCATGGGACCGATTCTCCCCCATCATCCTCAGAAAGAACCAACTCTGCCAACACACTGACCTCAGATTTCTGCCTCAGAACTGCGAGGGGAGAGATTTTGGTTTTGGCCACGCAGTCTGTGGGACTTTGTGACGGCAGCCCTGGAGAACGAACACACTCAGAATTGTCTCTCTTTTTGGACCTAGGTTTAGAGTGCTGTGATAATCACGCCCGTTCACGATCATTCTCCTCAACCAGTGGAGCAAAGTCTGTTTAAAATTTTCCCTCCTTCAAGTCTGAATTTCACTCTTTCCTTCATGCCTACAGCTATTCACTTTCATGTGCTTGACTAATAACATTAAATATGGGTATTTCTTTGTAAAAAAAGAAATACACAGTTTTTAAAAAGATTTTATTTATTTATTTGACACAGAGAGAGAGAGAGCACAAGCAGGAGGAGCGGTAGAGAGAGAGGGAGAAGCAGGCTCCCTGCTGAGCAGGGAGCCCGATGTGGGGCTTGATCCCAGGACCCCGGGATCATGACCTGAGCCGAAGGCAGACACTTAACCGACTGAGCCACCCAGGTGCCCCAAGAAATATGTTTTGTGTGTCATCACTTGAGTGTCATTGTGTTTTGGTTTTCTGTTTCTTACTTTTATTCCCTCAGTTTTTCTGGCAATATCTCTGCAGTGATGAGTTTATGTCTGGTTTGTTGTTCCTGCCTGTTGCCCTCTGCTGCATTTGCAACCCACATTTTATACTCTATTCCCCAAATAATGACCCCACTCCCTGCGATTACAAACATTGCCACAATAACCATCCATTAGCAGGGCTCATGTGAGGACTTCTCTAGGATACACAGTTGGGAATGGGGATCACTGGGCCATAAATACTGTGCTTGCTTAATTTAAGGAAATGCTAACAGATCTCAGCTGTCTTCTGTCCTCCTGATTAGAAAACTTTGATAATCCATACCTCCACTTTTCCTTACCTAAAGAGAGTAACCTAGAGCCTTGCTACTCTAAGTAGAAGCTCCCTGGAGGGGCAGCATCACTTGGGAACTTGGTAGAAATGCAGAATCTTGGGTGCATCCCAGACTTTCTTTTGCTCTAATGCTGATTCATAATGGCCACTGCAGTTTGAGAAGCTCTATATAATCAAAGGCAAGGAGCTCATGCGGCAGTTCTTCTAGGGCCGCACTAATATGATAGCCACTAGGCACATAATTTATGTCAACTAAAATTAATTAAAATGATATAAAATGAGGGCGCCTGGGTGGCTCAGCCGGTTAAGCATCTGCCTTCGGCTCACATCATGATTCGCGGTCCTGGGATGGAGTCCCGTATTGGGTTCCCTGCTCAGCAGGGAGTCTGCTTCTCCCTCTACCCTTCTCCCCCGCTCATGATCCCTCTTTCTCTCTCAAATAGATAAATAGATAAATAAAACCTTTTTAAAATGATATAAAATGAAAAATTCAGTTCCTTGGTCGCATTTGCATTATTTGGCCACATTCACCACATTTCGAATGTTCTAGCTACTTGTGGCTGGTGTCTACGATAGTGGATAGTGCAGGTATAGAAAGTTTCTGGCATCACAAAGAGTTCTACTGGACAGTGCTGCCTGAAGAGCTAATGCTTCTCCCTGGAATCAACAAGGAGCTTTTTAAAAAAACAAACTCAATCTTTATTGAGCTATAATTTAGAGACAATAAAAAGCACAGATATTAAATGTACACTTCAGTGAGTATTGACAAATGACCCAATCAAGATACAGAGTATTTCCACCACCCCACAGAATTACTTTGGGTGCCTTTCCAGGGCGCTCCCTCCATTCCAGAGGCCACTATGGATTTCCGTCACTACACATTCATTTTGCCTATTCCTAGATTTCGTATAGATTCATAAAGTGTGTAGTCTTTTATGTCTGGCTTGTTACAAGCAATATAATGTCTGACATGCATCTGTGTTGGTGCATGTATCCACAGTTCATTCATTTTTATTGGTAGATAGTACTCCACTGGTTGAATAAATATACTAAGATCTGTTATCGGTTCACCTCCCGACAGACATTTGGGTTGCTTGGAGTTTTGGCCATTACAAATTAAGCTGAAAGCAAGATTTCCTGCCCTAATTCTCTCTCCTTTCCTCTCCTTCTGCAATTCCAATTATACATTTATTAGTCCTCTAGGTCACTGAGCCTCTTCTCCAGTTTTTCTCATTCTTCTTGTCCTCTCTGTGCTTCCCTTTGTAGAACTTCTATTTACCCTGTCCTCAAATTAACAGATCCTTTATTCTGCTGGTTCCAACCTAAACTAAATACATCAGTGAAACTTTGTCTTGATCTACTTTTTGAGCTCTAAAATTTCCATGTGGTCCTTTTTTAGATTTTCTGTATCTTCTCTAAAATATCTCCATGGCTTCCATTATATTCATCTTTTCTCTTAAATCCCTTAACATTTATAATGGTTGTTTTAAAATTCTTGTCTGCTAATTCTAATGTCTGGATGATCTTTGGGTCTTTTTTTTTCTCTTGGCTATGGATTATATGGTTTTTGGGATGTCTTGAGGGTTTTTAATTCCATGTTGGACATTGCATAGGGAACAACAAAGGAGAAAGGTATGTTATTTGTTTTATTTTGTGTAGTCTCAATACATTTAAGCCTTTTATTCCAACAGGCAGCTAGAATGAGGGCTATTTAAGAGTTTTCTAAGCACTGAGGCAAGCTGGGGTTGGGGGACAGTTTTAATTAGTTGAGTTTTTTCTCTGCCCTCAAATGGGATTAAGGAGGGCTCACTTTGTCCTCGAGCCATGCCCCCAACTTTCTGCACAACCCCCTCCCCCCGGCGAGGATTAATTTCTTTGATGTTGTCATCATTTGGGTTGGAATGGGCTGGATTGTAGCTGTAGATGTTTTTGGTTTATCTTTGTATTCAGCTCCAGTGGGGCCACAAATCTGAGCACCATGAGACCATGCATGATAGCACCTCTGCTTGCTAGTCTTGTCTCTGTTCCAGTTCTGCCACTTCTTCAAAACAATTCCTGGGAATAGAGAGGAAAACTGTCGGGTCGAGCAATTTATTTGTTGGGGGCTCGTTGTGATTCCAACACCTACTGGCAGCCCGTACTGTGATTAAATGCTTGCATGATTTCTTCTTGTCTGTGCAAGGTCTCTCCATCCATGACAGGCCTGCACCTTCAGCCACGTGCCCCTGGGCCAGGCGCTTACCCCCATTCACGGCTCTTTGCTCACATATGATGAACTCATCACTCTCCAGTATTTAGTTCATTAAAGCTCCTTTGTGTCCTCTGCTTTTCAGTAACGTTACAGGAAAGTATTAGTTTTATTTTTTCCGTTTTTAAAATTGCTGTACCAAGGAAGCATGGACTTTTGCAGCCTTCAACATCCTAACTGGAAGAGAAACTCCACCTTGGAGATTAAAAAAAAAATCCCAGTGCCTGAATGCACCCCAGATCAAGTAAATCAGAATCTCTGGAAGTAGACTCAGGTGTGTCAGTGTTTTCTAAGGCTCCCCAAGTGATTCCAACATGCAGCCGAGGCCAGTAACCTCTGACTGTGGCTCAGAATGCTGTTAACAACCTCCTTTGTGAGTTAAATAATTGATTTTGAAATCTTCTTTGCACCATTTGCAATTTATAGAAGCCTTCAGACAGTCTTGTCTCTGGGACTATTTTCTTATCTATAAAGTGGTGGCTATTAGAATATTATAATTTGGCAGTTTTCTCTGAGAATATGATATTACTACAACTATTATGATTGTTGTTGTTACCATTATTAGTGGAGAGGTCTGAGTCTGAAGGCCCATGAGGCTGGGGGATTGCTAAGGTACAGGGAAGGAGACCTCTTGTTGGATCTGCAAGGCTGTTAATTACTTACTTCTCAACACAGGTGGGACCACTGGTAGTGGCCCAGAACCCCAGCACTATAAAGATGATGGATGTGACCAGCAATGAGGTCCCCAGGTTGACGAGAGCCACCAAGGAGGCCATCTGGATATAGTTGTCTTCTCCACCCTTGTAGGAGGAGAAGTTGATGGTGGTGCCCATGCCCAGGCCCAAGGAATAGAGCACATGGCCTCCTGCCTGACGCCACAGGTCCAGAGAGGCCCAGGCTGAGAGCTGTGGATGGGGATGAGAGAGAGACGTTTGGGGGTGAGCTTGAGAGTTGACCCATCGGTGAACTGGAAGAGGGATGAGCTGGGGTGGAGAGCAGAGGGATGAGGGGCAGGCTGGGAGCAGAAAGGAAGATGTCGGAGAAGGAGAGTCAGAGAAGGACCGGGGAGTTGGGGTAGGGAGAAGGTTTGGCGTCCCCAGCCTCACCTCTGTGGTCACCATACGTCTGAGGCTGGCAACTGCGCCCTCCAAGAAGAGGCCTCGGATGAGGAAGCAGAGGAGGAGGATGTAGAGGAGGAATACTGTGAAAATCAGGATCTGGCCAGGTGGGTCAGGACAGAAACCAGAAGTCAGGAGAAGTGGGGAGGAGGGGGAGGCAGAGGCAAGCATTAACAGGGAACGCAGGTCAGCAGGAGTAGAGAAATGGGGATGAGCCGGGTTAAGGTGGCCTGGGTGCAACATGAGGGAGCTGTAGGAGGATTATTCTAGGGAGACGACAATGTTGTTTGGGGGAACATCCACCAATAAGCTGCTCAGAGGTGAGGGGTGAGACCCCAAGTAAAGATGGTTTTTAAATGGTAGGGCAGTTGGACATTATTACTTCATAGGCCTGGGTTTTATGGTCTGTGCATGAGTTAAGGCTGCATGGAACAACATCACAGGTGAAGGGGGAGGAACAGCAATTGAGAAGAGACTTTGGGAGGAAGTAACATGGTCAAGGGGAATTTTAAAGTATTTCTGGTTCTTTTTGCTCTGGGATAGGAGGGTAAGGCCCTCTCTCTCAGTGTGCCCCTACTAAGCCTTTAGTATAATCTGCTTTTGTGTGAGTGGTTTATCTTGGAGGTTGTGGAGAGAATGGTGAGGTGAGCCTCCAGGGACACATAGGGTGACTGCGTGAGTAGATGCAGGGGCCAAAAGCTACAGGTAAAGCTAACCAAAATGACCTGACACACACACAGAAATAAATTTTCTGTGTAAAGAGAATACGATCCAGGTGCCAGGGGCATGCATTGGAAGTATGGACTGGAATAAAACGGGAAACTCTGGAGAGGAACCAGTGGCAATTAGCTCCCTCAGGGATGAACAGGAGCTGTCAACATGCAGGCAGGTGCAGAATGCAGGGCTCAGGCGGGGAGGCTGTGGTCTGCTCTAGAAAGTCTCCACTGCCGTGACGTGGGGGTGAGGGATGGTGAAGAGGGAGCTGGGTCAGTACAAGGCCCTCGTTCCTGCCATGGGTGGGAGAGGAGCAGTTCTTTGTGAGAGGAGTGGCTGACGCCACAGCCTGGGGAGATCATAGCACCTTCCTCAGGACCCCTGGATGGCGGAGCCAGGAGTCCTGGCCCCCCTCCTCTTTATCCCCTACAAGTCTGGGAGACTCTAGGAGTGGGGGAGGGTCACAGGGATTAGAGAAGAGAGGTCAACAGGAAGGAGTTGGACGGTGTCGGGTGGGAAGCCTGAGAATATTTGGATTTGCGAACATGAAGGGGTAGAGGAGTCCGTGGTCAGGGTGGCTTACTGGCATTGAAGTCTTTAGCCCTGTGATCATGGTTAAGAAGAGGAGGCACCAGGCTGCGAAGATGCCCAGGATGAGGTGCAGGACAAGGGCCTCGACCCCTTCTTCAATGTGGCCTGAGGCACTCAGGGTGGTGTGGTACCAGAAGTACTGGTGGGACACAGTCTGAAGGCAAGAGAGGTCTGGGGGGGACGCAGGTGCTTAGGCACCACCTCACTTGGTATCTTGCCCCTGCTCTTCGCTTCCTCCCCTTGGACTCTCACTCCCTGTCTCTTGCTCCTTGGTGCCCTTGCCTCCCGTGGCCCTGCTGGCCTTCTCTCTCCCTCTCCTCACCAGTGACATTGATGGTCTTCACCAGTGGGCACTGGTTCCAGGGCAGGAAGTTAGCAAAGGAGTTGCCCAGGTAGGAAAGGCTCCAGGTGATGATGATGCTTTTATACAAGCTCATCAAGATGCACACCTAGGGGTGGACACGGTGGGCCTGAGGGACAGGATGGACAGAGACGGGGGACCTGGAGACCACAAGGGGTGAGTTGGGATGCCTCTTGGCTGGGCCCCTCATTCACCAATATGCTAGCGTATCCTATGCCGCCCAGCCAGGGGATGAGCTGCTTCCAGACCCGGATGTTGTCCACACGCAGCCAATGCCCCATGATCATCTCCATGTACAAGAGGGGAATCCCGAACAAGAGGAGCATGAAGAAGTACATCAGGATAAAGCTGCCTGAAGAAGGGAGCCAGGAGCTGTGTTCAGGCAGCCAGGAGTCCTGGCCCCCCTCCTCTTTATCCCCTACAAGTGTGGGCAAACCTCTAGTTCTTTCCTCCCCCCAGGACCCAGGAGTCTGGGCTCCAAGCCTTAACACTCCTTCCTGAAACTCAGGATCCAGGCCCCTGGCCTTACCTCCTCCGTTCCGATGACACAGGTAGGGGAAACGCCATATGCTGCTTAGCCCAATGGAGAAGGCAACCTGAATCAAGATGTTCTTAGTTCTTTTAGTCTGAGCAAAGTAATTTTGGGTCTTGGTGGCCAGAATCTCCTTGCCTGTGAGCTTCCAGGATGGGGATGAGGAACTTGTGGGTTCTCTGGGAGTCTCTTCCTCTGATAGTTCTTCAAGGGACTCCATGACTTTCTTCTTACAGGCCAACTAACTTACAGGGAATCTTGGGGTCGCCAAGAAGAGCAGACTTTAAGGGCTATGTCTCAGATACCAGCCTGTAAAAGTTCATGACAGCAGGGTTTTAGAGCAAACAAAGGGCCAGAATTTAACTCTTGGCCCTTCTCACTGGTTGAACTTTGGGCAAATAACTTCATCTCTCTGAGACTCAGGTTAGTTTTTTTTTCCTCATCTTACAAGCATAGATGACTTTCAAGATACTTAATAACTGTAACAGTGTGAGCACCAATCAGAACGAAGGCCAGCCATAACCGCTGGAGTGTCAGCTTAACAGCCCCGGCAGCCCTGTTTGATAGGATTAAAAATGATGTAACGGGAGTGCCAAGGACACAGCAAACACTCCAGCACTCAGGTTCTTTCCTTTGTCCTTCTGGTCTACTTGGCTCAGCTAATGCACACAAAACAAAACTATCACAACCATGGAGCTCTCAAAACACACAGACTCCTCCTGCCTTTGAATCTGCCAGCCTCACTCTTCCAGACTCTGATTCAGTAGATCTAAGGTTGGATCTAGAGGATTGGCAGAATTCGAAAGCTTCCTTGGGGTTCGATTTCTGGAAAGGCAGCCTGAGGGCTCTGTGGACCCATTCCTTAGTGAAACAAGCACAACTTGTGACCATTGCAAAGAAAGGAATATTTAAGGTCTTTGGAAATTGTCCTAAGGGCATGCAGCCAATGAAGAAACATTTATTCAAGAAAATCTAGTAAAACTCTCTGAGAACAATGAGAGTCAGTGGCATTGGACCCACAGTCTGCTCTCTCCCTCCTTACTCCTGGCCTAGTGCTATGGAAACTGCACAGGGTTCCCTCTCTCCCCAGATCCCACTCAGAGGCTAGGGAATCTTCCCAGGAGGGGCAGACCACCAGCATTTCGCATTCCTTTTCAGTGACGTGTTACAGACACTAAATTCCAGACATGTGTGGTGTTAGTAAAGGTCAGGAGCCCCCTTCTTCCACTCTGCCCTCATTTCTGGCATGGCATACTGGGAATACTGGGGCCCTAGTCTCCCCCAACCCCAGCTCATTGGTGAGGTGGAGGTTATATGCTAGGAGGGGCAAGTCAGTAAGACCAGAGGCTAATGCTCCACATAGCATCCTGCTCCAAAAGCACTCAGAGAGAAGCAGGCCACTGTTCCCATCCAGCTCTGAAGATCTTGTCCTGGGAGAGAGGCCTTCAGAACACATGGGCTCAGAAGTGCTTCCCGGAAGAACTGACTTTATTTGAAGCAGAGTGTGAGGAAGTTGAATCCTAAGGGCACACTCAAATTCAGTGGAGGTTTTGGTGGTAGCAATTAAGAGGAGGCTGGTAACTTCATGAAGATGCAATAAAGACAAAGTTTTGTCACCAGAAGCCCCGCACCACAGGAAATACTACTTGGGTCTACTTGGCGGATTCCTCTGTAAGAAGGGACATTATCCTAGATGGAAGGTCGGACATGCAGAAAGGAATCGAGAGTAATGAAAACGTAAATCTGTGGATAAAATGGAGACTGCACAGAAACAGTAACAGTAACATCTTACTTGGTTTTAATTAAGTGAAGAATAAGAATTACATGACATCAAAGATTTGGAGGGCGGCAAATGGAACTGAATTGTTGTAAGTACTTTGTGTCGTCTAAGAAGAGGATAAATGTAAAGTGGGGACACAAGCACCTGCAGACCCCACAGTTTAGACATAGGGCTCCGAGCGGCTTCTGACCAGTCATGGGGCCCTTAGTTACTGTTAAAGGAACTTGTAAAATTGCCTCAGGAAATACCATCAAGTTGCCTTTTGAAAAGTCTGTGGGGTGCTGTTCTGCCTGAGATAACAAATCTCACGTGCAGTGTTTGCAAGAAAACATAATAATTTGCAGCTTAGCAGTAGCCACAGGATGTAGAACTTCTGCCTCTGTACTCTAGAGATGATGTCACTAATGCAGTCTGCCCAGAGCCATGTCCAGTTCCAGGGCCCTAAAACAGAGCGACCACTGCACAACAGCTACACCGAAACCAGACAGGAACAAGCCAGAAGGGACGGGATGGTCAAGAAAGGGAATGGAGCTGACCCAATCTTTAATTAATCATCATGATCCAAGACCCTGAAACCCTTACCCTGAATTTTCACCTTTTAAAAACCCCTCCTTGCAAGCCACTGGGGAGTTCGGGACTTTTCACCATTCGCTCCTGGTTCTCCTGGGTGGCACCACACCAGTAAATCTTTCCCCACTGCAAAAGCTTGGTGCCAGTTTTTATTGGCTTGCTTAGCATTGGGTGGGCAAACTCTTGTTTGGTTCGCTTACAGTACCAATAAACATTATTTGATAAAATATATGCATATTTACTATCTAGGGGAACCATTAAAAGAATTATAAAAAAGTATAATTTCTAAGCTATAAGAGAGAAAAAATAGACTAATAAAAACAAGCAATGCACGAAGAATGCAAGGAGAAAAAGTAATATAGAGTAGATAGGACAGGTACAAAAATACCTCATTAAATGATTTAAACCTGAACATATCAGGATTTGTGTTAAATGTAAATGGATTGAATGCTCCAATTAAAACATGAGTTTTCAGACTTAATAAAAAACCAAAATCAGACTAAATCCTGTCTACAAGAGACATCTAAAATATAAGAATTTGGAATAGTTAAACGTAAAGAACATGAAAAATAGTATTCCATGAAAACTTTACCCAAAAGAAAGCTTGTATAGCTTTACTAATATATTAATATATAACTTTTACACATTAAATTATAGTATTAATGTTTATATATACTTAATGTTTATAAATATGTTAACATGTATTTAATATTTAAGGTAAAGTTTCCAGAGATAAAGAGGGAAATTTAATAATGATAAGAAGTTTCAGTTGCTGGGAAGACATATGAATTCTAAAATGTTATGCATCTCTTAATATGACCTCAAAATGTAGGAAATGGATAGAATCTACTTATCTTAGGCATAACAGATAAAGAGCAAAAATTCATTAAGGATATGGAAGATCTGAACAACTTAATTAGTACATTTGCACACACACACATAACTATATTCAACAACTGCAGAATACATATTTTTAAGAACAGGCTAAACAGGGGCACCTGGGTGGCTCAGTCTGTTAAGTGTCTGCCTTTGGCTCAGGTCATGATCCTGAGGTCCTGGGATGGATCCCCGTGTCGGGCTCCCTGCTCCATGGGGAGTCTGCTTCTCCCTCTCCCTTTGCCCCTCTCTCCTGCTTATGCTTTCTCTCTCTCTCTGTCAAATAAATAAATAAAATCTTTAAAAAAAATAATATGCTAAAAAAAAAATAAATAATAAAAAAATAATATGCTAAACAATTACAAAAAATCAACCATATTTTCCATAAAACAAATCTCAACAATTTCAAAGAATCACAGTCACACAGTGTATACTTCTGACCACATTAATTAAGCTAGAAATTAATAATAAAAATTAGTTTTAAAGTTCCCATGTTTGGATATTAAAAACTACATTTTAAAATAACCAATGATTAAAGAATTGATTATAATGGACATCAGAAAATATTTTGAATAGAATGATAATGAAAACGTGGTGGTGGGGGGTACCTGGCTGGCTCAGTCAGTGGAGTGAGCAACTCTTGATCTGGGGTCATGAATTCGAGGCCCACATTGGGTGTAGAGATTGCTAAAATAAATAAATAAATAAATAAATAAACAAACTTAAAAAAAATGGAATGCAGCTAAAGCCAAATATTAGAAATTTTTAAAAACATGAAAATTAATAAGCTAAGATTCCATCCCTAGAAATTAGAAAATAATAGCAAAATAAACCCAAAAAGGAAGAAGGCAGGGAATAATAAGAGGAGAAATTAATAATATGGAGGACAACATAGAATAGAAAAAATCAACAAAATCAAAGGTTGGTTCTTTCTTTTTTTAAGATTTAATTTATTTGGAAAAAAAAGATTTAATTTATTTGAGAGAGAGAGAGAGTGTGTATGAGCAGGGGGAGGGGCAGAGGGAGAGGCAGAGAATCTCAAGCCGACTCCATGCTGAGTACAAAGCCCGATGTGGGCCTCGATCCCATGACCCTGAGATCATGACTTGAGCTAAAACCAAGAGTCAAATGCTTAACTGACTGAGCCACCCAGGTGCCCCAAAGGTTGGTTCTTTAAAGAGACAAATGAATTTGATAAAAATCTCTATTAAGACTTGCCAAGAGGGTGCCTGGGTGGCTCAGTTGGTTAAATGACTGCCTTCGGCTCAGGTCATGATCCTGGAGTCGCTGGATGGAGTCTCGCATGGGGCTCCCTGCTCGGCGGGGAGTCTGCTTCTCCCTCTGACTCTCCCCCCTCTCATGTGCTCTCTCTCTCATTCTCTCTCTCTCAAATAAATAAATAAATAAATAAAATCTTAAAAAAAAAAAAAAAGACTTGCCATAAAATAAAGAGAGAAAGCACAAACAACCAGTGTTGGAATAAAAAAGCAGCATCATTATAAATCCTGTAGTTATTGAAAATATAATCAAACACTACAATAAAGAATTTTATGCCAGTAAGTTTTGGGAAAAATAATATTTAATAACTTATGCAAGAAGAAATAGGAACTCTGAATTGTTCTATAAATTTAATTTTTTATTTTTAAAATATTTAGTTATTTAAGTAATCTCTCTGCCCAACTTGGGGCTCAAACTCACTACCCCGAGTTCAAGAGTTGCATCTCCCCCAACTGAGCCAGCCAGGTGTCCCTGTTTTAGAAAAAAAATTTTTTTTTAAAGATTTTATTTATTTATTTGAGAGAGAGAGAGAATGAGAGAGAGCACATGAGACGGGGGAGGGTCAGAGGGAGAAGCAGACTCCCTGCTGAGCAGGGAGCCCGATGCGGGACTCGATCCAGGGACTCCAGGATCATGACCTGAGCCGAAGGCAGTCGCTTAACCAACTGAGCCACCCAGGCGCCCTAGAAAATTTTTTTAAAAGATTTTATTTATTCATTTGACAGAGAGAGACACAGCGGGAGAGGGAACACAGCAGAGGGAGTGCGAGAGGGAGAAGCAGGCTTCCCGCTGAGCAGGGAGCCTGATTTGGGGCTCGATCCCAGGACCCTGGGATCATGACCTGAGCCGAAGGTAGACACTTAATGACTGAGCCACCCAGCGCCCCTAGAAGTTTTTAATAAATTACTTCTGTAATTAGTTAGTTTGCTCCAAAGAAAATTTCAGGACTGATCTTGCATAAAATCTTCCAGAATAGAAAAAGTGGCGAGACCAGCATAACCTTAATACCAAAATCTGGCAAGGGAATAATGAAAAAGAAAATCACGTATCAGTGTCAATCACGAACACTAATGCAAATGTCTCAAACAAAATACTGGCAAATCAAATCCATCATTGTATAAAAACAATATTACATCACAACTGTGTTGAGTTTATTCCAGTAATACAGGGGGGTTTAGAAGTAAAAATCAATCAGTGATAACATAATATAGGATAAAAATAATATAATTATCTTGATATTTGTGGAAATATTTTATAAAACCCAATAACCATTTATTAAAAAAAAAAACCAACTTGAGGAAACTAGGACTAGAAAGGAACATCCTTAATTTCATAGAGGTTATTTATTAAAAAAAAAAAAAGCTTACAACACACACTGTAGTTAAGGATAAAATGTTAAAGGCTTTTCCTTGGAGTTTGTGAATAAGGATGCCCACTCCAGGGGCACCTGGGTGGCTCAGTCATTAAGCATCTGCCTTCGGCTCAGGTCATGGTCCCGGGGTCCTGGGATCGAGGCCCGCATTGGGCTCCCTGCTCCGTGGGAAGCCTGCTTTTCCCTCTCCCACTCCCCCCTGCTTGTGTTCCCTCTCTCGCTGTGTCTCTCTCTGTCAAATAAATAAAATCTTAAAAAAAAAAAAGAAAAGGATGCCCACTCCAGTCCCTTCTAGTCAAACTGGATTTAAAGTTTAGGTTGATTGATAGCATTCATGGTTCCAAGTCTTCAGTTTTTCCTATATCCACCCCCTTTGCAATGTGATTCTGTAGTTCCTCTCACTAATGAGGCCATCACCTACTTTCCTACCCCTTGAATCGGGGTGGTTGTGCCTATTCAGAGCCTAGCCTGCAAAAGGCTTTTCTTGTTGCTGCTTGCTTTCTTACACTCTCGCTATCCCCATGAGGATATACGTAGGCTAATTTGCTGGAAAACGAAACATGTAAATCCGAGCTGAGCTGAATCACTCTAGTGGTCCCAGCATAAGCTAGCCTAGATCAGTCAACAGCCAGTCAACTCCCTTACATATTAGCTGAGCCCAGCCTAATGACTCTTTGAGGTATAATAATGACTCATGAGGTATAATAATAAATTCCTGTTGTTTTAAGTCACTGGATTTTGAGGTGGTTTGTTATGCAGCATTTTGGTGGCAACAGATAATTGGTACAAGGTCCTAGCAAATGCAGTAAGATTTTTTCAAGTGTAAAGTTTGGAAAAGAAGAAATAACAATGTCATTATTTTTTTTTTTTTAATTTTATTTATTTATTTGACAGAGAGAGAGAGAGACAGTGAGAGAGAGAACACAAGCAGGGGGAGTGGGAGAGGGAGAAGCAGGCTTCCCGCCGAGCAGGGAGCCCGATGCGGGGCTCGATCCCAGAACTCTGGGATCATGACCTGAGCCGAAGGCAGACGCTTAACGACTGAGCCACCCAGGCGCCCCAACAATGTCATTATTTACAGATACAAGTGTGTATGTAAAAAATAAAACAGAATCTCTAAATACATTTTTAGGACTAATTGAGTTTACCAAGGTGGCTGGTACCAGGGTTAATGGAATAGAATTAATAGCATTTCTAGATACTAGCAAAAAATAAATAGGTAATGAAAAAAAATTTAATGTAACATTTATAATAACATCAAGATATTTCAAGTGCTTAGGAATAAATCTAACAAAAGAAAGATGAGACTTCTATGCCAAAACCTATAAAGGATTATTAAGAGAAGTAAAAGTGTTTTGTTTGTTTTAAGAGAAGTAAAAGTTTTAAATAAATGGAGAGATATTTCATGTCAACCTAGAGTATTGTGAAAATGACAGTGTTAAATAATTAGGATGGGCAACTGTATTTTCATACGGAAACAATGAAATTTGATCATTATCTTACATTGTACAAAAATTAATTCATGAGATTTAAAAAAGAAAGGCATATTCACAAAGCTTCTAAAGAGGTTAATATGAGGGAGTATCTTCCTGATCTGCAGGTTAAGAAAGATTTCAGAAACAGGACTTAGAAAACACTAACCATAAAGGAAACAACAGGTAAACATTAGAATTCAGAACATTTGTTCATCAAGAGGCCGCATTTAAACTGTCAAAAGCCACAGAGTAGAAAAAATTGGACACACATATAGCTGATAGAGGTTTTTTTTTAATCCAGAATCTATAAAGAGCTCCTACAAATTAATAAGAAAAATATAAATAACCCAGTAGAAAAATCCTCAGGAAATGTAAAGAAGCCTTTCACCAAAGTGGTTCTCCAAATGGCCAGTGAACACATGAAAGGGTTCAAGCTATTTAAACAGAAGAGAAACCACATTGAGGGGCCACTCCATACCAGTCAGACTGGCTAGAACAAAAAGGCCAAGAACACCAAACATCGACAAGAATGAGGAGCCATGGGGGCGCCTGGGTGGCTCAGTCGTTAAGTGTCTGCCTTCGGCTCAGGTCCTGATCCCAGTATTCTGGGATCGAGCCCCGCATTGGGCTCCCTGCTCTGGGGGATGCCTGCTTCTCCCTCTCCCACTCCCCCTGCTTGTGTTCCCTCTCTCGCTGTGTCTCTCTCTGTCAAATAAATAAATAAAATCTTAAAAAAAAAAAAAAAAAAAGAATGAGGAGCCATGGGGAATAGGATACACTACTGGTGGGGCTGGAAACTGACAAAGTTATTTTGAGAGATGCGCTGGCCATTTTCCGTTAAGACTGAAGGTATACCTATCCCATGAACAGCAATTTCACTCCCAGGTATAATTGCAACAAAGCACACATACAGGAATTTCCTTAACAGCACTGTTTGCAACAACCCCAAAAGGAAACAATCCGGAAGTCCAACACAGTAGTGTAGACACACACACACACACACACGTATGTAGTGATGTAACCAGTACAAAAGAATACTACACAGCAAAGGAAAAAAAAGTGAGTTATAGCTACACTTAACAACGTGGATGAATCCCCAAAACTTAACACTCAGCCAAATAAGCTATATCCTGAAGAATACATATCATAGGATTCTGTTTATATCAAAGTCCAAAAAACAGGCAAAACTAAAGTGTTTAGGTTCACACATGGAGGTGGTAAAACCATAAATAAAGGCAAAAAAGGGATGATATTAAGTGTCAAGATTGGTGATCCCCACTTGAGGGGCAGGAGGGATTGGTGTTTGGGAGAGGTGATGTTCTTTTTCTGATTAGGATAGTTGGGATATTTGCTTTATAATAAGTCATGAGCTGAACATTTCAGTTTTGTATACTTTTGTGAACATGTATAATATTTTATAATAAAAAAGAAAGGTATATAGGTATGCAAGAACATTAACAAAGTCTCCAAAGCCCACTTCTGGTGAAAAGTCACAGAATGTCAAATGTATGATACCATTTATATAAAAAAAAATCCATATAAAGAAAATGACACATTTCTAAGTGTTCATACATATGCATGTAAATGCATAGGGAACTCTTTCTAGGTGTTCTTTCTCATGTAACACCCTCCCTTCTGCCCCTTCCCATCCTCCCTCATTCAGATAACTTCAACTCATCACTGGTGTGTCCTCTCAGATCTAACTTCCTCTGGGAAGCCAACCTTGATCACCTTGGCCACTTCCCTGCTGCATTGCCCGCTATGTAGTTGGAACTCCCCAGGGGTGTCTTGAGGTTTTAACACACCTTACACATAAAAATATCCTTTTGCATGTCTTAGTCCAATGCCCCCAGTAACCCCTTCTGGGGATGTCCTGATTAAAATGCTTCCACAAACTGCTGAAATCTGGAAATGTTGCTATTTTGGTATTCGGATCCCACCTCCCAGGCTTTTTATCTCACTAGAACAGCCTTTCTTTGTCAGGTACCCACTTTCCAATTATGGGTTGGGAAATGTGTGGCCCCCCTGCCAGCCCACTGCCTAGACTCCAGCCAGAGGGGCAGTTACCCTGCCCTGCAAAGGCCTTTCAGCTCCTGTGGGAGCAGTCCTGGCACCAGGATCAGCTTCTGTACCAAAGCAGCACACAATCCAGCTCAGTTCAACCTGCTGACTCAAAAAGACAGCTCAGGGTTGACGCTGTTTGTAAGGTAGGCCATTTGGCCTCTTCTTAGGTTTTGAGGTTTTGGTTGCAAACCTAGGTGCAAAATGTACACAATCTTAAAAGATACCATGATTTTAAATGTTCGCTCTTTTAAGTCTTTCTCTCTTTCTTTTTCTTCCTTCCTTTCTTTCTTTCTTTCTTTCTTTCCTTCTTTCTTCTTTTTGCTGGGATTCCCTTTAGGTTTTGGAAGGAGGCACACCCAATTTTATAAATTGGGTGTTATCATAGTATATGTATATATGAATATTTTACACACGTGTATTTCTTACAAACTGGATATTACTAATATATATTATGTACTAGATAATGTTAAATACAGTATATAATATATATATTTATACTCTATGAACATATGTGTATGTATTACTTACAAATTGCAGATAATATTGGAGATTATATATATATCTCCACTATATCAAGAGTGTTTTCCTATGTGATATTCTTTAAAAATATTATCTTTAATGGGTACTTAATATCCCAGCATCATTGTATAAACCTGACCAAGTCTATCATTTGTTCAAATCTTCCTGAGGGGACTCAGCCCTGTTTAGGTTCGCACCAGGGCCCTTCCTCAAGGGCGGCTCCTTCCTGCTCCTCCCAAGTCCTACCCTACCTGCAGCTGCAGTCACCTGCTTGTTAGCCTATCAAGGCTTTGTACCTGCAACTCACTCTACTGCCAATGCTCCTTCTACCTTCACCTCCCCCAGAGCTGTCAGCCCAGGTACAGCACTTGCCTGGGATTGTCTCTGTCACCAGTCCAGCCCCGCCTGGATATGTGCACTCAGTCTTTCTCGGCTTCCAGGCCCCCTGCTCTCTCTACTCTCCGCTGGGCTCTCAGAGAATCAAAGGAGCAACAACCTGTTTGAAGACCAGCTAAGAAACTCTTTGATCCAGATGGGAGAGTCCCAGGAGTCCACCTCTGGAGCCAGTCAGTGAAGGATGCGCCCAGGGCATCCCAACCCCACAGACTCAGCCCAGGTGACCTGCTGGAGAAAGTTGGGGTCTCCAGGGCGGGCCCATCCGCGACCTAAGTAAGGAGAGAGAGAATGGGGGAGGAGAGGGGAGGTGGGGTGGGAGTGAGGAAGGGGCAAGATGTGCCACCAGACTTTGGCTCTACCAGCTGGCGTTTACTATCCTGCCCATCGGTGTCAGGGGTCCAACCCGCCCCTCCCAGACTCAGGGCATCCTGGATTCCTAAATTCCTGGAAAGAAAGGGAGCTGGGAGGGGAGGCTCTGTGGTCTAGGTCCAAAGGTGGAGGGGGGTGGCTGGGGGTAACAGACGCCTGGCTCCCCGAGAGGTCAGGAGCTAGGGGCCGGGACCACTGCACCCCCCACCTTTACCCGCCACTGACGCGCGAGTCTGGAGAAGACCGGTCGCTTCTGCGGGCGTGGCGGGGGGCTGGGGGTGGCCTGGGCGCGCGACGAAGGTCCGAGGGAACCACCACTATTGGGGCCAGAGGCGATTTTAATATTTCGCTGCAGCCGGAAGGCGATTTAGGCAATTCACCCTGGAAATGCTCACACCTGAGCCCAGCCCCTAGGCGTGCGCACACTGATCCATTTGTCTGGGCTCCGGACCCACAGCCCATAGACCACTGCTGGCGTCTTGGCCCCATCTTCTGCAGGGTGCCGCCTGCTCCGAGGTTCCCGAACTCAGAAACCCGACCATCTGCGTACTTAAGCGTGAAGCCCGCACCTTTCAATTCTCCCCACCCCACCCCCACCCCTTACTCCTTGGAGCATCTTCTCTCCAAGTTTATTCTTCCGGGAAGATCCCGGGATACCTGCCGGATTCGGTGGGCCGAATGAGGTCACCGTTGCCAAGCAGATTTAGTCTGGCTGGCAGACTTCATGGTTAACACATTTTGTAGACTGAGGGAAGGGGAGAACCTAGCTAGATAGGAACCCAGGGGGCCTGTTTCAGAGTTCATGCTCTTAGTCACTGTTCTGTTCAACATATAGATTCAACACAGTGTAAAGCTTCAATATCTAAAACAGGGTGGTTCTGGAGCAGATTTGCAAGTAAATTAATGGCATAGAATACAAAGTCTAGAGGACCTGGCTACTGATGGAAATCAGGATGTGATAAAGTGGGATTTCAAATTGGTGGGCAAGACATGAATTATTCAGTGATTGGGTTAAAACAGTTGGCACCTTTATAACAAAGAGCTTAATTTCCCTAATATGCCAGGAATTTTTTAAATTACACAAAAGGATCAACAAACCAATAGACAAATGGGCATACAAAATGAACAATTCAAAAGTAAAATACAGACTATCTTATGATCCAGAAACCCCCCTCTGGGGATATATCCAAGGGAATGAAATCACTACTCAAAGAGATTCCTATGGTCATTGAAGCATTATTTGTAATAGCCAAGATATGGAGGCAACCTAAGTGTGCATCTATAGATGAATGAATAAAGAAAATGTTATATGTAGAATAATGGGATATTATTCAGCCAAGAGAAAGAAGGAAATTCTGCCGTTTGTGACAACATAGATAGACTCTGAGGGCATTATGCTAAGTGAAATAAGTCAGAGAAAGATAAACACTGTATGATCTCACATGTGGAATCTAAGAAAGTTGATCTCATAGAAGCAGTAGAATGGTGGTTACCAGGCGCTAGGGAGTAGAGGAAATAGTGAGATGTTGGTAAAAGGGTACAAACTTCCAGTATACAACATGGCAACTACAACATACTGTATTACATACTTGAAAGTTGCTAAGAGAATAGATCTTAAATGTTCTCACCACATAAGAAGAGGTAATTATGTGAGGTGATGAAAAGTGTTAACTCTATTGTGGTAATCATTTTGCAATAGATATGTAGATCTAATCATTGCATTATACACCTCAAACTTACACAATGTTATATGCCAATTACACCTCAATAAAACTGAAGAAATAAAGAACTGGCATATGAATAACAGTGGACCCCAAAGTAAAGAATAGATGGATAAGAGGCAATGAGTAAACTAATACTAGAAGTTAATGTCTTCCATTTAAAAAAAAAATTCTTTTTTACAAATTTAAAGGTTTCACCGGGTTCCAGGCAGTTTTGATGAGAAAAAAAAAAAAAAATATATATATATATATATATGGCCATATCCTGGTGAAATCTGTAAACTCCAGAAATTAAGAGAAAAATCTTACAGGCATGTAGACAGAGAAAAACAAGTTACAAAGGAAAAAGGATCAGATTAGCATTGGACTTCTCAGCTTTATCACCAGAAGGCAGAAGAGTATGAGATGACATCTACAGAGATAATAAAAGAAATTGCAACCCAAGAATCCTTTATCCAGCCAATATACCATGAGCTCTCGGTGGGTGGGTGGGGGAGTCTGTTTTTTAACAAGCTCTCCAGATGATTCTTAGGCATACTAAAGTTTGAGAAGCATTGGCTTAAATCACAGAAAAAGATAAGAGAGCTCCTTATTTTACTTTATGAAGTAAAGCATCACTTTAATACTAAAATCTAGAAAAAGATAGTAGGGGAAAAATCCTCTACAACAACTAGATGAACAAACTAAATAAATATTAGCAAACAGAATCCAGCAATTTATCAAAAGGATAATACATTATGACTAAGAAGGATTGATTCCACAGGACTGGTTCAATATCAAAAAATCTATCAACAAGATGAAAATGCACTTGGCAAAATTCAGCAGCTCTATGAATATACTAAAAAATACTGAATTGTAAGCTTCAAATAGGTGGCATTGTGCAAAAAGAAAATAGGTGAACTGTATGGTGTATGGATTATATCTCAATAAAGCTTTTGTAAGAGAAAATTTTAGGTCTCTGAACAAAAGGAAGCTTGGCAGGCAAGGTAGAAAGCCGACGGAATTAATGACTGCATTTTGGGTACTCTATGGAGAGAGGGCAGACAAGGGAGAGCGGAGCTTCCAACTCCTAGTTCACTTTACCGCGGAGAGGTGGAAGCCGGGAGGAGGACCAGTGGGCGGGGCCTAGAAAGGAGGGAAGCCCAATGAGCATCAACAAGTGGAACCACACCCTTAAAGAGAGCAGCAATTTTTAACTCCTCCATACTTAACCTCCTCTTATCAGCAAGAGTGAGGAAATCCAGAGAAAATGACCCCTTGTACAACAGTTCTTTTCTGATGAACCACCCCAAACTTCAAATTTCACCCCCCCTCCACAACCCTCTCAAGGGAAACCCACTCAGAATTATTAGGCAATCAGAAATCCCAGATCTCCAGGCAGTAGCTATCACTTCTTTGTGTTGATTCAAAAATTTCAAGGCTGAAAGTTGTTCATTCAATTCTCTTACTTTTTGGAATCTCTGCTGCATTTGTAAAAACCAGATTTTTGTTGAGACTCAGCTTTTGACTTTGTTGATCCTGTTTTTTTGGGGAGGGGGTGTTGTTGCTGAAAACTGGGAACCAAGATTCTATTTTCTATATCAGTATTTCTGTATCAGTAATTTCTGCTGCTTATTTTCTTCCTTTTACTTTATTGTTCTTTTTCTACCTTCTTAAATTGGATGTTTTAGCTAATCAATTTTCAGCCTTCTTTTCTAACAATTTAAAATTTACCAATTTAGTGCATCTGCTCCTCCCACCAAGACTCACACAATGCAGATTTCTCCTAAATGGAAAATAGGTTTGGATGCAGGACAGGCCAAATACACACACACACACCAATTTAGCTCCCTTCCATCATTTTGATATAAAGTTCTTATTGCTTACTTTTATGTAGTTTCTAATTTTTATTATGATGTAGTCCTTGACCCATGAATTTTTTTTTAAAAAAAGACTTTGCTGTTTAAGATTTTATTTATTTGAGAAAGAGAGTACGAGCAGGGGGAGGGGCAGAAGGAGAAGGAGAAGCAGACTCCCCCTTGAGCAGGGAGCCCTGAGATCATGACCCCAGCCGGGGGCAGATGCTTAACCAACTGAGTCACCCAGGCGCCCTGACCCATGTTTTTTTTTAAATGTGATTTTAAAAATGTCTAATTATATGACTTTCTTTTGTTGTATTTTCATTGTTCATATCTGACTTAGTAACACTGTAGTCATAGAACATGGTCTGTATGATGATTTGAAATTTGTTGAGGCTTGTGCTATAGGTTACTATGTGATCAATCTTATATTCTGTGTGCTTCAGAAGATACGTATTCTCTAATTACTGAATACAGTGTTCAACATATGTCCATCATGTCAAACATGTTAACTGTGTTCAAATGTATATACTTACTGTTTTTCTGCTAAAATTGTGTTAATTTTCCACAAAAATGTTGAATTTATCAATTTCTCCTTATAGTTCATCGTTTTATACATTTGAAGCTATATTATTAGGTCCATGCAATTTGTAATCTTTGTACCCTTCTCATAAATATAATCTTTTAACTTCTTTATCTCAAAAAATATTTTATTGCCATAATGGTTTTGTCTTTTGGTTAGTATTTGGCAGGTATAGCTTTCTCCTTCCTTTTACTCTAAATCTTCCTGTGTCCTAATGTTATAGATGTGTCTCACATAAATGGCAGAGAGCTGGATTTAAAACAGTTCAATCTTCAGTATTTGTCATTTAATTAGTATATTTAGTCCATTTGTAAATAATTGTAATTACTAGTGTATATGGATTTATAATATTTTATCTTCTTCTTGTCCAACTTTTTTTACATTAATCTTTTATATCTTGTTTTGCATTCTTTTGGGTTGATTTTTCTTTATTTGATTTTTTTCCTCTGCTGATCTGTGAATGCGACAGAAACCACGAGTGCTTTTTTTTTTTTAAAGATTTTATTTATTTGACAGAGAGAGACACAGCGAGAGAGGGAACACAAGCAGGGGGAGTGGGAGAGGGAGAAGCAGGCCTCCCACAGAGCAGGGAGCCTGATGCGGGGCTCAATCCCAGGACCCTGGGATCATGACCTGAGCTGAAGGCATCCGCTTAACAACTGAGCCACCCAGGCACCCCCCACTAGTGCTTTCTAATAACTGTGTTCTCTGTTCTTCCGGCCTTTTTGTTCTGGCCAGTGGAATGTGGACAGAAGTCATGTACTCCACTTTCAGATCTGGCCTATAAAACGCATTCTCTTTCCCTATCCATCAGATCGCTGGCAAAAACTCCAGAATCTAGAGAAGGGAAGCGCACCAAGATGAAAGAAGTCTTGGTTCTTTAATGACTGGATGTAGAACACTCTGACCCTTATTCCAGCCTATATTGTACTATATTCTGATGTAAGCAGGAAATAAAATCGGATTGTATGAAGTCACTGAGACTTTGTATTGAAACTGTTAGAGAAGCTATCATTATTTACCTTAACTAATACATAAATTATAAATTGTTTCTTTTTTAGTAGTTACTCTTGAAATTTTAACATGCATCCTTAGCAAAGTCTAAAGATCAATATATTTGTCATCCTGCTGAGAGGAATACTCTATCTCTAGCTAGGTATGATTGTTTCCAGTATTTTTGTTCGTCACTTTTTTTAACCTTACAAATTAACCATTGTTATTACTGCTTTATGAAGTCAGTGTGTGTTCACATTTACCCACATTATCATTAGCTTCTTGGCTTGACATTTCTTGTCTCAGGTCTCAGATCTTCCTTCTCAGATCATTTTCCTTTTCCTTGAAGCACATACCTTACCAAAGATTTGTGAGTGGAAAATTGTTTTGTTCACCTGAAAATATCTGTATTTTGCTTTGTTCTTGAGGAATAGTTTTTGCTGGATTTATAATTCTTTTTTTTAAAGATTTTATTTATTTATTTGATAGAGAGAGACACAGCAAGAGAGGGAATACAAGCAGGGGGAGTGGGAGAGGGAGAAGCAGGCTTCCCGCTGAGCAGGGAGCCCGATGCAGGACTCGATCCGAGGACCCTGGGACCATGACCTGAGCCGAAGACAGTCGCTTAACTACTGAGCCACCCAGGCGCCCCTGGGTTTATAATTCTAAATTGACAGTTATTTTCTCACTTCTTGGCAGATACTTTCCCACTACCTGGCTTCTCTTGCCATTGAAAAGAAACCAGCTATGAAATAGTCATTCCTTTGTAAGTAATGTCTTTTCTGCCAGGTTGCTCTTTAGATCTATTTTTGGTGTGCTCCAGTTTCCTTTTATTTATCCTTCTTTGGATTTGTTGTGCTCCCTTGGTGCAAGGATTTCTATCTTTCCTTGATTTTGGAAAGTGTTCAGCATTTTTCTCTTTGCAAGTTGCCTCTTCCCTATTCTTCCAATGATCACTTTCTGGAGCTCCTATTACACGTATGTTAGACTTTCTCCCACTACCCTCCATGTCTCATAATCTCATATAGTAAATATTTAAAAATTTCTAATTCAACTATAATTAACATACAGTGTTATATTAGTTTCAGGTGTACAATATAATGATTCAAAAATTCTATACAACGCTCATCAAGATATATGTAATATTGGGGCCCCTGGGTGGTGCAGTCGGTTAAGCATCCAACTCTTGGTTTCTGCTCGGGTCATGATCTCAGGGTTGTGAGATCAAGCCCTGAGTTGGGCTCCATGCTCAGTGCAGAGTCTACTTGAGATTCTCGATCTCTGCCTCTCCTCCAGCTTGTGTTCCACTCCCCCAAATAAATAAATAAAATCTGAAAAAAAAGATAAGTGTGCTCTTGATCCCCTTTATTTCACCCATCACCCCACTGACCTCCCCCGGGCAACCACCAGTTTGTTCTCTGTATTTAAGTCTGTTTTTTTGTTTGTCTCTTTTTTGTTTGTTTGTTCGTTTCTTAAATTTCACATATGGTTAATCTCATATTTTTAATACTGTAGTTTCTCTGTGCTATATTATTGGTAATTTCTTTGATTTGTCTCTTCCTAGTTTTCTTTTTTCTCTCTTTTTTAAAGATTTTATTTATTTATTCGACAGAGAGACACAGCAAGAGAGGGAACACAAGCAGGGGGAGTGGGAGAGGGAGAAGCAGGCTCCCCGCTGAGCAGAGAGCCCGATGTGGGGCTCGATCCCAGGACGCTGGGATCATGACCTGAGCCAAAGGCAGACACTTAATGACTGAGCCACCCAGGCGCCGCTCTTCCCAGTTTTCTAATTGGTTGTTTAACCCATCCATTGATGTTTTTAATCTTCGTGATTTTTTTCATTTCTAAAAGTTCTTTTTGGTTCCTTTACAAATACCCTGATCATTTCTGAGAGTCTTTTGTACCTCTTAATTTCAACTCTTTTTGTCTTTATTTTTTTTTAAGATTTTATTTATTTATTTGACAGAGAGAGACAGTGAAAGAGGGAACAGAAGCAGGGGGAGTGGGAGAGGGAGAAGGAGGCTCCTTGCTGAGCAGGGAGCCCGACACAGGGCTCCATCCCGGGACCCCAGGATCATGACCTGACCCGAAGGCAGATACTTAACAACTGAGCCACCCAGGTGCCCCTGTCTTTAAATATATTAAGCATATTTTAGTTTATATTATGCACCTGATAATTCCAGTATGTTAGGTCCTTGCAGCTGTGATTCTGCTACTTGTTGTTTCTGCTAATCCTCCTTTAGGGTACCTTTTGCCTTGCATGTTTTATGATTTCTTTTTCTGAGCTCATGTTCATGGAATTCTGCGAGGCTTGGCAGAGGTTCTGTTTCCCCCAGAGATCATTTGTATTTACTAATGACAGGTGCTGGGGGTAAGGTGCTATCCACTAAGCACCTTTTATATTAATCTCAACTTGGGGGGTGCCTGGGTGGCTCAGTTGTTAAGTTGTTTTCTGGTATGTTTTAGGTGTCTTATACATACTATGGTGTGTCTTGTTTGTCTTATTTTGTTGTCACCTTGCCCTAGATGAAGTATTCCTTGGCTCTTCAATTTCTGAAGTTAACCTCTACTCTCTCTCATTCCCTGCCAAATATCCTTCCATCAGGCTCCTAGACAACCATGTAAAAATATATAATGTGTAAAGTTTTAAGTCCCTTGGTAGACTTGGTAATCAACTATTCCAAGTATTTAAGAGATACACAAGGAAGTCACCAATTATTAACCACTTTGCCATAATTAGTGAATCTACTGCTTTCTGAGAAAACTGTCGCTATCTGTTTAGGAAGGACCAGGCAGAGAGGGCCTGGGATTCTAGCATTTGAATTGAACAAAGTCAATGGAAGGCAAGAATGGGAGTTGGGCATTTTTTTATGACAAAAGCAAAGTTCCACTGATGTAGTTACCAGGATCATTTTTACCTTAGTTTCATAGGGATCAGACCTGACACAGACCAATTCCAAGAGGAAGACAGCCTAGGAGAAGTAGGATCAGCAGTCACCATCAACCAAATACTGGAAGTTAAAGAATACCGTTATTATGTGTCTGGTGAGGGCAAGTATAGGAGATGCAGAGAATCGCTGCTGTGTTAACCTCCATCTGGCCAGAAAAAAACTTTCCCAATCCAGGGAAACAAAATGTCTTGGGTCCAGTTACATTAGCAGGTGCTACTTTTACCTTTTCTAATGTCAAGTTGCCAGCCAGAGAGTTCCACTTTGAAAAAGAAGTGATGTTTTGCCAAATAAACCAAGTCTTTATTTCCAAGATGAATTACTCACATGGCAGAGAGGTTTTTCCCTGTTACTTATCCATTTTATTAATCTTCTTTTGAGTTTTCCTCACCTGAAGCCGTGGATAGGACTTCAGTGAGTTCTCTTTAGCTTCAGGTTTGAAGATAACCGTGGCCCCACTGTGAATCATGGAGACTGTGAAATCCACACCAATGAGTGTGTACAAGAAGTAGGCAGGGATAGGCAAGATGGTAATGGTGATGAGGATGATGAGCAAGACCTTAGCCCATGATGGATAAATTCGGATCACCTCATTTGACTGTGGAGAAAGGGAACGTTTAGAATACCCAGGTTCTCTGAAATGGAAGGCTACAAAGGTTGGGGGTAAGACATGAACCAAGGCCAGAGACTAGGTAACTGAATCCCTAAGGGAATCAGGGAATAAGGTGACAGAGTCCTAGAGGCCAGAGGAGATTGAAAAGTCCTCAACCACTCCCTAGGGTAGGGGATTCTGGGGTCTTAGAGGAAGGCTCACAATGCTTGAGTCCCAGGCCAAGTAGGTGATGGTCTTCAGAAACAGATGAAGCAGGGTGCTTACAAACAGGACTAGCAGCACAAATGGAGACAGAAAACACCACAGCCAACGATAGATGGGAGAGATGGGGCGGCCCAACATGATAATCAAGTCTGCAAGGAACCTGGGAGGAAGGGCCACAAGACTTTGGGGGGGCCTGTTCAGGCCTTACCCAGCCTTGGGGAGGGGTCAATCCAAACTCAGCCTGGGAGACAAAGCTTCACATTTCTTAAACCTTTCTGTTCACCTCCACAACCAGTTTTCTTGCCTCTAATTCATCACCTTTCAGTCTGATTTCTGTCCCAGCCCCAGGATCTTAAAAAAAAAAAAATTTCTCTCCTCCATCACCCTCAGGATAAAAGCCAATATATCCAGTCTCTAAATGTAGTTTCTTCATGCCCATATATCCAGGTTTCTTTGGTGCACCTTCTTAACTCCAACATATGTGCACATTGGGTTTCTTTTTTGCCTAGAATGCCCTTCTTTCTTTCTTTCCCTTGACAAACTCCCCTTCCTCTGTCTAGATTCTGTTCAAGCATCCTCTCCTTGCCTTCTTTAGATAACCATCTGTGTTCCCAGAGTGCCCTCAGCTGCCTCTATCATAGGCTTACTATCCTGCCCCCAAATCTACCTTTGTATGTCTTCTTCTTTCAACTCTGAGAACAGAAACTCAATGTAATTTATCCCAGTATCCTCAGTGCTCACAAGGCCTGCCTGGTCCTTGGGCACACTCTGGGCAATATGTGAGAGTGAGTGTATGATCAGCAAACTGATGCCAAGAGCCACCATCACCTAGAAACACTGCCACATTTAGATTACACACTGTTTCTCAAATGCTAGTGTGCATACAATTTACTTGGGGTTCTTATTAAAATGCAGATATGGATTCAAAGGTCTGGGGTACAGCCTGAGGGTCTGCATTTCTAATAAACTCCCAGGTGATGCCAATGCTACTATTCCAGAGCCCACTTTGAGAAGCAAGGAATTACATGCCCACGCCTAAAAGCAGGGCTCAGGAGCCACTAGGACTTGATATGGACTGTCCACCACTTTTCCATTCTACACCTGTTTTCTCCAGGAGTCAGCCCGTGCCTTCTCCTTCCCACCTCCCTGGGGGCTCTCCAAAAGCCCTGGGTCAGAGGCCTAACAGTGAGAGCAGGAGGGCCAATACTCCCTAGGGGACCTCACTGTGTGGGTGCATGACTGCAGATTCTGGGCTTGGGGCATCACCTCCTGGCTCCATAGATCCAGGCCATGGCTATGTTCTCCAAGATGACAATGAAGAAGATGGGCAGAGATACCCAGTAATCATCCAGCAGGTTCACATAGTAGCTACCCGAAGGCGTCACGAAAATGAGGCTGCCCAGGAACATAGGCACACAGATGCCCACTGAGGGAAAACATGAGATTTGGATCAAGGTCAGAATTCAAACTAGGTTGTGTAAGAATCCCAGTAGGGTTAAGCTAAACAATGGTCCTAGGTGGGAGTAGGGACATAGGTTAGAGTACCTGTGAGCAGATTTGTATATTTCCTGAGGGAAGAGAAAGTGTCCTGGAGAGGGGTAACAATGCCCTGCATGATCCCCATCATGGTGCTCAGCCCCAGGCTCGCCAGCAACAGGAAGATGATGATGGCCCAGAAGGTGGATCCAGAAAACACAGAGATGATATCGGTAAACGCCACAATGGCCACACCGGGACCCTCCATAACCTGTGATGGGATGAAGGGCAAGAGCTCTGAGCTCACGCTGTGGAATCTTAACTGCATTCCTGTCCCCTCCCCTAGGAAACAATCTATAGCACCATTAATAGACATTGTTAAACTCATCTGGCCTTGAGGCAGGAGGACTTCATCCGACAACAACAGCTGCTGGTCTGGCAACTCTTTTGGGTTGGTATGAACACGCTTATATGAACTCCAGTGCTTGGTGCTACAGAGGCTACAACTGCCTTATCGCAATAGGGTACTGTGAACCTTGGACCTTGGTCTTGGTTGTCCAGTATGCTGTCAAGAATTGCCTTTCTGGATTCTAGAGACACCTATGGAGAGCTGAAGTTTCTGGTGCACTGGGGGTTTTGAAGGGAAGATAAGGACCCCATCCCCAACCCTTACCTACCTCCTTCAATTCATGAGCTATGTTGCAATTGGTCATATAGGGTAGGACCGTGTCTTTGATTTGTTTAGGGAGACTCTTGAGCCACCCAGAGTAGATGGAGCTTGGATCATGATACATACTGTCTGGGGGGTGGGCCTCGGCAGGCAGCACCCCAGCAGCTATCAGATACAGCACTGTCTCAGCATTCCTGGGGACAGGTGTAGAATTACATAAAATCATTATGGCCCTTTAAGATAACTTCTCTTATCTTCTACATGAGAAGAAAAACCACTAGTCTAGAGTTTTTGATCTGCACTGAAACCTGGGTCTCCAGGGTCCCAGTGCTCACTGTCTGACACCTACTTTCATAAGGTGTCTGCCGGAGGCCAGAGAGTTTCTGACTTAAGTGGGGCCCTGGAGGGGCTCTTTCGTACAATGTCATGTAGGGCTTTAGGACCTATACCTCCTACTAGACAATCTTAGGACAATGTTAAAGCTTCTCAGCTTTCCTGACCTACTGGCCTCTCCAATCTCCTAACATATAACTCTTCACCTTCTCTACTTCGGCCACACTCAGTTATTCAACCTGCTCCAACCTGCCATGCTCCCCATCATCTCTGTATCTTTGGCACATGACATTCTGCCTAGAACCACCCCCACTCTGCTCCTGCTCAGTCTACCCCAATTCTACCACTATACGGTTCTCCATATGCAAATTCCTACAAATCCTCACTCAGCTCCCTGAACCCTATTTACTGCCATGGAAAGCTATTCAAGATCCATTTCCATAGGAGCAAGTCAACAAGCTGCAGAAAAGTAGTATGGTATGATCCGATTTTTTTAATGGTATGTTTTTATATGTAGGTATATGAATGGGAAACAGCTGAAAGACTACTAGCTGTGGTTATTTGTCAGGAGACAGACTGAGCTCAGGATTGCCTCCAGGAGGAAGCATTCTCTGACTGCCCCAGGAAGTTAATAGCTTGCTCTTCTGTGTTTCTCATCATCCTTACTACCAGTTCTCATCTCCTTGTGATTATCTGTTTAGTATCTGCTTCCTAAAAAGACTGTGGTTTTCCTGAGGGCAGGTATGATGGTCTGCTTCACCATTGGCTGTGTTTCCAGAACCCAACACAGGGTTGCCAGATAGATGTTTTATAAATGTCTGATGAGAATTTTGAGAATGAATCTCACAGGAGAAAAAAAATCAGGAATGGGCTGTGGGGACTCTGGTGGGGCTATGAGTCCTTTTTATTTTTTTTCTTATCTAATGATTCTGCTGAAGCTATTCTCCTAATTTTCCATGGCAGACCCCAGTTAAGAATGGGGTGAACACAACTTTGAAAACCTCCAGGTTTGGGGCTTTCCTAGTTTAGAAAGGCTCTGAAAGAGTTGGAGAGATTCAGGTGTTTCGAAGGTTCAGGAGGCTCTTGTCAGAGGGTCCCATATTGACTGAACCAACAGCCCTGAGGGATGGGGGCCTAGACTGGAATTCCGTGAGCTATTTCTAAGACTTTGGTCTTTTTGATGATCTCCATATGAAAGACTGGGCTCACCTCAGGTAACATTTTTCATTGTTCTCTGTGGCCAAGTGGCCCATTATGGCAAATACAAACACCGTGGCAGTCAGTGAGGCTGTCAAGTTGAGAAAAGCCACAACAAAGGCATCCATGACACAGTTGTTGGACCGAGGGATGTATGAGCTGATTGCAGTGAAGCTGCCAAAGCCAGGGCCCATGGATAAAAAGAGCTGGTTCCCTGTCCGGCGCCACACTTCCACAGAGTACAGGGCTGGTAACTGGGGAGAAGTACTGTGTAAACTGGGATATAAAGGGAAGAGGAGTAAACCATGATATGATGGAAGATGAGAAGGTGGTGAAGGAGGGAGCCAGGAGGGCCTCTATCAGACTGACAACCATTCTGTCTCTGACACCCCCATGTGGGTAAGAGGATCAAAGGTCAGGGGACACCTCACCTTGGCAGCCAACAAATTCTTGAGACCAAAATGTGCGCCTTCCAGCATGAGACTCCGGATAAGGAGACAGAAAAGGATGAAGTAGGGAAGGAGTACTGACACATACAGCATCTGAGTGGGAAGTATGATTCAGAAATAGAGGTTAGCAAAGGCAGAAGCTGGGACAGTAGGATCAAAGACTACTGAGAGTCAAAGGTCATATTAGGAGGAGTTAGAAGTTGGAGACCTACAGGCATCAAGTTAGGAGAATATTAGGGGGTCTCAGATAGAAAGGAGTCTATCAGATTATAAGTTAGAGGATGGCTCACCTTCCCAGTGGACTTGGGTCCTTTGATCATGGAGATGCAGATAATTAACCATGTCATAAAGAGAGAGACACTGAGATGCATAACTGGTAGTCCACCCATTTCAACTTCATCTGTGGCCTTCAATATATTCCGGTACCAAAAGTATGTGGTGGGTGTTGTCCGCTCACATTCAGGATCTGAGGTGAACTGGCCATGGAGGAAACTGCAAGACCACGTGCCTCCCTCTTCCAATCCCCCTCCACCCCCTCCTTCCAATCTCCATCATCTTCCTGCTCATCCCTATTCTCTCAACGATCCTCTTCCTTCTTCATTGCCCTATCCTTTTTTCAGCCCTCCCACTTGCCATTTTCTTCCCTCTCTTCTCACCAAAATCACTGGAGTTCCTCAGTAAGGGGCACTTTGACCAAGGCAGTGGAGACTGGAAAGACTGAACCAAATAGAAGAGACTCCAAGCCATGAGCACACTGTAGTACAAACCCACGATGCAGCACACCTAGGAACCATGAAGAATTCTGGAGACAGAAGAAAGGTAGGCCAGCAGAAGGGAGGGGATTTGACCAGAGGACTGGGGAACTGAAGAGACTTGACCCATAGAAGTAAAGTCATGGGACCCATCCCAGGACAAGGAACTGTTGGGGTGGGAGTGGAGCATAAAGGGTAGGCCTGGGCAGCCCAGGACTCCTCACCATGAAGCTGGTATACCCCACACCACCAATCCAGGGGCTGATGACCTTCCATACACCAATGCTGCCCTGACGCATCCTCTGACCAGCTGCCATCTCCAGGAATAGAAGAGGAACCCCGACCAAGAACAGCATGAGCATGTAGATGATGAGAAAACTGCCTGTGCAGGGAGTCAGGAGGAGTTCTCAGAACCACCTGGCTTTTCAGTGCCTGGACTTCCTTGGGGTCTGGCAAAACATGTTCCCCACCAGTGACCTCCCTCAGGGCCACCAGCATCAGGGCTCAACTGTTTCCACATCCCTCATAGTCCCAGGTGTCCCTTGGGCTCCCAGATCCTGGAAGACCCAGATGCCTAGTTTCCACTCCCACCCTGAATCTCAGCCTTCAGCCCCACCATCCTCATGAACCTAAGTGTTCAGATATCCTGCTCCCATCCTAGGTGTTCAGGTACCTGGCTCCAGCGTTGGTGGTATAGTGGTGAGCTCAGCTGCCTTCCAGGTACCTGGCTCCTGCCCTAGTCAGGTTCCCAAATCCCCCACCCCTACATATTTCAGAGACCCCAGAGTAGCAGGATAGTCCTCTGGCTCCTCATCCCCTTGTGGGTCCATGATTCCTGGTCCCCAGGCTTACCACCTCCGTTGTGAAAACACAGATAAGGAAAGCGCCAGATGGTACTCAGTCCCACAGAAAAGCCCACCTGGGCCAGGAGGTACTCAATTTTATTGGCCCATGATGGTCGGTCAGTGGGGGCTTCCTCTTTTGGCTCATCATTGTCTATGGTCTCCAGTATTTCATCATTATCTTCATCAGACCAAATGTATGATGACACAGTGTCAAACTTCTGTCCCTCTGACATCGGTTCCTCAGTAATCAAATCAGACTTTAACAGCTGGGAAGCTGAGGTAGTAGTAATCAGGGATTTGGAATCTGAAGGTCTAGAAATCTGGGGTCTCTCATCTTGGGCCTCCGTGTTTTCACTAACAGATGTCATCCCGGGTGGACTCTAGTTCCTGCTTCTGCAGGGATGGGGCTTCCTTCTTTGTTGACCTTAAGGACATCAAGAACTACAGACTTCAGATATATGAGCTAAGGAAAGACAAGACTCATCCTACAAGAACCCCTGAGGCCTCCCAAACCCTTTCATCCTTATGTGGAGAAGAATATATAGTCTCTACCCTTGAAAACATACCAAGAATATGTATGCCTCTAGAAAATAATAATTTTAAAAGAATACTACCAACAATAATACCAAAAGACATAAAATGTCTAGGAATAATTTTAACAAAAGATGAGCAAGGCCTTTACACACACACACACACACACACACGTGTACACACTAAAATATTACTGAGAGAAAATAAAGGGATATAACATGTTTGTGAAATGGAAGTATAACGATGTCAATTATCCCCAATTTGATCTATAAATTCAATGCAATTCTTATAGAAATCACATCAGGGTTTTGGGGAAATTGACAAGCTGATTCTAAAATGTACATGAAAAGCAAAAGGCCTAGAATGGTTAATACAATCTTGACAAAGAAGAACCAAATGTAAAGACTAATTATAAAGCTATAGTAATTAAGAGAGTATGGTATTGGCACAGGGATCTATGGCACAAATGGGTCCATGGATCAATACACTGTACTGTTTAATATGGTAGCTACTAGCCACATACAGCTATTTAAATTAATTAAAATTAGGGCGCCTGGGTGGCTCAGTTGGTTAAGCGACTGCCTTCGGCTCAGGTCATGATCCTGGAGTCCCGGGATCGAGTCCCGCATCGGGCTCCCTGCTTGACAGGGAGTCTGCTTCTCCCTCCGACCCTCCTCCCTCTCATGCTCTCTGTCTCTCATTCTCTCTCTCTCTCTCAAATAAATAAATAAAATCTTTAAAAAAAAAAAAAAAAAATTAATTAATTAATTAAAATTAAGTAACATTAACAATTTAGTTCCTCAGTCATACTAGCCACATATCAAGTGCTCAGTAGCTACATGCTACCATACTGGAAGGACAGATATCAAACATTTCCATTATCACAGAAAGTTCTGTGGATACTACTGGGAGAGTTCAGAAACACACAAATATAGATGCCTGATTTACAATAAAGATGGCACTGCAAAGTTGTAGAGAAAGGGCATTCTTTTCAATGAACACTGGTTGTTAGAGCAATTGGAAATCTACACAGAGACAAATGAACCCTGGCCTCCCCAACTTCACGTATTAAATAAAAATCTATTCAGATAAGATTGAAGTTCTAAATGTAAAAGATAAAACAGTAACACTTCCAGATGAAAGACCTAGAAGAATATCTGCATGACTTGGGTGTAGGCACAGATTTCTTAAATAGGACATAAAAAGCACCAATCATAAAGGAAAAGTTTGACACACTGGATTAAATTAAATATAGAAAATTCTTCAATGAAAACATTAAATGAATAAACATGGGCGCCTGGGTGGCTCAGCTGGTTAAGCGTCTGCCTTCGGCTCAAGTCATGATCCCAGGATACTGGGATTGAGCCCTTCATCAGGCTCCCTGCTCTGCAGGGGGCCTGCTTCTCCCTCTCCTCCCGGCTCATGCTCTCTCTCTCGCAATCTCTGTCTCTCTCTCTCAAATAAATAAATAAAATCTTTTTAAAAAATAAATGAGTAAACAGACAAGCCCTGGTGCAGTGGAAGATATCTGCAACATATATGGTAGACAGAATAATGCCCTTCTCCAAGATATTCACATCCTAATCCCTAGAACCTGTGAATATGTTACCTTATGTGGAAAAAGTGACTTTTCAATGTGATTAAGTTATTGATCTTGAAATGAGATTATCCTGGATTATCTATGATGGGCTTAGTGTAATTATAGGGTCCTTCTATGGGAAAAAGGGAAGTAGGAGACTCAGAATCCAAGGAAGAAATGAGATGGCAAGAGCAGAAGTTAGAGTTAGATGCACCTTGAATGTGGAAGAAGGGGCTGTGACTCAAGGAATGCTAGCTGGAAAAGGCTAGGAAATGGATTTTCCCCTAGATCCTATGTAAGGAACACAGGAATGCTAACACCTTGCTTTTACAGATTTCAGATTTCTGACCTCCAGAACAGTACAATAATACGTTTATGTTGTTTTAAGCCACTAAGTTTGTAGTTGTTAGAGCAATAGTAGGAAACTAACAAAACATATAACCAAAAAAGGGCTGCTTCCCAAATAATATTTATAAAAAAGAAATACGTACAAATAAATAAGAAAAAGTAGACAAGTTAAAAAGTGGAGGAGAGGGAAGAGAAAGCTTGAACAGCTTACTAATATATTAAAGAAAATATATAAATTGGTAACCATTGGAAATGGTGGTCATTACTCAAGTTCACTGGTCACCAAGAAAATGTAAATAAAACCACAATGAGAATAGATGGATATATATGCAATAAATTGCATATAGTAAAATGTTAATTGTAGAACCTAGGTTGATGGGTATATGGATGGTCACTGTATACATCTTCCAACTTTACTGTATGCCTAACTATTTTTTCATAATAAAATGTTGGGAGGAAACCACAATGAGACCACTATATACCCACTAGATGAGTTAATATGAAAAAGTCTGATTAAACCAAATGATGGCACATGTGGAAACTTCTGGAACTCACATACACAGTTGGTAGAAGCATAGATTGGCACTACTTCAGAAAACTAGTTGGACATATCTATATACTTTAAATATTTTCATATTTTATAATCCATTCCAAAGTGATCATCTAACAGAAGCATATACATAAGTACACCAAAAACCATGTCCAAGAATGCTAATAGTTGTACTATTCATAACTGCCCAAACCTGGAAACAATACAAATCTCCTTCAACAGTAGAATGGATCAGTGCTAGTATATTCATATGATGGGTATGCAACAATAAAAACAGTGAATTGCTGATATGCACAACAACCTGGATGAATCTCAGAAATATTACTTTGAATGAAAGAAGCAAGGCAAAGAAGAGAACATACTATATAATTTCACTTATATGAAGTTCAAGAAGAGGCAAGACAAATTCATGGTGTCAGGAAGCCAGGATAGTGTACTTACATCGTGATAATTTATCTAATTATAATTATGATTTGCACCTACTTCAAATGTGATACTTTAATGAAAGTTTATCTTAGGGGCAACCTGGCTGGCTCAGTTGGTAAAGCATGTGACTCTTGATCTCTGGGTTGTGAGCTTACTTAAAAAAAGTTTATCATAAAAATGAACACTGGAAAACAAACCAACCAAACCCCCTGGATTTCTATATAGTAATAATAAACAGAAAATAGATTTTAAAAAAGAAAGATAGCACTCACACAGCAACAAAAACTATATGGCATCAAGAAATCCACCTAAACATTAAACCAAGACCACAAATATGCAGAAAGATTCCATGTTCATGAATATAAATACTCAATACTATAAGGATGGAATTTCTCCCCAAAATTGATTTATAGATTCAATGCCATTTCAATCAAAATCTCAACATAATTTTTCATGAAAGCTAACAAGATTTTACAATTTATATAGAAGAATAAAGTGCTGAAAATAATGAAGAGACTGCCACTAGTTCTTTGTCGCTGGCCAAGATGGAATAAAATAATGATACATAACCAGTCTCTCTCACTGATAACAGCTAAAATAGAATATAAGAAACAACAACATGAGAGCTTTGAAAAGCAAACTGAAGGGAAAAAGCAGACTGGGGAGTTAAGTTACAACCTGAAAAATGACTTATAATGGGAGGGATGAGTTTCATATTTCTTTCCCCTCCTTTTTCCTGATCCAAGAATAAGCCAAACCAGGAAACTGTGCAATAAGCACCAACAGCAGAAACTCCAGGAGAAGCCTCCTTTTTTCCAAAGGACCAGGAAAAGAAGCTCCTATGCACCAGACACTGTGTGGGGGGTGGGGTGGGGGGGGGATACCGATTTTCCCTTCTCACCTCAGAGGCTCACCTCTGAACTACATAAGCAGAGAACAAATGTGAAGAAGTGCAACAAGGTTCTGACAACTGAACAATGATACAAACCACTGCCCAAGTCATAGACTGACCCCAGGGTGGCCCATGCTAATCCAAATAGCACAGCAAAAGCTTTGAAGATTGAACTAAATTGTAACCAACACCCACAGAAGATATGACAAAACCTGCCATCTGAACTTACCCAGGCTGACGGCCTGCTAAAACAAATAAAGCAAACAAAATTCAACATTCTCCACAGGATTTATTTTCTTTTTTTAAATTTTTATTGTTATGTTAATCACCATACATTACATCATTGGTTTTTGATGTAGTGTTCCATGATTCATTGTTTGTGTATAACACCCAGTGCTCCATGCAGAACGTGCCCTCTTTAATACCCATCACCAGGCTAACCCATCCCCCCACCACCCTCCCCTCTAGAACCCTCAGTTTGTTTTTCAGAGTCCATCGTCTCTCATCGTTCGTTTCCCCCTCCGATTTCCCCCTCTTCATTCTTCCCCTCCTGCTATCTTATTCTTCTTTTTTTTTTTCCCTTAACATATATTGCATTATTTGTTTCAGAGGTACAGATCTGAGATTCAACAGTCTTGCACAATTCACAGTGCTCACCATAGCACATACCCTCCCCAGTGTCTATCACCCAGCCACCCCATCCCTCCCACCCCACCCCCCACTCCAGCAACCCTCAGTTTCCTGAGATTAAGAATTCCTCATATCAGTGAGGTCATATGATACATGTCTTTCCCTGATTGACTTATTTCGCTCAGCATAACACCCTCCAGTTCCATCCATGTCATTGCAAATGGCAAGATCTCATTCCTTTTGATGGCTGCATAATATTCCATTGTATATATATACCACATCTTCTTTATCCATTCATCTGTCAATGGACATCTTGGCTCTTTCCACAGTTTGGCTATTGTCTCCACAGGATTTAAAAAAAAATTTTTTTTTCTCCACAGGATATTAACGTGATCCTGAGTTCACAACATAATATTAAAAATTCCCAGGATACAATCCAAAACTACTCATCACTTAAACACACACAGAGAAAAATCTGACCATTTCCCAAGGGAAAAGACAATTAACAGATGTCAACCCTAAGATGACCCAGATGATGGAATTTATTATTTTTGAAGACTTCATTATTTTTAAAACTGCATATATTTTAACAGCTTTATTGAGGTATTATAGATAAGTAAGAAATGTATATATTTAAGGCATAATATGTCATGTTTTGATATATGTATACATTGTGATATGATCACCCCATGAAGTTAATTTATCCCTCACCTCACAGTTATTATTTGTGTGTGTGTTAAGAACATTTAAGATCTACTCTCCTAGCAAATTTCAAGTATACAATACATTATTATTAACTATAGTCACCATGTTGCACATTAGGTCTCCAGAACTCATTCAGCTTATAATGGAAAGTTTGTTCCCTCTGACCAACAGACATCTCTGCATTTCCTCCGCCCCTCATCCCCTGGTAACATTTTTCTACTCTGTTTCTATGAATTTGACTTTTTTTAGATTCCACATATAATTGAGATCAGCAGTATTTATTTGTCTTTCTGTACCTGGCTTATTTTACTTTGTATAATGTCCTTGAGGTTCATCCACGTTGTCAGAAATGGCAGGATTTCCTTCTTTTCTAAGGCTAAATAATATTCCATTGTATGTATATATGCATCACATTTTCTTTATCCAATCATCTGTTGATGGACACTTAGGTTGTTTTCATATCTTGGCTATTGTGAATAATGCTACAATGAACATGGGAGTGCAGGTATCTCCTCAAGATACTGATTTCATTTCCTTTGGACATGGACCCAGAAGTGGGATTTCTGGATCATATGGTAGTTCTATTTTTAATTATGTGAGGAACCACCATCCTGTTTTCCATAATGGTTGTACCAATTTATATTCCATTTACATTACAGTGTATAAGTGTTCCCTTTTCTGCACATCCTTGCCAATACTTGTTATCTTTTGACTTTTTGATAGTAGCCATCTTAAGGGTATGAGATGATCTCTCATGTGGTTTTGATTTGCATTTCCCTGATGGTTAGTGATGTTCAGCACCTTTTCATATACCTATCGGCCATTTGTATGTTTTCTTTGGAAAAAGGTCTATTTAGGTGCTTTGCTCATTTTTAATTTTTTCTTTTTTTTTTTTGCCACTGAGTAGTATGAGTTCCTTATGTATTTTGGCTATTAACATCTTATGGATATACAGTTTGCAAATATTTTCTCATTCTATAGGATGCCTTTTATTTTGTTGATTCCCTTTCTGTGCAGAACCTTTTTAATTCAATGCAGCCCCACCTGTTTAATTTTTCCTTTGTTGCCTGTGCTTTTGGTGTCATACCCCAAAAAAACATTGTTGAGACTAATGTCAAGGAACTTTTCCCATGTGTTTTTCTAGGAGTTTTATAGTTTCAGGTCTTACGTTTAAGACTTCAACCAATTTTGAGTTGATTTGTGTATGGTATGAGACAAAGTTCCAATTTCTTTCTTTTGCCTGTAAATATCCAGTTTTCCCAACACATTTATTGAAGAGAATATCCTTTCCCCCATTGTGTATTCTTGGCACCTTAGTTGACTGAACATGTGTGGGTTTATTTCTGGGCTCTCTATTCTGTTCCATTGATCCATGTGTCTGTTTTTATGCGAGTACCATATTGTTTTGATTATTGTAGCTTTGTGGTATAATTTGAAATCAGGAAGTGAGATGCCTCTGGCTTTGTTCTTCTTGCTCAGTATTGCTGTAGCTACTTGGGATCTTTTGTGGCTCCATATGAATTTTAGGATTTTGTTCTATTTCTCTGAAAAATTATCATTGGAAATATAGGCCCTATAAAAATAGGGACTGCACTGAATCTGTAGATCACTTAGGGTTATATTGACATATTGACACATATTATTTGTTCTTAATTCTTCCAATCCATGAACACAGTATTAATTGTTTATGTCTTCTTCAATTTCTTTCATCAATGTTTAATAGATTTCAGTGTACAGATATTTTACCTCTTTGGTTAAATTTATTCCTAAGTATTTTATTCTTTTTGATGTAAATGGGATTATCTTCTTAATTTCTTTTTCAGATAGTTTGTTGTTAGTGTATGGAAATGCAACTGATTTTTCTATGTTGATTTTTTTATCCTGCAATTTTACTGAATTCGTTTATTAGTTCTAACAGTTTTTTTGAGGAGTAATCTGCAGACAGAGATGATTTTACTTCTCCCTTTCCAAACTGGATACCTTCTTTTTCTTGCTTAATTGTTCTGGCTAGGACTTCCAGTACTATGTTGAATAATAGTGGTGAGAGGTAGCATCCTTATCTTGTTCCTGATTTTAGAGGAAAACATTTAAGCTTTTCACTCTTTAGTATGATATTAGCTGTGGGCATGTCCCATATGGCTTTTATTATATTGAGGTACATCCTTCTATACCTAATTTGTTGAGAGATTTTATCATAAAATGATGTTGAATTTTGTCAAATACTTTTTCTGCATCTATTGAGATAATCATATGGTTTTTATCCTTTATTCTGTTAATGTGGTTATCACGTTTATTGATTTGCATATGTTGAATCATGTTTGCATCCCTGGGATAAATATTACTTGATCATGATGTATGATCCCTTTAATGGGCTGTTAAATTCAGTTTGCTAGTATTTTGTTGAGGATTTTTGCATCTATGTTCATCAGAAATATTGGCCTATAGTTATCTTTTCTTATAGTCTCCTTGTCTGGCTTTGGTATTGGGGTAATGTCGGCCTTGTAAAATGAGTCCCCAGTCAAGTCCACAGACAGCAGGTCTGTTACTAGGCACAGATGGGTGTAGCTCCCACTGATCTCTGGTTGCACTTGCACCATGCTCCTGGGTGAGTCGGGTGGGAAGATGGACTCTGGAACTGTGGTAGAGCGGGCTGGAGCTGGGTCACAGGACTGCTTCAAATTCTGCAGTCAAGAACTAGGTCAGTCAGCCTGCCACTGGTGGATGAGAGGGGAATGTCTCTCTCCAGTTCCCTGGGTGGTCAGAACTGCCCCAACCATGGCAGAAAGGGATTGGCACTCAATCTCAGGGCCATTTCAAGGTACATAGCTGGGACTGACTTTAGGGTCTACAGCCAGGACTGAGATTGGCAGGCCTGTATGAGGAGCACAGACAGGCAATGCTGGATCCCTGGGTAGGCAAGACTGAGATCAGGGCTGAAGCCAGGTCACAGAGCTGCTTCAGGATCCAAAGTCAGAACCAAGGTTGGCAGGACTGTTACCAGGAGCATGTCTCCAATAGGGCCCCTGTGGAGGCAGATCTGACTCCAGACTGGCAGTTAGAGTGGGGATGGAGCTGGTTCACAGGGATGCTTCAAGGATCTGCAATTGGGTCCATGGCTAGCAGGCCTGATACTGTGGCACGGATGACCGTGGCTCCTCCTGGAGCCTTGGTGGATGTAACTGGTTGCAGGACTGCAGCCAAGTGGGGCTGGAACCAAGTCCATAAAGAGATGGGGTTATTTTTGTTCTGTACCCAGGACCACATTTGGTTGGCCTGCCATCAGGGCTAGGGCCTGCCTTCTCAAAGCAGTTTTCCTTAGTCCTGGACTTTCCTGGGGCTTCACAACCTCCTACCAGAATCCCAAAGCTCCCACAAAGGCACTTTTGTCTGTGGATGGCTGCCAGATTGTTGTTTGTGTAGGGGGAAGTGAGCTGGGGACCTCCTATTCCACCATTTTGCTTATTAGGAAAAAAAAAAACTTGACAAAGACAAACTATTATAACCACACTCTTTGTGAGGTAAAGGTGAAAACTCTTGAAATTAATGGAACAATAGAAGTTCTCAGCAGAGAAACAGAAACTATAAAAAAAGAACCAAATGGAAATTTTACAGCCAAGAAGTAAAATAATAGAAATTTAAAAATTCATTAGATGGAACATGAAGATAGATCATTAGAAAAAATCCGCTTTTTAAAAAAAAAAAAAAAAAAAAAAGATTTACTTTTAAGTAATCTCTACACCCAACATGGGGCTCAAACTCACAAGCCTGAGATCAAGAGTCCCATGCTCTTCCAACTAAGCTAGCCAGGAGCACCAGAAATAATCCAATCTGAAGAACAGAGAGAAAAAAGATTGCAAATAAAATGAGCAGAGCCTTAGGGACCTATAGGACAGTATCAAAAGTCTAAGAATGAGGGAAAAAGAGATTGGTGAAGAAAAAAATATTTGAAGAAATAATGACTGAAAATTCCCCAAATATGGTGAAATATAGAAATTCACAGATTCAAGAAGTTCATCAAATCCTAAATAGAAAAAAAACTCAAAGTCATATTCAGGCATTCAATAAAGCTGTTTAAAAAATAAAGGATGGAAAAAGATATCCTATGCAAATATCAAAACAAATCTAGAGCGGCTGGGTTGATAATACACAAAGCAGATTACAGAAAGTAAAAAAAATCCCTAGGGATAAGGAAAGACATTACATAATGTTAAAAAAATCAATTCATAGGGCACCTGGGTGGCTCAGTCGTTAAGCGTCTGCCTTTGGCTCAGGTCATGGTCCCAGGGTCCTGGGATCAAGTCCCGCATTGGGCTTCCTGCTCGGGAGGAAGCCTGCTTCTCCCTTTCCCACTCCCCCCTGCTTGTGTTCTCTCTATTGCTTTGTTTCTCTCTGTCAAATAAGTAAATAAAATGTTAAAAAAAAATCAATTCATAAAGAAGACAAAACAACCCTGAAAGTACATACACCTTAAAACAGAGCTCCAAATACATGAAGCAAAAAATTATAGAAATGGTAGGAGAAACAGAGAACTCACAATTACACTTTGAAACTTCAACACTCCTCCCTGAATAATTCATAGACCAAGCAGACAAAAAATCAATGAGAACATAAAAGACCTAAATTAACATTATCAACAACATAATCTAATTTACATATCTAGAATACTTCAACAACAGCAGAATACACATTATTTTCAAATGCATGCAGCATCCACCAAGATCATATCCGCCCCATAAAACAAGCTATAACAATTAAAAAAAATAAAATACACAGGGGCGCCTGGGTGGCTCAGTCGTTAAGCGTCTGCCTTCGGCTCAGGTCATGATCTCAGGGTCCTAGGATCAAGCCCCGCATCGGGCTCCCTGCTCCGCGAGAAGCCTGCTTCTCCCTCTCCCACTCCCCCTGCTTGTGTTCCCTCTCTCTCTGTGTCTGTCACATAAATAAATAAAATCTTAAAAAAAAAAAAATAATAAAATAAAATAAAAATAAAATAAATAAAATACACAGTATGTTCTCTGACCATAACAGAATTAAACTAGAAATAAAAAACAAAAATACCTTAAAACCCCCACATGTTTGAAAGTTAAACAACACACTTAAATATAACCTATGGGTTAAAGAAGAATTTTTAAGGGAAACTGGAAAATATTTTGCACTAGACAAAAATGAAAATACAACATGTCAAATTTTCTGTATTATAATTAAAGCAATGTTTAAAAGGAAATTTATATCATTAAATGCTTATATTGGAAAAGGAAAAAAAAAAGGAGTAATTCCAACATTCTCAGATAAACAAAATCTAAGGGAGTTCATTACCACTAGACCTGCCTACAAGAAATGCTGAGGAGTGTTCTGCAGGGTGAAATGAAAGGACACTAGAAGTTAATTTGAGCCATATGAAGAAATAAAGATCTCAAAAAAAGGTAAATTATGGGTGATTATAAAAGCTAGTATTACTGTAACAATAGTTTATACCTCCATTTTTTATTTTCTACATGAAAGAGATGATTTCTTCTTTTTAAAGATTTACTTATTTGAGAGAGAGAGCAGGGGAAGGGGAAGAGGGAGAGGGAGAGAGAGAATCTCAAGCCTGACATGGGGCTCAATCTCACAACCCTGAGATCATGACCTGAGCTGAAATCAAGAGTCAGATGTTCAACCGACTGAGCCATGCAGGTGCCCCAAAAGAGATGATTTCAAGAAACCAATACATTTAAAAAAATTATTAGTCTAAAAACTGGTTTTATTGTAACCTATGTTTATAACTCCACATTTGGTTTTCTACATAAGTTAAGATACTAGTGCACTGAAATGAATTATTAGTTTATGTTTGGGGGCACAAAATATATAAAGATGTAATCTGTGACATCATCAACCAAAAAGGGTGGTGATGGAGCTACAAAGAGCAGAATTTTTATATGTAATTGAAAAATTGGTAGGGATTCAAATTAGAGTGCTCTAACTTTAGGATGTTATATGTAATTACCATGGTAACCATAAAGAAAATAGCTATAAAATATACAGAAAATGAAATGAGAATTTTAACATTTCACTACAAAAACAACAACAACAACAACAACAACAAATACCAAAGAAGACAGTAATAAGGGAATAAGCATGGAGGAGCTATAAGGCATATAGAAAACAAATAGCAAAATGATAGCAGTAAATCTCTCCTTATAAATGTAAATAGATTAAATTATCTAATCAAAAGACAGATATTTTCAGAATGGATATAAACACACGGTCCAATTATATTCTGTCTATTCTATCTAAAGAAACTCACTTTAGATCCAAAGACACAAATAGATTGAAAAGATGGAAAAAGATACACCATAAAAATAGAGAGCAGGGGTGGCTATACTAATATCAGACAAAACAGACTTTAAACTGAAAAAGTTTACAAGAGACAAAGAAAGACATTATATATTAATAAAAGGTTCAATACAGCAAGAATATATAACAATTATAAGTATTCGCACACCTAATAAAAGACCATAAAAAATACATGAAGCAAAAATAAATAGAACTAAAAGAAGAAAGAGTTCTACAATAACAACTGGGGACTTACATACCCCACTCTCAATAATGGATAGGACTACCATCTGGAAGCAGAGATCTTAAACAACACAATAAACCAACTAGATCAAAGAAGAAATCACAAGGGAAACTATAAAATACTTAAGAGATGAATAAAGGTGAAAACACAACATACCAAAAGTTATGGGATACAACAAAAGCAATACTAAGGAGGATATTTATAGTGATAAATGCTTACATTAACAAATAAGAGGGGCACCTGGGTGGCTCAGTTGGTTAAGCGGCTGCCTTCGGCTCAGGTCATGATCCTGGAGTCCCTGGATCGAGTCCCGCATCGGGCTCCCTGCTCGGCAGGGAGTCTGCTTCTCCCTCTGACCCTCTCCCCCCTCTCATGTGCTCTCATTCTCTCTCAAATAAATAAAAAATCTTTAAAAAAAAAAAAAAAAACAAATAAGAAAGATCTCAAATCAACACTCTAACTTTACAACTTAAGGAACTACAAAAAAAGAACAAATGAAACCCAAAGCTAGCAGAAAGGAGGAAATACTAAAGATCAGAACAGAGATAAATGAAATAGAGAATATAAAAATAGAGAAAATCAATGAAACCAAAAGTTGGTTCTTTGAAAAGATCAACAAAATTGACAAACCTTTAACCAGATGGGCTAAGAAAAAAAAAAAAAGAGAAAAGACTCAAATTACTAAAATCAGAAATGAAAATGGGGACACTACAACTTATCATTCTATGGAAATAAAATGGATTATGAGAATACTATGAACAACTGTACACCAACAAACTGTATAACCTAGATGAAATGGACAAATTCCTAGAAACACAAAACCCATCAAAACTAAATCACAAAGAAGTAGAAAATCTGACTACACATAACTAGTAAGAAGACTGAATCACTAATAAAAAAAAACCTTTCAATGAAAAAAAGCCCTGGACTTGATGGTTTCACTGGTGAAATATACCAAACATTTAAAGAAAGACTAATATCCATCCTCCTCAAATCTTCCCCAAAACTGAAGAGGAGAAAATACTTTCTAACTCATTTTATGAGGCCAGCATTACCATGATACCAAAGCCAGACAAAGATACTACAGAAAAGAAAACTACAGGGGCGCCTCGTGGCTCAGTTGGTTAAGCGACTGCCTTCGGCTCAGGTCATGATCCTGGAGTCCCGGGATCGAGTCCCACATCGGGCTCCCTGCTCAGAGGGGAGCCTGCTTCTCCCTCTGACCCTCACCCCTCTCATGCTCTCTCTCTCTCATTCTCTCTCTCAAATAAATAAATAAAATATTAAAAAAAAAAAAGAAAAGAAAACTACAGACCAAATTCCCTGATGAACATAGACACAAAAACCTTCAACAAAATACTGGCAAACTGAATTCAGCAGCATACTGAAAGGATTATACACGATGACAAAGAGGGATTTATTCTTGGAACACAAAGATGATTCAACACATGAAAATTGATCAGTGTAATGCACCACACTAACAGAATGAAGGCTAAAAATCATGATCATCTCAACAGATACATAAAAATCATTTAACAAAATTCAACATTCTTTCATGATAAAAATTTTAACAAACTAGGATCAGAAGGAAACTACCTCAACATAATAAAAGTCATATATGAAAAGCCTGCAATAAACATTATACTCAATGATGAAAGACTGAAGGCTTTCCAAGATCAGGAAAAAGGAAAGAATGCTGCTTTCACCATTCTATTCTATTCATTCTTTTCACCATTCTATTTGACATAGTACTGGAAGTTCTGGCCAGAGCAATTAGGCAAGAAAAAGAAATAAAAGGCATCCAAGGGAAAGGGCACAGGGTTTGAAACATAGCAGACGACGTGGACCAGCAACAAACTACCAACACCATAGAAGAGCCCCTGGATTTTATTAGGCTCAGCCTGGATGAGTGAACTTATGTGGAAATGAGAAATGACAGAGAGCTTTGAGGAAGATTACATGCCAATGTAATCAGCATTTAAATATGATATTGGGAGATGTGGAAGAAAACTGTGACTACTACAGAAATTGATGAGGAAACATACAAAGAGATATATAAATCAACAAAATGGAATATTCTCTTTTTTTTTTTTTTTAAGATTTTCATTTATTTGACAGAGAGAGACACAGCGAGAGAGGGAACACAAGCCGGGGGAGTGGGAGAGGGAGAAGCAGGCTTCCCGCAGAGCAGGGAGCCCGATGCAGGGCTTGATCCCAGGACCCTGGGGATCATGACCTGAGCCAAAGGCAGACGCTTAATGACTGAGCCACCCAGGTACCCCCAAAATGGAATATTCTGATGCTCTCTGGACAGATGGTGTTGTACTAGTTGCCCTTCCATTAAGAGTTGGCTGAAATAAAGAATTTATCATGTATGGAATATAGGAGACTTTGTATGATTGCCTCTTTAAATGTAGAAGACATTCAAAAGAGAAACCTGTGTAAATTTTGATATTAAGAAATGACTAAGTATTCTCCCAGTCCTGAAATGAATTGATTTGCAGATAACTCAAAAATTCTTAAGCTATACGGCATTTTTTTATTATTTATTATTTATTTTTTCCAACCCTTTCAATAAATATGATCACCAAAAAATAAAAATAAAAAAGCCATCCAAATTGTAAAGGAAGTAATAAAGTTACCTCTGTTCATAGATGAAATGATCTTATATGTGCAAAACTCTAATGATTCTATTTAAAAAAACCTGTTAAAACTAATAAATGGGGGTACCGAGGTGGCTCAATCAGTTGAGCATCTGCCCTTGGCTTGGTTCATGATCCCAAGGTTCTGGGATTGAGCCCCACATCAGGCTCCTTGCTCACAGGGGAACCCGCTTCTCCCTCTCCCTCTGCCTGCCACTCCCCCCTACTTGTGCTCTCTCTTTCTGTCAAATAAATAAAATCTTTAAAAAAAACCCTAATAAATGAATTCAACAAAGTAGTAGGATACAAAGTCAACACTCAAAAATCAGTTGCATTTCTATGCACTGACAATGAACAATCTGAAAAGGAAATTATGAAAACAATGCCATTTACAATAGCATCAAAAAGAATAAAATACTTAGGAATTAACAAAAGGAAGTAAAAGACTTGTGCAATGAAAACTATAAAATATTGCTGAAAGAAATTAAATTAGACATAAATAAAGGGAAACATATCTCATATTCATGAACTGAAAGACAAAGTTGTTAAGATGTTAATACTATCCAAAGCAATCTACAGATTTAATGCAATCCCTATCAAAATCCTAGTGACTTTTAAAAAATACAAACAGAAAATTCATGTGGAATCTCAAGGGATCTTGAATAGCCAAAACAATCTTAAAAAGGGAGAACAAAGATGGAGGATTCATACTTTCTGACTTCAAAACTTAGTACACAAAAGCTACAGTAATAAAACAGTGTGGGACAGGCATTAAAACAGACACACAAACCAATAAAATAGAACGGAGAGCTCAGAGAGAAACCTTTGCGTACAGGGTCAAATGATTTTTGACAATGGTGCCAAGACCACTTGATGGTGCTGGGAAAACTGGCTATCCACATGCGAAAGAATAAAGTCGGACCCTTACCTAACACCATATATAAAAATTAACTCAAAATGGGTCAAAGACCTAAATGTAAGACCTAAAACTATAAAACTATTAGAAAAAAACATAGAGCAAAATCTTCGTGATACTGGATTTGGCAATGATTTCTTGGATATGACACCAAAGGCACAGGCAACAAAAAATATATAGACTAATTAGATATCATGAAAAATTTCCAGGGCGCCTGGGTGGCTCAGTTGTTGGGCATCTGCCTTTCACTCAGGCTGTGATCCCAGCGTCCTAGGATCAAGCCCCGCGGCTAGCTCCCTGCTCAGCGGGGAGCCTGCTTCTCCCTCTCCAGCTACCCCCCGGCTTGTGTTCCCTCTCTCGCTGTCTCTCTCTGTCAAATAAATAAATAAAATCTTTAAAAAAAAAAAAAAAAGAAAAATTTTCAAATTTGTATATCAAAAGATAATGTCAACAGAGTAAAAATGCAACCCACAGAATGAAAGTATTTGCGAAATCATGTATCTGATGAGGGATTCATATCCAGAATATATAGAGAAATCTACAATCTGATTCAAAAATGGACAAAGGACTACAATGAGATATTATCTCACACACTTTAGTATGGGTACTATAAAAAGAAGGGAAAAAAAGGAAAGAAAAGTAAAGAACAAGTGTTGGTGGAGACGTGGAGACATTGGAACCCCCGTGCACTGTTAATGACAATGTAAAAAACGGTACAGCTGCTGTGTAGAATACAGTAAGGCAGTTCCTCAGAAAATCAAAAATAGAATTATCATATAATCTAGCAATTACACTTCTGGTTATATACTCAAGGTAATTGAAAGCAGGGTCTCAAAGATATTCTTGTACACCCATGTTCATAGCAGCATTATTCACAATAGCTAGAACATGTAAGCAATCCAAGTGCCTACTGAGGGATAAATGAATAAGCAAAACATGGTATAGCCATATAATGAGGTATTATTCAGTCTTACAATGTTAGGAAATTCTTATATGTGCTACAACATGGATGAACCTTGAGGATATTATACTAAGTGAAATAACGCCAGTCACAAAAAGATGAAGACTGTATGATTCTACCTATATAAGGTACTTAGAATAATCAAAATCATGGAGACAAACAGTAGTAGAATGGTAATTTCTAGGGGCTGTGGGGGGTGGGTAATAGGGATTTATTGTTTAATGTATATAGAGTTTCAGTTTTATAAGATCAAAGAGTTGTGGGGGCAGATGGTAGTGACGGTGTACAACACTAGGAATGTCTTTAATACCACTAAGCTGTACACTTAAAACTGGTTAAGATGGTTTAAGTTTTGCATCATGTGTATTTTACCACAATAAAAAAATTGGAAAAAATGGAATGCAAAATGGTATAGCCACAGAGAGTCATAGTTTCTTTTAAAAGTTAAACATACACTTTCCATATAACCCAGCAATACCACTACTAGGTATTTTCCCAAGAAGTTTTGTTTACAAAAACCTGTATGCCAATGTTTATAGCTACTTTACTCATGATTGCCCAAACTGGAAAAATCCACATGTCCTTCAACTACTGAATAATAGATAAACTGTGGTACATTCATAGAATGCAATAAGCAGTAAAAAGGAACTAAATGTTGATACACTCAACATCCATGAATTTCTTATATATTACACAAAATGAAAGAAGCCAGACTCAAAAGGCTACATAAAGTATGATTCCATTTAAATGACATACTGGAAAAGGCAGAAGCATTGTGATCTTCATCACTGTACTTGATGGAGATTCCCAGAACCAATCACTGGTTGCCTTGGATTAAAGGTGGAGATAGGGTTTGACTATAAAGGGGCAGCACAAGGGAGATTTGGGAGTGATGGAGCTAGCTGTTTTGTATCTTGACTGTGGTGGTAGCTACATGACTCTATGTATTTGTCAAAAGTCCTAGAACTATACACTTAGAGTGACTTTTACTGTATATAAATTTAAATTAAAAAATAATGAAAATCTTGTGTCAATTATACTTCAATTTAAAAAAGATTTTAAAATGAAGATATTTTTAAAGATTTATAATCTTCTTTGGAAGATATCAAGATTTATAACAAAGCTACAGTAACTAAAACAGAGATAAATATATAGATAGATGTCAGATATATAGATATGTATAGATATCAGCTCTTTAATCTTGGGATAATTCCCTTATACTTAACTGTATTCTATATATTGTCTGAAAAGATATTCTATATACTGTCTGAAAATTTCACATTTTTGTTTTGTAATATTTAAGCCTTTAATCCATCTTAGGTTGATTTTTTTTAAGGTGCGAGGGGTGAATCTAAATTTATTTTTTAAAAAATATGGATATCCAATTGTATCAGCACCATTTATTAAACAGAATTTTCTTTCCCTACTTATCTGCAGTGTCAACTCTGCCATTTATTAAAGCTCCATATATATGTGGGTCTGATTCTGGGTTCTTTATTCTTTTTCATTGGTCATTTTGTGTATCCTTACATATTTACCTCACTGTCTTAGTTACTGTAACTTTTACAGAGAGGAGAGAAAGAATCTCCAAAACAAGTAAAGTAAAACAATATAGGGATACATGCATAGGGTCTTTCTTTTTTAAGATTTTATTTATTTATTTCACAGAGAGAGAGATAGCCAAGAGCAGGAACACAAACAGGGGGAGTGGGAGAGGGAGAAGCAGGCTTCCTGCTGAGCAGGGAGCCCGATGTGGGGCTCGATCCCAGGACCCTGGGACCATGACCTGAGCTGAAGGCAGATGCTTAACAACTGAGACACCCAGGCGCCCACATGCATAGGTTCTAAAGCAATAAAGAAGCAAGGAAATAATTATCCTAAAAGTCAGAACACTGATTTCCTCTAGAGAGGAGGGAAGAAGTGGTGTTGGGGTATGCGCACATGGGACCTTATGGAATACTGATTCTTGACCAGAGACACATGGGAAATAATTCAGCTTAAACTCCTTAGCAGGTACACTACCTAAGAAGGCTGACTTTTGGAGTAGGATATGAGAGGCAGAAGAGGTTACAGTTAAATCTTCTGTGTCAGCGAATTATGCTGTCCAGGGAGAATTCACATATAAGTCTCCACAAGATAGTCACCATTCAGATTCCTCCTACACACTGGGGCGAACAAGGTGAGTCTGTGTGCCCCAGAGAAGCAGAGACTACCAACAAGGGACAATTATAGTCATGTCTCTAGTAAAGCTGGAGATGTCTCCAGTAAAGTTGGAGATTTCCTTCAATGAAGACTTAGGCTTGAGGAAAGGAGGGGGTCTTAAGTTTGAAAACATTGGAGGACTTGTGGTGAGAAACACAGGCTTGGAAAAGGGGGAGGAGATGAGTCAAAGGGGAAGGAAAAATAAAAGAAGAGACCACCTGTTTTCCAGTTCAGGTCCCTTGAGTCACAAGCCTGTCCAGGAATGGGAATGAAGAAGCTTTGAATCAGATGATACTGGAGTTTTAAAGTAGATGTTAGACTGGATTTTTTTTTTTAAAGATTTTATTTATTTGACAGAGAGCGAGCGAGAGCAGGAACACAAGCAGGGAGAGTGGGAGAGGGAGAAGCAGGTTTCCCAACAAGCAGGGAGCCCGATGCAGAGCTCGATCCCAGGACCCTGGGACCATGACCTGAGCCGAAGGCAGACGCTTAACGACTGAGCCACCCAGGTGCCCCAAGACTGGATTTTTAATGAATGAAAATGATCAGAAGTTAAGGGATCTAGAACTCAGCAAAATAAAGTCAATAATATAAAGGTAGGCACAGAACTTGGGGAAAAACAAAGTCTGTTCATATTTGTGCTCTACCACCTCAGACTATTCAAAGGTTGTGTGTGTGTTTTTCAGATTTATTTATTTATTTATTTGAGAGAGAGAGAGAGAGAGAGCATGAGTGAGAGGGGCAGAGGGAGGAGAGAGAATCTCAAGCCGACTGTGCACTGAGTGCAGAGTTCCATATGGGGCTCGATCTCACAACCCTGAGATCAGCACCTGAGCCCAAACCAAGAGTTGGATGCTTAACCCACTGCGCCACCCAGGTGCCCCAGGTTTTTTTTCTAATTAAGGAGAAATAACGTATGAAGCGGAGAATTCTCACACCCAGACCTAAAATAAAATTGTTTTATCTATTTAAAAAATCAACTTCTTAAAAAAAATAAATAAAATATCAACTTCTTGGATTAATCTATCCATTGAACAAATATTTGAATGCCTACTTGGGCCTGGAAGGATATATGACACTGTTCTAGGCATATGGATACAGTAGCAAACAACTAAAATTCCTGCCTTCTTAGAGCCTACATTCTAATAAAGCTTATATTCTAGTAACTTAAAATATCTTATATAGTGGGGAATATTTGAGTGTCTAACATCTGTGCATAAAATCTGGGTAAATGCATAGATTTAGGGAAAAATTACAGAATCTTGGCACACTATTGTCATATTAGCTCTTTAATCTTGGAATCATTCCCTTATGCTTAATAATTTAATTTCCCCAAGAAATTTGTGGGATTATTTCCCCATCTCCATTTGACAGATAAGAAAGCTAAGGCTAAAGAGAGAAAGTGACTTGCTGAGGGTCACATAACTACCTAAGGGTTTGATATAATAAAAACAGATTTCTTTGTCTCCAAATGCTATGTTCTTTCCACCAGGCCAAGAAGCCCCTTAAGACAGAGATTGTAGGGAGCCTGGGTGGCTCAGTTGGTTAAGCGACTGCCTTCGGCTCAGGTCATGATCCTGGGGTCCCGGGATCGAGTCCCACATCAGGCTCCCTGCTCAGCAGGGAGTCTGCTTCTCCCTCTGACCCTCCTCCCTCTCATGCTCTCTGTCTGTCATTGTCTCTCTCGCAAATAAATAAAATCTTAAAAAAAAAAATTAAAAAAAAAAAAAAAAAAGACAGAGATTGTAACAATACTCCCATCACTGAGTGGGTCTGGGATTAGTCTTGCTGCCATGGACACCCAAATCAGTGAGAGCACATGTAGGCATTTCCATATTAGATGTCTATAAACCCTACCACACAAAGCCCTAAAACTGAGGTTTTGCCTCAATTTGCCTGCCTAGGCTCTAGGTCCACCTGCCCTACGCCCTAGGTGGTAACACAGAATAGATTTGTTTGGGGATGGGAAAACTGATGGAGACAATGTTGAGCTCATTCTGGGAAACGAGGGTAAGGGCTTATGGCCACCAACTTCTAGCTGAGAAACGAACACCAAGAGCATCAGACCACATGAAAAATAAGTAAATGTAAGATCTGAGAAGCTAAGTAAAAACCCTATAATCCTGAATTTGAATTGAAAAAATGAATATGAATTTATAACATATTTTATCTTAGGAAACTATTTCCTAGCTGTATCTATTGAAAAGGCCCAGAAACAATGACAGTAGCAATGAACACCCCTAGCACAAAATTGTGATCTTTAAATATCATTTCCCATCAAAAGGAACTAGGTATCCTTGGAAAAATAGCTGATTTCAGATCTGGGGTATGAAATGTACAAATAAATCCTGATAAGTAAGGAGAAAGAATCAAAGTTTACTTTGCTTTCCTCATACAAATTGTATACTCAGGTAACAAATGTTTGGTAATTGAAAGTTCTCTTTCTAGAAGTATTAAGCTAATAAAAAAAAAAAGGAATGATAAAGTTAGAATACCACCATTTTATAATCTCTAATGAGTATGTATACTAGTCAACAACCATCCATGGCTGCTCACATCATTTGCCTCCTGATAGAAGCACATAAATCCATTCACAAAGTATTCTTGCCAGAATATTGACCCTAAAACTAATCAACTTCTTGACCTAACTACCAATTTATAAGAAATCCAGAGAACAGGGAGCGTCTTAAATGACACCACAGGGAAACAATCAGTAAATTCCAGATGGTTAGACACTACAGGACAAATAACCCAGTTTCATCAGTAAATTCATTGCAAGGAGAAAAAGAGAGAGGGAGATCTATAGATTAAAAGGTTCCCCAACGGATACAGCAACAAACTGTAACATATGAATTATATTTGGATGATGATTCAAACAATCTAAAAGAATTATGAGACAGTCTCTCAAATAGTTAAACATAGAGTTGGCATATGATCAAGCAATTCCACTCCTAAGTATATGCCAAGAGAAATAAAAAGATATGTTCACCCAAAAAACTTTCACATGGATGTTCATAAAGGCATTATTCATAATAGCCCCAAAGTGGAGAAACAACCCCAAATGTCCATCAACCGATAACTGGATAAATAAAATGTATATCTTGGGGCACCTGGGTGGCTCAGTTGTTGAGCAGCTGCCTTCGGCTCAGGTCATGATCCCAGGGTCCTGGGATCGAGCCCCACATCAGGCTCCCTGCTGGGCGGGAAGCCTGCTTCTCCCTCTCCCACTCCCCCTGCTTGTGTTCCTGCTCTTGCTATCTCGCTCTCTGTCAAATAAATAAAATCTTTAAAAAAAATAAATAAAATAAAATAAAATGTATATCTTTACAATGAAATATTCAGCAATAAAAAGAAATAAAATACTGATATATGCTACACATGGATGAAGCTTGAAAATATTATGTTATGTGAAAGAAGCCAATCACAAAGGGCTACACATGTTGTATGACCTCATTTATATGAAATGTCCAGAATAAGCACATCTCTTAAACCAAAAGTAGATTAGTGGTTGTCTAAGGCTGAGGTTAGGGGCCAGAGTAGTTGGGGTGACAGCAAAAGGGAGTGGGGTTTCTTTTGAGGGTAATGAAAATGTACTGAAATTGACTGTGGTGATGGATGCACAACCCTGTGATATTACAAGCCACTGAATTGTACACTTTAAATGTTGAATTGTATGGTATGTGACTTATAGCTCAACAAAGCTGTTAAGGGGAACATGGCTGGCTCAGTCAGTAGAGCATGTGACTCTTGATCTTGGGGTCACGGGTTGAGTCCCACCCTGGGTGTAGAGATTACTTAAAAAAAAAAAAAAAGAGTTTAAAGAAAGCCACAAAGCTGTTTAAAAAAAAAAAAAAGATAAAGGGCGCCTGGGTGGCTCAGTTGGTTAAGCGACTGCCTTCGGCTCAGGTCATGATCCTGGAGTCCCTGGATCGAGTCCCGCATCGGGCTCCCTGCTCGGCAGGGAGTCTGCTTCTCCCTCTGACCCTAACCCCTCTCATGTGCTCTCTCTCATTCTCTCTCTCTCAAATAAATAAATAAAATCTTAAAAAAAAAAAAAAAAAAAGATAAAGCTACCAGGAAAAAAAAAAAATGAGACAACCAGGAAAATCTGACTACTGGCTGGGTATTTATTTGATGGTATTAAATAGTGATAATAGTTTTGTCAGTTTTTTTTTAAGGGTTCTTATTTTTTAGAGATAAATACTGACACATCTACAGATGAAAGGATAAATTTGGGATTTGCTTCAAAATAATGGGGAGGTCTGCTGTGGGAGGAGGGAAAATGAAACCAGATTGGTCACGAGTTGGTTACAAGATAGGTGATGAGTACAAAGGGATTCATTAAGTTATTCTTTTGTATATGTTTGAACATTTCCGAAATAAAAGGGCTAAAAGCCACAAGACAAGAATCTTTATCAGGCTACCCCTGACTCACTGTGGGAACCCCTCTTTCTTCCGGGTCTCCCGATGAAAATTAAGGAAGACAACAGCTATATCTCATACCATTCTTGTGAGGAAAGTAAAGATACGTGTAAGGTACCCTACCAAGGGACAGGGCTCCCTTTTGTCCAAGGCCGGAGAGTCCCAAGAGCAATGCAAAAGAAAATAAGCTCATCACACACAAAGGGGCTACGAAACCCGATTTTGGACAGAAAGGACCCCAGAGCTATGGAGAGAAGAACCTACAATAGGAATCAGTCTTTCTATCTATAGTTAATAGCCCCTACAGCAAAGTGAGATATTCGCAATTCAAACAGCCTTGCGGTTAGGCGCCAAAGGACATTCAACAAGTGACCAGAGAAGATAAAAATTTAGAGCGGGAGGAGACACACCAAGAGCTTCGTTCCACTCCCACCCGTTTATCCTATGCCCGTTCTTGTCAATCCCTCTCCCACACGTTCCATTCCCAAAGCTGAAACTGGACGGGGAGGCAGAAAGGAGGATGAACACCCGCATCCCCCAAAGGAAGAGGGTTTAAAACAGACCACCTGATAATGAGAAGCCGACTGCCTCCTCTCGGATTTTCACCTTACCCGACTCAATAGCACGGGGCTTCCGGCAGACAGACCGTTTGGATAGGGGGCGGGGCGAAGGAGAGTGAGGGGCGGGGCTACACGGTACAGGAGCCAATAGGCGATGACCCGGAGGTTCACGTGCAGCCCAGCCCTCCAATCTTCTGAGCTTGCCCAGCGAGAAACTTCAGAGGTCCAGAAACTTTTGGGACCTCCTCTCTTCCCACTCGCCAGGCCCATCCTCAGAGTCCCAGCCGCCAATGGTTGGGATGTCTGCTTTTTCTTCTTTTGGCACAGAAAGTTACGCAGAGGCAGCCACCCTATGGTAGCTAAGCAATCCAAGATACTGAGATCTCTGAGCATTTAAGGGAAACCCATTCCTTGGATCTTCTGGAATCCCAACCACCTCCAGCCACAGCTCCCATTCCCAGTCGCTGACTGATCCCATCTCCTTTTGGGAAGTACTTCAGCTCAGTAGTGGAGTTGCCCCTCCCACAAGTTCTGAGAGACCCACTCAGTCATCACCCACTAGGCAAATTCATTTGATTTAGCCCTGCAGTAAAACCTGCCATGTCTCCCACCACACAGATATGGGGCCCTGGCGGGCTTAGCAGTATAGTTTGGTAGTTCTCTAAACTGGTTGTGTGTTGATTCACACACAACCTCTTTTCAAAAATAATTTTTAGACTCATCATAGGATTATCATGTCCCATTAGCAAGTGCATTAATATTCTTTCCGTCATTGCTGAAGCCACCATTTCCCAGGTTTGTCTTGGCTAAAGGCCAATCCCCAGATAAAGCAAGGCTAGTAATAGAGCACCTGAATTTGCCATGGCAAATTCCTCCCAGGGCAGAACTCTGGGCTGGATATCTGGCTCTCAAAAGAAAGAACTTCTGGGAAAAAGACATTTATAGAAAAAAAAAATCTGCTGACACCCAGTACTTGGAGTCCCAGTAGACTGATTTATTGACCAACAGCATTACTCCTCCAGCTCCCTTACAGGAGCTGGACAGACCAGTCAAGAGGCAGATTTGTTAGGCATTACTGAGAGTGTATATGATGGGCATATATATATATACTGAGAAAGGGGATGGGAAAACATAGTAACAGTGGTAACCAGGGAGGATGGGGTCTGGGAGGGGACTGCAAAGCCAGGCCCCATGAGTCCACCAAACAATGCCTCCAATCTTGGGAGTAAAAGTAGTTTGAGTCTGGGGACATCAACAGTTGAAAATTGGTTGGGCGTCTGCCTTCGGCTCAGGTCGTGGTCCCGGGGTTCTGGGATCGAGCCCCACATCCGGCTCCCTGCTCAGCGGGGAGCCTGCTTCTCCCTCTCCCACTCCCCCTGCTTGTGTTCCCTCTCTCGCTGTGTCTCTCTCTGTCAAAATAAATAAATAAAATCTTTAAAAAAAAAAAAAAAGAGTTGCCTATTATGCTGTTTCGAGGAATGTGTGATGTCAAATGAATGAAGTCAGGCAATCACACAACAGGTTGACCAGCAACTTGATTATCACCTTACAGGATTTCTTCCTTTTGGACCTCTTTAATGGGGGTTGGCTGGATTAAGGGTAAGGACTTGGAGGATGTCACAGGCTTGCCCTGGCTTGTGGAGCTAAAGGAAATCCTTTGGGTGAGGCAGTATACAAAGTATGTGGGGATGGGGAGGATGACAATGAGAAAAAGGGCAATCATCACAAGCAGCCCCCATGATGGGTATTGTCGAAGCACCTCTTTTGACTGTGGAAAGATGGGAAAGGGGCTCAGGACGTCAAAGTTCCCAGAAAAGGAAGGACTGTAGAAGGGAAGGGTGGAAGGGGAACCAGGGCGGAGGATTAATGAGTCTTTAGGGAGTCAGGGAATGAAATGATAGGGTCTTTAGGCCATGGGTGGATTGAAAGATCCAGCCCCCACTCCTAGGAAGGTCTGGTGTCTGGGGAGGGAGGCTCACACTGTTTGAGTCCCAGGCCACATAGGTGATAGTCTTGAGAGAGAGATTAATCAGAGTAATCACAAACAGGGCTAGCAGCACAACTGGAGACAGAAAGCACCACAGCCAACGAATGATGGGAGAAGCTGGGGGTCCCCACATGATCGCCAAGTCTTCAAGGAACCTGGGAGGAAGGGCCACAAGACTGTGGGAGGCCTAGTCAGGCCTCACCCAGCCTTGGGGGTCAAGGCCAGCCCGACCTTAGCATCTTTCAAATATTCTACTTCACCTCCAAACCTCTGCCTCAGCTCAAGCCTCATCCTCTCGTCTTCTCCCTAGTCAGTCTTGCATCCCAACCCAAGAAAAAATTTTCAAACATCCCTCTACTGCTCAAAACCTTTCATGGGTACCCAATGCCCTCAGGATAAAGGCCCAGTCCTTTCATTCATTCCATGAATATGGAAGTGTTTATGATGTGTGAGGGACTCTTCTACATGCTGGGTATCCATACTGAACAATGCAGACTGAAAAAGAAGGTAACACTTGACCCTCAGGGAACTTTTCTTAGTTTCTTCCAGCCCATGAATCCAGCCTCCTCTACTGCATGTTCTCAATCACAATAAATATCTAAGTGGGCCCTTTGGCCTAGAATGCCATTCTCTTTGCCTACCTATTCATCTGTCTGGGCTATGCTCAGCCACTTTCTCCTTTAGGATGCCTTCCCGGTCTTTCCAGGTGCCCCCAGAGTGCCCCTGGCTACCTCGACTATAGATTTACCACCTGGATTGGGATTATCTGCTTATATATGTCTTCCTCTTTGGTCTCTCTGTTTTTTGAGAGGAGGAGCTCACTCTAATTTATTTGTATCCCAGTAACAACAAGGCTTTCTTGACACAGAGAAAGCCTCAAGAAAAATTTTTGAATGAGTAAACCACTCTCACCTGAAAATGCTGCCACCTGAGCCTTCTGCTTCTGAATTATGCCACTTGGATGTCCACACCAGCCTGTTAAAAAGTCAGGCTCAGGAGTCCTTTGTGTTTGATTTGGATTTTCCCACTCTTCCTTGCACAGTTATGTCTACTAAGTCCCAGTCCCTGATTATCTTGTTCCCTCTTCCCTGGTGGCTTTTCCTTGCAGCATTAGAGGACATCTCTCAACCTACACTTCTACCCCCCTAGCCCGCCACTGTTAGCTCTTACTTGGAATATTACAATAGCACCTAACTGTTCTCCTTGCTTCATTCTTGACTCCTCAGAGTCTATTCTCCACACAGCAGTCATACATATTTTAAAAAATAAATCTGATGATGCCACTCCCCTACTCAAAACCTTCCAAAGCCTCCTCCTCCTCTCAAGTTTTGCATAAAAAGCTAAGTCCTGCAATGGCTTAGAAGGTCCTACATGATCTCTTGTTATCTCTCTGGCTTCATCTACCAACATTCTACTCCAACCTCATCTCTTTGTTCCTCAAAAATTCCAGGCATGATGCTTCCTCTTGCCTTGGTACTTAGTGTTTCCTCTGCTTGGAACACTTCCTCAAAATCTGTCATGGCTCCTTCCTTCTAACCCTAACCCTTCATTCAGGAGACTGCTCAAATGTCATCTTATCAGAGAGGTCTTCCCTGCAATCCTAACTAAATTAACACCCATGCATAATCACATTCTTGATCATCTTACTTTACCTTTTTTTTTTTTTTAAGATTTTATTTATTTGTTAGAGAGAGACATAGCGAGAGAGAGAACACAAGCAGGGGGAGTGGGAGAGGGAGAAGCAGGCTCCCCGCTGAGCCAGGAGCCCGATGTGGGGCTCGATCCCAGGACCCTGGGATCATGACCTGAGCCGAAGGCAGACGCTTAACGACTGAGCCACCCAGGCGCCCCTTATTTTACCTTTTGATTTTGTCCTGCCAATTATCAGCACCTGACATTTTTATACGTTCATCTGGTTATTGCCTGTCACTACCACTAGAATGTAAATTACTTGAGGACAGGGATGCTTGTTTTATTCAATAACATTGGTGAGTAAAACAGTGCCTGGCACATAATAAGCACTCAATAAATATGGTAAGTGAATGAATGAACAGGTTTTTCGGAAGGCCCTGAGGTTAAGAGTCCCTCCGTCACTCTAGTTGGGTGACGACAGAGGCAACAAGAAAGGGGTCAACCTTCCCTACAGACCCAAGCTATCACCTCCTGGCCCCACAGGCCCAGCCCACAGCTATGTTTTCAAGTATGATGATGATGGTTATGGGGACGACCGTCCAGTATTCACTCAGCAGTCTGATGCAGTAGATGCCTGAAGGTCGAGTGAAGAAGAGGCCACACAGGAACATGAGCACAAAGACAACCACTGGAGGAAACATTGGATCCGGATCAAGGTCAGAGGTCTGGATGGGTGACAAGGGCTAAGCAGAGGTTATAGACCTGGGCTGGGTAAGAGTCTCAGAAAAGTCAGGGCCATTGGTGGGAGTAGGGCATTGGTCAAAGTACCTGTAAGCAACTTTGAATATTTCCTGGAAGAAGAAAAGGTGTCCTGGAGTGGGGTAAGGATGCCCTGCATGATCCCTATCATGCTGCTCAGCTCCAATGTCAGCAAAAGCAGGAAGAAGAGGATGGACCAGAAGACAGACCCAGGAATGAATGACATGGTTTCAATGAAGGCCACGAGTGCAAAGCTTGGGCCCGCCTTAACCTGTTGAGGGGAGAGAGGGCAAGAGTTAAAGTGTCCTTGAACTTAACAAAAAAAAATACAGACAAGGATACTATCTTCCCTGGAAAACTCTAAAATCTGTGGGTCACTGAGAAAATCAGATCTCCAGGCTGACCCTCTGATAAAGAAAACCAATCCACCTAGCATTATCCACAGATGGGCATTCTGCAAGCTATAGTTCTTTGCATTACCAGGGCTGCAGGTTATCCTGGTGTTTCTTGGATTTTTTTCTGGTGCTAACAAAAGCTGAAATTTGTTTCACTGAAGGCTTTGAGTAACTCTAGACTCTCCTCACCTATTTTTACTGACCTTCAAAAACTGCTTCTCTAAGTTGCATTCAGTCACGTAGCTGACGACCATGTTCTTGATGGGATGGGGAAGGCTGCTGAGCCAGAAGTTGAAGATGGAGGTTGGGTTATCAACCAGGCTTGGAGGGGGCTGGGCCTCAACAGGCAGTTTCCCCAGGGTTACCAGCTCGCAAGTGTTTCAGCATTCCTGGGGATGAGGACATCACACAAAACAATTTGGTTCCTCTTATTTCTAGATAAGAAAGTACACCACTAACCTAGCACTACTGATCTAGGTAAGGTAGAGCCCGAGATAAAACCTAGAAGGTACCCACCCACCTCCAGGATCATGAATTTGTGTGAGCCTGGAGAACTTATGACCATGGAGGAACGCCCAGAGAAGTGTTTTATTTCGTCTTTGCGGGGACTCTGCAGTACCTGCTACAGTGATGGGGTCTCTTATTCACCACCTACCCTACCCTTCCCTTCCTCTCTTCTTAGACTAGTAGGTAAAAGACAATCTTCTAGGATTTGCATTACAGAATGTCAGGGAGCACCATTTACTTATATTACCACGTACATAATGCTCAGATGGAGTTGTGCTATGTGAGAGAAACTGCTTTCTTAGACTTTGTGATCTGAGCCCTGCTGACCTCTTTAACTTTACCTTCTTCCCATGACCCTCTGCCCATTTCATGCTCTAATCAGATTCAACCACTTATACTTTCAGGGCTGACCATGATCTCTCATGCCCAAGACCAACCCCACCCCAACTACCATTCTGCACTTGACTAATTCCTAAAAATCCTTAAAAATTCAGCTGTTGCTCTATACAAACTGCAGTGGAAAGCTTGCCAAAACAGTGATAAGAGCAAAATGCAAGGTGCGGGAAATTATAGTTTGATCACATTTTAGAAAATAAAATGTCTTCTTGGTAATAGGCAAGTTAAATATTTGGATTAACCCTCTCACTATAAATAACTTGAAGCCTGAAAAATATTTTAAAGCTTCTTAAAAGAATTAAAATATTGAAAAAGTGAGGAATTGTTAAGACAAAAATTGAAGTACAGACAAAAACAGTGGGGAAAGGGGACTTCCAAAGCAATTTTTCCCTGAAGTAAAAGTTAAATACAGCAAACTGTACCTGCAGTTTCCAATTTTGTGACCTTTAAGAAATAAAAAGACCATGGAGGTCAGATATAAAGCACTAGAGCCTGCACAAGTAAGAATCAGACTAAAAGGTCTTCCCCTAAACCTTACACTTGAAAGGGCTACACCTTCAGTATAAAAATGAACCAGAAGCTTGCACCCAACCCTTCCACAAAACAGGCAATGCAAAGAAGGTTGCTTCAGAAATGAGCAAAACAATGGGAAATTTTTAAAGTTCCTGGCATGTCATAAGCATAAGCCAGCCCTACCTTGGATTTGCAGCCCAAATATTTGACCCTGGTTGTCTCAAGAACTCAAGCCAAGAACTGAGTTTCAAGTAGTCTCTTTCTAATGTCCCCATGCATCAGGTAGAAACAAAAGTCTTATTTGGATGAATACACCTTCATCCTAGGCCTTACGAATTCCCACAAATAGGGGCGCCTGGGTGGCTCAGTCAATTAGACGTCAGTTCTTGATTTTGGCTCAGGTCATGATCTCAGGGTCATGGGATCAAGCCCCTCGTCAGGGTCTGCACTGAGCATGGGGTCTGCTTGGGATTCTCTCTCCCTCTGCCCCTGCCCCTCCCCCATTCACATTCTTTCTCTCAAATAAATAAATACATCTTTTTTTAAAAAATCGAGAGAGCACAGCAGGGGGAGTGGCAGAGGGAGAGGGAGAAGCAGGCTCTCCGCTGAACAGGGAGCCTGACACAGGGCTCAGTCCCAGGACCCTGGGATCATGACGTGAGCCAAAGGCAGATGCTTAACCGACTGAGCCACCCAGGTGCCCCTAAATAGATCTTAAAAAAAACAAAAAAGAAAAAAATTCCCACAAATAATGATCAAATAAATAAATAGGACATAGAGACAATGAAGTACACAAAAAGAAGACACCATAAGCAATAACCATCAGAAACAACACAGTAAAAATCAACCTAAAGTTACTCCCAAATATTAGAATTATTGAAGATTATAATACAACTGTATTTGCTATGCTCACACGATAAAAGACGAGCTTAGAAATATTTGAAAGGAAAAAGAAACTATAAATTGGCCATGAGGGTTTTAAAAAACTAAACCGAACATCTTGAAATAAAAAAAATAAAATAACTGAAACTTCCAATTATTAGTGTGAATAATTCTGTCAGCCACAATGAAGTAAAAGGGGCACAACTTACCCTCCCATTGTAAACAACCAGGCAACTGGACAAAATTTATAAAACAACTGTCTTCAGACATTAGATAACAGGCAGCACAAGACTTTGATCCCTGAAAGAAGGGAAACAAATGAGGTGTGCCATACAATGGCCCTGGTTTTCTGCCTGAAAGTACATTCTAGTCTGCAAAGTAGGGAAGATTGCAAGCAAAGTATGGCAGTCTCACTGAGTTGAGGAAACAAAGGAGTTCAGAGAGGCTGAAGCAGCTGGGAGTTCCAAGGAAGGATTCTGGAGGACAGCCAGGTGGGAAGAAAAAGAAAAAGTTTACAAAGGGGTCCCCTTGAGTCTTTGCTGAATTTTAAGATGCATGTGTGTAGGGTGAAAATCCACAAGGCCATGTAAAGAATAACTAGAAAATATCTAAGTTCTGGATGGGGTATTCAGTATGGATGCCAGGAGGGACATGCCTTAGCAATGGGTCTGAAGTATTTCTGGAGAAAAGACTACTCTCGACCCACTCTAATGAAGCTTAAAATCACGACTCAAAAGGGTCAAAGTAAACCATAAGTAACACTGCCTGCTAGGAAAAAGCTCAATACTCACTGGAGGAAGACAACAAAAGCCAGACACTCAAAAACATAAAATTAACAAAGTCCAGCATCCAGTCAAAAATTAGGAAACAAATGAAAAAGGAAAGACTATTACCTATAATCAGGAGTAAAATCAGTAAATAAAACAATAAATAGTGCAATAAATGACAGAGATGATGGAATTAGCAATCAGATATTAAAACAGCTATTAAAACTATGTTAAAGTATTTAAAGAAAAACATAAACCTAACAAGTAGAAAAAAAAAGATATAAAAAAAACAGTGGGACTTCTGGAAATTAAAACTGTAATATCTGAAATGAAAAATTCCTGGGGCACCTGGGTAGTTCAGTCGGTTGAGTGTCTGGCTCTTGATTTGGGCTCAAGTCAGGATCTCCGGGTTGTGGGACTGAGCTCAGTGCTCAGCTCGCAGTTGGCTCCCTCCTTCTCCCTCTCCCTCTGCCCCTCCCTCTGCTCACGTGCGTGCTTTCAAATAAATACATCTTTTTAAAAAATTCCCCAGATGAGATTAACAGCAGATTAGATACTGTAGAAGGAAATATCAATGAACCCAAATAAATAGCAAAAGAAATTAAACAAAAGGAAATACAGAGAAAAAATACTGAAAAAAGAAGACAGAAACTCAATGACTTATAGGATAATACCAAATACCCTAAAATAAGTGATGTGCAACTGGAGTTCCAGGAAAAGAATGGGGGGGGGTGGATATTTAAAAAAATATTGGCCTAAATTTTTCCTAATTTGATAAAAACTGTAAACCCTCAGTTCCAAGAGCTCGATGAAGCCCAAACAGGATAAATAGAAAGAAAACTGAAAGACCTCTGATAGTAACATTCCTGAAAAACAGAGAATTTTTTTTTCTTTCTTTTTTTTTTTTTAAAACAGAGAATTTTTAAAGCAGCCTGGGAAAGAGTGAGACACATACAATGAAACAAAAATAAGAATGAATGCAGGAAAGCCATCAGAAAGTATAAAAGCAAGAGGACAAGAAATTACAGAAAAAACTGTCAAACCAAAATTATACACTGAAATATTCATTTCAGTGTATATTTCATAAAAAATACAAAAAGATATTTCATATATTCATATGGATATATGTTTCATAACTAAAGGTGAAGCAAAGACTTTCAGATAAACAAAAGTTGAGAGAATTCATTGCTGGCAGGTCTGCATTACAAAAAAATGCTAAAGGAAGTTCTAAAATGGAAGAAAAAGGATACCAGATGGAAGCCTGGATCTATACAAAGGAATAAACAGTGCTGGAAATGGGAAATATTTGGGCAAATATAAGACACATTTTTTCTCACTTAAATACTTCTTTTAAAGACATTGATTATTTAAAGCAAAAATAGTAGCAATGTATTATATTTATAATGTGCTGAGAAGAAAAATGTGTTAAAATAATACAAAGGACAGGAGGAGGAAATAGGAATACATTGTTGTAATGTTCTTAAATTTTGTGAGAAATTATTTATTATTATTTGAAAGAAGATGGTGATGAGTTAAAGATGTGTACTGTAAGCTCTAGAACAATCACTGAACACATAAAACAAAGAGGTACAGGGAATGATGTGTACTGTAAGCTCTAGAACAATCACTGAACACATAAAACAAAGAGGTACAGGGAATAAGCCAAGAAAGGAGATAAAAATGGAATCCTAAAAATCTTTTTTAAAAACTCAATCTAATTAGAAAACGAGGAATAGAGTAACAAAGAAGAGATGGGACAAAAAGAAAAGAAGTACCAAGAGGGTAGACTTAAACATAATTCTACTGATAATTACAATAAACATAAATGGCCTAAACATTCTATCATACTGAATAAAAAATCAAGAAAGAACTATATATGCTGACTACAAGAACACATTTTAATTATAAAGACATGGATAGATGAAAAGGATAAGGATGAAAAACATATGCCACACAAACATAAATCATAAGAAGGATGGAGGGTTATATTAAGACAAAGCAGACATCAGAATAAGTACTATACTAGGGATGAAGAGATATTTCATAATGATGAAGGGGTCAATTCATCTAAAAGATATAACAGCACTAATGTGTATACACCTAGTAACAGAAATTCAAATGGCATGAAGCAAAAATTGATAGAATTGAAAGCAGATAAAACCATACTTACAATTGGAGATGTCAACACCCTTCTTTGAGTAACTGACAGAAAAAGTATACAAAATCACTAATAATACAGATTGGAACCAAACATCAACCAATTTCACCTAATTAACATTTACAGGATACTCTATCCAATAATATCAGAATGCACATAATTTTAAGGTGCACATGTAATGTCTCCAAGACAGACCACATGCTGAGCCATAAACAACTCTCAATAAAGTAAAGCAATTGCATGTTCTCTGACCACAATGACATTGAATTTTAAATCATTAAATATAAAAATAGGGCTGGTAAAAACTCAAACATTTGGAAATTTAAAAACACACTTCTAGCAATTCCAGTTAAAGCCAACCAAGTTATTTTGTGGATACTGACAAACTGATTCTAAGGTTTACATGGAGAAGCAAAGGACCCAGAATAGCCAACACAATACTGAAGAACAAAGTTGAAGGACTGACATTATCTGACTTTAAGGCTTACTATAAACTGAAACAATCGAGAAATATGGTATTGGCAAAAAAACCCAGACAATTAGATCAATGGAACAGAGAGCCCAGAAATAGACTCACATATAGTCAACTGATCTGTGAAAAAGGAGCAAAGGCAATACAATGGAACAAAGAGTATTTTCAACAAGTGATGCTGGAACAACTGAACACCCATATGCAAAAAAGAATTAGACATAGACCTTACACACTTCACAAAAATTAAAACAGATCACAAACCTAAATGTAAAATGCAAAACTGTAAAACTCCTACAATAACATAGGAGAAAATCTAGATGATCTTGACTATGGCAATGACTTTTTAGATACAAATCCAAAGGTACAGTCCATCAAAGAAATAACTGATAAGCTGGACTTCATTAAAATTAAAAACCTGTTCTGTGAAAGATTCTATCAAGATAATAAGACAAGCCACAGACTGAGAGAAAATATTTGCAAAAGACACATCTGCTAAAGAACTGTTATCCAAAATACATAAAGAACTCTTAAAGCTCAGCAATAAGAAAACAACCTGATTTTAAAATGGGTCAAAGACCTTAACAGATACCTCACCAAAGATATACGGATGGCAGTATGAAAAGATGCTCCACACATCATATGTCATCAGGGAAACACAAACTCAAACAACAATGAGCACTACACTATTATTAGAATAACCAAACCCAGAAGACTAATAACACCAAATGCTGTGAGGTTGTGGAGCAAAAGGAACTCTTATTTATTGCTGGTGGGAATGCAAAGTGGTACATCTACTTTGGAAGACAGTTCAGCAGTTTCTTGCAAAAGTAAACATACTTTTACCATACAATCCAGCAACTGTTCTCCTTGGTATCTATCCTAGAGAGATCTCATGTTCATAAAAAACCTGCTCATGAACGTTTATAACAGCTTTCTTCATAACTGCCAAAACTTGGAAGCAACCAAGATACCTTCAGGAGGTTGGATAAATAAACTATGGCACATTCAGATAATGGAATATTATTCAGTGCAAAAGAGAAAAGAACTATTGGGGCGCCTGGGTGGCTCAGTCGTTAAGTGGCTGCCTTCGGCTTGGGTCATGGTCCCAGGGTGCTGGGATCGAGCCCCGCATCGGGCTTCCTGCTGGGCGGGAAGCCTGCTTCTCCCTCTCCCACTCCCACTGCTTGTGTTCCCTCTCTTGCTGTGTCTCTCTCTGTCAAATAAATAAATAAAATCTTTAAAAAAATAAAGAAAGAAAGAACGAAAGAAAAAAGAAAAGAACTATCAAGCCATGAAAATACATGGAAAAAATGAATGCATATTGCTAAGGGAAAGAAGTTAATCTAAAAAGGCTACATACTGTATGATTCCAACTATATGACATTCTGGAAAAAGCAAAACTATGGAGACAGTAAAATGATAATTGGTTGCCAGGGGTTGGGGGGAGGAATAAACATGCAGGGCACAATTTTCAGGGCAGTAAAAATACTCTGTGTGATACTATAATTATGGATACATGTCATTATACATTTGTTCAAACTCACAGAATGTACAACACCAAAATGAACTCTAATGTAAACTATGGACTTTGGGTAATAATGATGTACCAATGTAGGTCATCAGTTGTAACAATGTACCACTCAGGTGGGGGATGTTGGTAACTAGCGAGGCTGTGCATGTGTGTGGGCAAAGAATATATGGGAAATCTTTGTACCTTCTGCTCAAATTTACTGTGAATCTAAAATTGCTCTAAGAAATAAAGTCTATTAAAAAACATATTTCTAGGGCACCTGGGTGGCTCAGTTGGTTAAGCGACTGCCTTCGGCTCGGGTCATGATCCTGGAGTCCCTGGATCGAGTCCCGCATCGGGCTCCCTGCTCGGCGGGGAGTCTGCTTCTCCCTCTGACCCTCCCCCCTCTCATGTACTCGCTCTCTCTCATTCTCTCTCTCTCAAATAAATAAATAAAATCTTTAAAAAAAAAAAAACATATTTCTAAATAACCAAGGGTCAAAGAAGAAATCACAAAGAAAATTTCGTATTTTTTAATTTAAAGTAAATGAAACCATAAATCAAAATTTGTGGGATGTACAGGGAAATCCAAATCAAAACCTCAATGAGATACCACCTCACACCAGTCAGAATGGCTAAAATTAACAAGTCAGGAAATGACAGATGTTGGCGGGGATGCGGAGAAAGGGGAACCCTCCTACACTGTTGGTGGGAATGCAAGCTGGTGCAGCCACTCTGGAAAACAGTATGGAGGTTCCTCAAAAAGTTGAAAATAGAGCTACCATACGATCCAGCAATTGCACTACTGGGTATTTACCCCAAAGATACAAAAGTAGGGACCTGAAAGGGTACGTGCACCCCGATGTTTATAGCAGCAATGTCCACAATAGCCAAACTGTCGAAAGAGCCAAGATGTCCATCGACAGATGAATGGATAAAGAAGACTGGTATATATATACAATGGAATATTATGCAGCCATCAAAAGGAATGAGATCTTGCCATTTGCAACGACGTGGATGGAACTGGAGGGTATTATGCTGAGTGAAATAAGTCAAACAGAGAAAGACATGTATCATACAACCTCACTGATATGAGGAATTCTTAATCTCAGGAAACAAACTGAGGGTTGCTGGAGTGGGGGGTGGGGTGGGAGGGATGGGGTGGCTGGGTGATGGACACTGGGGAGGGTATGTGCTCTGGTAAGCGCTGTGAATTGTGCAAGACTGTTGAATCTCAGATCTGTACCTCTGAAACAAATAATGCAATATATGTTAAGAAAGAAAAAAAGAAGAAGAAGAATGTAGCAGGAGGGGAAGAATGAAGGGGGGGAAATCGGAGGGGGAGAAGAACCATGAGAGACGATGGACTCTGAAAAACAAACTGAGGGTTCTAGAGGGGAGGGGGGTGGGAGGATGGGTTAGCCTGGTGATGGGTATTGAGGAGGGCACGTTCTGCATGGAGCACTGGGTGTTATGCACAAACAATGAATCATGGAACACTATATCTAAAACTAATGATATAATGTATGGGGATTAACATAACAATAAAAAAATTAAAAAGAAAAAAAAATTTGTGGGATGTAGCTAAAGTGATACCTAGAGGGAAATGTATAGCTTTAAATGCTTATATTAAAATCTTTAAAAAAAATTTTTTAAACAAATAAATGCTTATATTAGAAAAAAAGAAAGGCCCCAAGTCAACCTAAGCCTCTACCTTAAAAAGCTAAAACAATAAAGTAGAAGGAAGGAAATAAAGAGCAGAAGTCAATGACATAGAAAATTAATAAACAACAGAGAAAATAACAAAACTAAAAGTTGAACTTTTAAAACTGATACAACCTCTAGCTAAACTGATTGAGGAAAAATAGGAGATGATAGTCACCAACATCAGCAATGAAAGAGGGACATCACTACAGGTCCTTCAAAAGGACAAAACAGAAGTATGATGAACATCGTTCTGCCAATGTACCTGACAACTTAGATAAAATGAAAAAAACTTCCCTGAAACACAGAAATTACCAAAACTAATACATGAAACAGAAAAACAAGGGGCGCCTGGGTGGCTCAGTCATTAAGCAACTGCCTTCGGCTCAGGTCGTGGTCCCAGGGTCCTGGGATCGAGCCCCGCATCGGGCTCCCTGCTCTGGGGGTAGCCTGCTTCTCCCTCCGGCTGCTGCTCCCTCTGCTTGTGTGCACTTTCTCTCTCTCTGTCAAATAAATAAATAAAATCTTTTAAAAAAAAGAAAAACAAAAGAGCCCTACAATCTATTAGATAAACTGAAGTATAACTAAAAACCTTCATACAAAGAAAATTCCATGCCCAGATGACCCACTGGCATATTCTATCAAACTTTTGAAGAAGAAATAACAATCTTACAGCAACTCTTTTAGAAACCAGAGGAAGTGGCAACATTTTATGAAGCCAGTATTATCCTGATGATAAAACCAGGCAAGGACACTAGAAGAAAAGAAAACTAAGTACCAATATCCTTCATCACCCTAGATTCAACATCATTAACACACAGCAGCAAATTTAATCCAGCAATATATAAAAAGTACAACACAACATGATCAAGTGGGGTTTATTCTAGGAATGCAAGAAAGCTTTAACATTTGAAAATCAATCAATATAATGAATCATATTAACAAAATGCAGGAAAAATATACAATCATCTCAATAGCTGTAGAATAAGTATTTAATAAAATTCAACATTCATTCATGTAAAAACTTGCAGAAAACTGGGAGTATAAGCGAATTTTCTTCACCTAATGAAAGACATTGGGAGGGCGCCTGGGTGGCTCAGTTGGTTGAGCGACTGCCTTCGGCTCAGGTCATGATCCTGGAGTCCCTGGATCGAGTCCCGCATCGGGCTCCCTGCTAGGCGGGGAGTCTGCTTCTCCCTCTGACCCTCCCCCCTCTCATGTACTCGCTCTCTCTCGTTCTCTCTCTCTCAAATAAATAAATAAAATCTTTAAAAAAAAAAAAGAAAGACATTGGGAGAGGGGAGAATCCTACAAACATCATCATATGTAATGCAATCAATGATCTCCCCTGAAAATGGCAAAATGCACAGATGTCCATTTTCACTCCTTCCATTTAATATCATACTGGAGATTCTAGTCAATGCAATAAAGGAAGTAAAATAATTTTTATTTTTTATTTTTTTTTAAAGATTTTATTTATTTGAGAGAGAGAGAATGAGAGACAGAGAGCCTGAGAGGGGTTAGGGTCAGAGGGAGAAGCAGACCCCCTGCCGAGCAGGGAGCCCGATGCGGGACTCGATCCAGGGACTCCAGGATCATGACCTGAGCCGAAGGCAGTCGCTTAACCAACTGAGCCACCCAGGCGCCCCTAAAGGAAGTAAAATAATTTTTAAAAGAGAAGTAGGAAGATGAGACGTCTGGGTAGCTCAGTTGGTTAAGCGTCTGCCTTTGGCTCAGGTCATGATCCCAGGGTCCTGGGATGTGCCCCACATCGTGCTCCTTGCTCAGCATGGAGCCTGCTTCTCCCTCTGCCTCTGCCTCTCTCTCTCTGTCTCTCATGAATAAATAAATGAATAAAATCTTAAAAAAAAAAAAAGATAAGTAAGAAGAATAAAAGTCTTCATTCAAATCTACAAGATTGTATATGTAGATAAACTTAAAGCAACAAAAAGATGAGTTTATCAAGATCAATACACACAAATCAGTTGTACCTCAGTATACTAAGCAATGAAGAATTATAATTAAAGTTTAAGGATATTATTTATAATAGAATATAAAACATGAAATCATTAGGGATAAACTTTACAAAATATGTACAAGACATTTTATATGCCAAAACTTACAAAGTATTACTGTGAGAAATTAAAGAACATGTAAATAACACATAGATGGGGCGCCTGGGTGGCTCAGATGGTTAAGCGTCTGCCTTTGGCTCAGGTCATGATTTCAGGGTCCTGGGATCAAGCCCCACATCAGGCTCCTGGCTCAGCGGGAAGCCTGCTTCTCCCTCTCCCTCTGCCTCTCTCCCTGCTCATGCTCTCTCTCTATCTCTGTGTCTCAAATGAATAAATAAAATCTTAAAAAAAAAACACAGAGATATACCATGTTCCTGAATCAGAAGACACTGTATTGCTAACTGTACATTCTTCTCAAAATGATCCATAGATCCAATCAATAATTCAATCCCAATTAACAACACAGGATTTTATTTTTGTTAAAAAAAAAAAAAGACAAGCTAATTCTAAAATTTACATGGAGGGCGCGTGGGTGGTTCAGTTGGTTAAGCAACTGCCTTCAGCTCAGGTCATGATCCCGGAGTCCTAGGATCGAGTCCCGCATAGGGCTTCTGGCTCAGTGGGGAGTCTGCTTCTCCTCTGACTCTCTCCCCTCTCATGCTTTCTCTCTCTCTCTCTCTCTCAAATAAATAAAATCTTTGGAAAAAAAATAAAAAATAAAATTTACATGGAGAGCAAAGATATACAATAGCCAAAACAATTATGGAAAATAATAACACAATTGAAGAACTTACACAACTTGATTTTAAGATTTACTGTAATATATTAGTAATCACAACAGGATGGTATTGGCAAATTAACTGACTAGAATAGAGTCTGGAAACAAACCTAAACATATATGGTCAACTGACTTTTAACAAAGATAACAAGGCAATCTGATGAGGAAAAGATCGTCTTTTTCAACAAATGGTGCTGGAACAAATGGGTATCTAAGTGGGCAAAATAATCTTGACTTTTACTCCACACCTTACACAAAAATTTACTTGAAAGAGACGATATGTAAACAAAAAAAGCTAAAACTGTAAAACTCCTAGAACAACATGAAAAAAGACAAATACCACATGATTCCATTTATTATTTAAGGTATCTAAAGTAGTCAAACTAATAGAAACAGAAAGTAGATTATATAAAGTATCTAAAGTAGTAAAACTAATAGGAACAGAAAGTAGAAGGATGTTTACCAGAGGCTGAGAGGAGAGAGGAAAAGGGAGTTTGTTGTTTAAATGGTATAGTTTCAGTTTTGGGAAATGAAAACACTACGGAGATCTATTTCACAACAACGTAAATATATTTAACAGTATTGAACTGTACACTTAAAGATGGTTAAGATAGTAACTTTTATGTTATGTGTTTTTACCAATCAAAAAATGCTACTAAAATGGGCAGAAGACATGAACAAACATCTCTTCAAAGAAGACATACAGATGGCCAATAGACACATGAAAAGATGCTCAACATCACTAATCATTAGGGAAATGCAAATCAAAACTACAGTGAGATACCACCTTACCTCTGTCAGAATGGCTAAAATTAACAACACAGGAAACAACAGGTGTCATCAAGGATTCGGAGAAAAAGGAACCCTCATGCATTTTTGGTGGGAATGCAAACTGGTGCAGCCACTGTGGAAAAAAGTATGGAGGTTCCTCAAAAAGTTAAAAATAGAACTACCCCGTGATCCAGTAATTGCACTACTGGGTATTTACCCAAAAAACACAAAAACACTAATCCAAAGGGAATAAATGCACCCCTATGTTTATTGCAGCATTATTTACAAAAGCCAAATTAATGGAAGCAGCCCACGTGTCCATCGAGAGATGAATGGACACAGAAGATGTGGTATATATACAATGGAATATTATCCAGCCATAAAAAAGAGTGAAATCCTGCCATTTGCAACAACATGGATGGAGCTACAGAGTGTAATACTAAATGAAATAAGTCAGAGACACACAAATACCATATGATTTCACTCATATGTGGAATTTAAGAAACAAAACGAACAAGCAGGAGAAAAAGACAAACCAAGAAACAGACTCTCATCTATAGAGAACAAACTGAGGGCTACAAGAGGGGAGGTGGATGGGGGGATGGGTGAAATAGGTGATGGGGATAAGGAGTACACTTATCATGATGAAAAAAAAATGCTGGTAATCACTACACAAAACAAAAAAACAAACACAATGAAAAAGGCTGTGTGGTGAAAGAAGCCAAAAACAAGAGGTCACATCATACTGTTTGATTCCATTTATACTAAATGTCCAGAATAGGCAAATCCATAGACACAGAAAGTAGATCACTGGTTGCCAGGGGCTTAAGAGGAGAAGAACAGACATGACAGGTTTCTTTTGGGGGTTATGAAAATATTCTGGAATGAGATAATAGTAACGGTTGCACAGTCTTGTGAAAATACTAATAACCACAGAACTATACTTTAAAACGGTGAACACTAGGGGCGCTGGGGTGGCTCAGTTGGTTGAGCATTTGCCTTCGGCTCCAGTCATGATCTAAGTGTCCTGGGATGGAGTCCCATGTCTGGCTCCCTGCTCAGCGGGGAGTCTGCTTCTCCCACTCCATCTGCCTCTCCTCCCACTGGTGCTCACTCTCTCTCTGCTCTCATGCTCATTCTCCCTCTCTCTCTCAAATAAATAAAATCTTTAAATTAAATAAATAAGTAAATAAATAAATAAAATTGTGAACTCTAGCATATGTCAATTATATCTTAAAGCTGTTACTTTAAAAAACTACTAGAAAAAAAGGAGAAAATCTTTGCAATCTTGGGGTAAACAAAAATGTTGTAGGGCATGGAAAGTTTGCACCATGAAAGAAACTTTTGATAAATCGGGTATCATCAAAATTACAAATGTCTGCTCATCAAAAGGCATCATTAAGAAAATGAAAACCACAGACTGATATATAATATCCACAATATGTATGTTTGACAAACAACTTGCATTTAGAATATAAAAAGAACTCTTAAAACTCAATAATTACACACACATATACATGCAATTTTGAAAATAGGCAGTGGATTTGAAAAGACACGCCACAAGAAGTGTAAAATGCCAACAGCACTTTAAAAGGTGGCCAACATCATTAGTCATGAGGGAAATGCAAATTAAAATCACAATGACATACCACTACACATCTACTAGAATGTATACAATTTTTTTTTTTTTAAAGATTTTATTTATTTATTTGACAGAGAGAGAGACAGCGAGAGAGGGAACACAAGCAGGGGGAGTGGGAGAGGGAGAAGCAGGCTTCCCGCCGAGCAGGGAGCCCAATGCGGGGCTCGATCCCAGGACCCTGGGATCATGACCCGAGCCGAAGGCAGACGCTAACGACTGAGCCACCCAGGCGCCCCTAGAATGTATACAATTTAAAAGACTGATGTTGTCAAGTATTGGCAAGGATGTGGAGCCACTGGAACTCCCATACCTTGCTAGTAAAAATGTAAAATTCATAAAAACAACTTTTAAAACAATTTAGCAGTTTTTTATGAAGTTAAACATACAGTAACCGTATCACCCTCTCCTAGGTACTCACCCAAAAGAAATGAAAATATATCCACACAAGGTCTTATACATGAATGCTCATAGCATCTCTACTCATTACAGCCCCAAATTGGAACCAACTCAAATGCCCATAAACAGGAAAATGAATAAACACAATTGTGGTATATTCATAAAACAGAATACTTACTCAGCAATAAAAAGAGAAAAACCAAAATACCTCCAACAATATGGATGAATACCAAAAACATTATACTAAGTAAAGTAAGTCAGACATAAGAATGCATTCACTATGAATCCATTTACTCTAGAAAAGAAAAATATAATCCATAGTGATAGAAAACAGATCAGTAATTGACTGGGGCCAGGCTACAGAAAACATAGATGGAAAATATGTATGAGAGTTCAAGGAGCTGGATGGTATGATGGGAAAATCTAACAAATGGAATGAGATGGACAATGAGGCAGAGGTAATATGTGAACAAATAACAGTGGAGAATTTTCAGAAGTAGTGAAAAAGAGTAATTCACAGATAAAAGGAGCCAAAAGAATCCCAAGCAAAACTAAAGAATTCCCCCTGAGATATATTATAATGAAATTGTAGAAAACTAAATAAAGAGCAGCAATCTTTATTAAAAGGTGCCTGAGGAAAAGACAGGTTACCTTCACACTGACAGGTGAATGCCTAACAGTCACAATGAAAGTTGGCAGACCATGGAAAGAAGAGAGCCAGAAAAGGAGCCCCAAATTCTCTGTATAAGCTCTGTTCTAATCTCCGGGTGACCTCTGAATAACTCCAAGCAGTCCAACGTTAAGATAAAAATGCTGAAGTAAAATTTCAGTTGGTACATACCACAGGGAAGAAAGTTTCCACTTAGAGTTCAGTCAACTTAAATGCCTGCCTAGTAAAACAACCACAACAAAACCAATACACGCTTGAGAAACATAAAAAAAATCCAGAGTCTCCACACCATATCTACAATGTGCAGGATACAATTAAAAAAAAAAACCTCTTGGCACACACAAAGAAAGAGGAAAACATGACTCAGACTCAAGAGAAGATGATGCTGACATTAGCATTAGGGCTATTGTACTGATACTCAAGGACTTAAAGTATACCTGTAAGGAAATAAAAAATCAAGATCACGCAGAGAAAGAAGATTATTAAAAACAACCAAATGGATGTTTTAGAACAAAAAAAAATACAGTACCTGAAATTTAAAAATTCAGTGAGTGGACTAAATCAGAGGGGAGTTGATGAACTTAAAAGACAGATCAATAGATATTATATAATTTGAAGAACAGGGACAAATCGTATTTAAAAAATATAATGAACAGGGACTTGCAGGACAGTAACAGAAAGTCTAACCTACATACATACAGAGTCCCAGAAGGAGAGTAAAGAATGAGGCAGAAAAAATATTTAAAGCGGGGGTGCCTGGGTGGCTCAGTCAATTAAGCGTCTGCCTTCGCTCAGGTCATGATCTCGAGGTCTTAAGATCAAGCCCCAAGTCAGACTCCCTGCTTAGCATGGAATCTGCTTCTCCCTCTCCCTTTACCCCTCCCCCTCCTGCTCATGCACACACACTCATGTGCTTTCTCTCAAATAAATAAATAAAATCTTTAAAAAAATATTTAAAGGAAAAATGGAAATCAACTTCTCAAATTTGGTGAAAAATATGCATTTACAGATTTAAGATGCTCAGCAAACCCCAAGCAGGACCAATATTGTTTTAATGGCTGCTTATCAGAAACTACAAAGCTCAAAAGCACACTCTACTCTGCCTATACTGAATACAACTAAAAACCCTACACAGAATACATGGATGAACTCTGAAAAGTAAATAGCAGCAGGCAGCTTGGGGAAGTAAAATAGGATTCAAAGTACCACCAAATTAGCAATGAGTTTCTAGTAACTTTTCCCTCCAGTATCTACTGATCCAGACTCAAAAGCAGCCTGAAGGGGCATCTGGGTGGCTCAGCTGGTTAAGTGTCTGCCTTTGGCTTAGGTCATCATCCCAGGGTCCTGGGATCGGAGCCCCACATCGAACCCCACATCCAGCCTGCTTCTCCCACTCCGTCTACCGCTCCCTCGCTCCCTCTAATAAATAAATAAAATCTTTAAAAAAAAAAAAAAAGCAGCCTGAAGCCCAGAAGTGCGTATCAGGTATGGAAGGGAAAAGTTCCAAAAGAAGCCCTCTATTTTTGGTCCAGAGAATTGGAAAAAGGCCTCAAAGTCTCACAGAGAATGGGGGAAAAATCCCCTAATTTTTATTGTTTTCCGTTTTATCACACACACGTCAGACAATCCTAAAGCAACAATGGTGGTATAGCAGTGGTGGCTGGACAAGTACCTGTAATTCTGAGATGGAAACCTTCCTCTGACCAAAGAAACTGTGTTTCCAAGAACAAATAGGGAGGAAAATCCCTGTTGCTTTTTAAAAATTACTATACTCACAGTGTGTGGCCCTGGAGGCAGGTACAGCTTATAAAATGAGCAGCAGAGTAAGGAAATTATGCCCTAGTTTTCTAGACAGAAAACTGGGTAGTGGGGCTTCTAAGAGCTGGAAAGTGTCAGGGAAATTTCATGTAAGAAGGAGTGATCCCATAAAGTATTAAATGAAATCCTGGCAGCACATGATTGTATCTGACCCTAAACAGCATTCCAAACACTTTGAGAACTGTAAAACAGGATATACCACTATCCAGCTCCCAAACTAGCGGTGGCACACAACCAGGATCGATCCAAACAGCGCCACAAAGACTTCGAAAACTGAACTGACACTGGGACCACAGCTCGCAGAAGGTGGGTAGAAACCTGTACCTTAAATCTAACTGGATCAGGGGCGCCTGGGTGGCTCAGTCGGTTAAATGTCTGCCTTCGGCTCGGGTCATGATCCCGGGGTCCTGGGATCAGGCCCTGTGTCGGGCTCTCTGCTCAACGAGGAGCCTGCTTCTCCCTCACCCTGCTGCTCTGCCTACTTATGCTCTGTCAGATAAATAAAATCTTAAAAAAAAAAATCTAACTGGATAAGTTCCCTCCTAAAACTAAAAAAGAAAGAAAGAAATCTACATTTTCTGAAGAACTTAAATAAATGCAGTCTCACATATATTTAAAATAATCAGAATACAGGGGGCACCTGGGTGGCTCAATCAGTTAAGCATCCAATTCTTGATCTCAGCTCAGGTCTTGATCTCAGGGTAGTGAGTTCAAGCCCCACGATGGGCTCCATGCTGGGCATGAAGCCTACTTTAAAAATAAATAAATAAATAAATAAATAAAAATAAAAAATAATCAGAATACGGTACTAATTACCTGATGTATCAGGAACCAGGAAAACCTTAACATGCCACAAAGAAAAAGATAATCAATACACACCAACCTCAAAATGACAAAGAAGTTTTCATACCAACTTCAAAGCGGCTGTTACAATCACACTCTGGGAAGTCAGAGCAATCCTCTTAAAACAAATGGAAAATTAGACTATCGGCAGACAAAAGATGTAAGAAAGGGGCGCCTGCGTGGCTCAGTCAGTTAAGCGTCTGTCTTCAGCTCAGGTCATGATCTCAGGGTCCTGGGATCAAGCTCCACGTTGGGGCTCCCTGCTCAGGGGGGTTTGCTTCTCCCTCTCCCTCCCCCTGCTCGTGCTCGCTCGCTCACTCACTGTCTCTCTCAAATAAATAAAATCTTTTTTAAAAAAGATGTAAGAAAAATATTAAGTGGAACATTTATAACTAAAAAGCACAATAACAAAAAATTCACTTGATTGGCTAAATAGTGGAATGAAGATGACGGGAAAATGTCAGTGACCTTAAAGATAAATCAATACAAAAAAGTATCCAGTATGAACAACAGACCCAAAAAAGTAGGGGGAAAAATACAGAGTCTCAGAAACCTATGGGACATTAACAAAGGGTTTATGATCTGTCATCAGAGTCTAGAATGAGAGTTGAAAGAGTTCAGTGCAGAAAAAATATTCAGAGAAATAATGGCTGAAAATTTCCCACATTTGGCCAAAGTCATAAAACTTTAGATTCAAGAAGCTCAGTGAACCACCAACAGGATAAACTCTAAAAAAGCCTATGCCCACACATATCAAAATCAAACAACTGAAAACTAAGCATTAAAAAATCTTGAAAGCAGCCAGAGAAAATGACACACTACATATATGGGAACAACAATTTGAATGACTGTAAATTTCTCATCAGAAATGGCGGCCAGCAGGAAACAGTACATTTCTTAAGTGCTGAAGGAAAAGGACTGTCAACCTACAATTCTTTATCCAATGAAAATATCCTTCAAGAATGAAGGTAAATTAGGGAGGGCAGGTGATATGATGAGCACTGGGTGTTACATGCAGCTGAGGAATTACTGAACTCTACATCTGAAACTAATGATGTACTATTGTTGGCTAATTGAATTTAAATTTAAAAAAAGGATAAATGTAAATTAAGGCATTTTCAGATGAAGGGAACTAGAAAGGTTCATTCCCAACATATAAGAAACATTAAAGGTTTCAGGTGGAATGAAAATAATACAGGAGGGGGGCGCCTGGGTGGCTCAGTTGGTTAAGTGTCTGCCTTTGACTCGGGTCATGATCCCAGGGTCCTGGGATCGAGCTCTGCATCAGGCTCCCTGCTCCGCGGGAGGCCTGCTTCTCCCTCTCCCACTCCCCCTGCTTGTGTTCCTTCTCTCGCTGTGTCTCTCTGTCAAATAAATAAAATCTATTAAAAAAAAGAGAGAAAGAAAATAATACAGGAGGGAAAATTCAAACTTCAGAAATTAAAGAAAACCAACAAAAATGGTAAATATAATAGGGTATTTTCTTCCCCTTAAGTTTTAGAATGTGTCAGCTGAAAGCAAATGTATGTTAATCGGAAGCAAAAGTTGTAACATTGTTTGATGAGGTTTTCAATATAAGTAAATGTAGAACATATGGCAACTATATCAGAAAGGGTTGGAGGACAAAGGGCCCTGTATGATGGTAAGGTTTTACATTCCACTTAAAGTGGTAAAATATTAATTCTAAGCGGACTGTAGAAAGTTAAGTGCACACTTTTGTTGGATTGTCTTCTTAGTGAGTTTCAGGAGTTCTTTACCTACTATGAATATAAATGTACAAATATATACACTCCTCCAATTTTGGGATGTGCATTTTCATTATCTTAATGGGTATACCTTTCAAAGAGAAAACGGTTTGAATTTTTAAGGCATCCAATTTTTTTTTAAGTAGGCTCCCTGCCCCGCATGGAGCCCAGTGCAGAGCTTGAACTCACAACCCTGAGATCAAGACCTGAGCTGAGATCAAGTGCCGGACTCTTGGCCGACTGATCCACCCAGGCGCCCTGTGGCACTCAATTATTAACTGTAACAAGGGCTTACCTACTAAGGGGTGATGAGAACTCTAAAGAATGGAGGAACTGCAGATGCAGAGGATGGCAGGCACTACCACCAGGCCTAAGGCAGATCATCTAAGAAAGGAATGAATGTACAAGAGTGATTCCCAGGATATACTATTAAATGAAAAAAGGAAAAGGTTACCTACTGTGTAAGAAAGAAGGGTAAATAAGAAAATATACATCGTTTTCCTTATTTCTACAAACACAGGAAGGATAAGCCAAAAAATAATGAGATTGGTTACCTACAGGGGATGGATGGGAACTGGGTTGAAGTGATGGTGGAGGATTGATACTTCTCTGAGTGTCCTTTTGTATAATTTTGTCTTTTGAAACCATATTAATGTTTAACACTAAAAAGTTTGGAGGGATATTAAAATTCCATATGAACATAACTGTATTTCACGTGAGTAACAATCATACTGAACGGAGGAAAAAGAACTAACCCAAGTAATTTTTGAACACAGCATTTTGACTATAAAATCCAGGATAAAGACAAAAGTTGTCAACCCTGGGATTAGTATGTTTGTTTTTACAATGGTGTGAGCTAGAAAATCTTTTACTATTTGCTGTGCTTTCTACCATGGAGATTAAGCAACTGTGTGTGTGTGTGTGTGTGTGTGTGTTGAGAGAGAGAGAGAGAAACAGAGAGACAGAAAGAAAAAGAGATCATTACAATCCTAAAAATACTATGGAAAGTAATTTGGCATTATCTAGTGAAGCTACAGATACATGTGGTAGAAACATAGCCGTAATATTTTGCAGCTCCTCCCATCTAGAGGTAAAGTCTATTTTTCCACCCTGTGAATCTGAGGTGGCTTTGTGACTTCCTTTGACTAAAGAAATGTAACAGCAACAACAATGGGAGCATTTCCATGCTTAGGTTTTGACACTTTACTGATTCCATCTGTGTTCTCTGTGAACTGTCATATGAGGAAGCCCAAGCTAACCACATGGAGAGGCCTCCTGGAAGAGAGCGACCCTTGTGGACCCGCCAACTTACTAGAGCACTAGAGTGAGCCCAGCCAACACCACATAAAAAAGAGCAGTGCAGTCCCAGCTGGGCCCAGCTAAATGCAGAATTGTGAGTTAACCTCTGCAAGCCCAATAGTAGAATTTTCCAGCCAATCTACAGAATCATAAGAAATAATAAATCATTCTTGGTTTCAGCCACTTATTTTGGAGTGATTTGTTACACAATAATAAATAACTGTCAACAATCTCACTCATTGATATATACCCTAGACAAATGTGCACATATGTAAGACATCAGGAACATGTATAAGAATGTTTAGAGCAAAACTGTTTTAATAGCCAAAAACTAGAAAGACTCCAAATGTTCAATAATGGAACGGATAAACTGTGGTATGTTCATATACTAGAACATTATACAGCATTAAAAGCAGACTAGAGCTATACACAATATGGATGAATTTTACAAACATATGTTGAATGAAAGAAGGAAAACACAAAAGAATACCAAGAGAATGTACATATAAATGAACAAATTAAACTACATAAATGGACACACTAAACTATATTGTTTTATAGGGGCACCTGGCTGACTCAGTCGGAAGAGCAAGTGACTCTTGATCTCAGGGTCTTGAGTTTGAGCCCCACAGCAGAGATTACTTAAATAAATAAAACTTAAAAAAAAAAAAAAAAAAGCTCTATTGTAGGGGCACCTGGCTGGCTCAGTCAGTAGAGCCTGCAACGCTCAATCTCAGGGTTGTGAGTTCAAGTTCCAAGTTAGGCATGGAGCCTACTTAAAAAAAAACAACAACATATTGCTTTGTATAAGTGTACAAATTAAACTGTATTGCTTAGAGGGGCGCACACAGTTGGTTAAGCGGCTGCCGTCGGCTCAGGTCATGATCCCAGGGTCCTGGGATCAAGTCCCACATTGGGCTCCCTGCAGTGGGGAGCTTGCTTCTCCCTCTCCTCCCTGGCTCGTGCTCTCCGTAGCTATCTCTGTCTCTCTCTCAAATAAATAAAATTTTAAAAAAAAGTTCTTAAAAAAACTATATTGCTTAGATATGCATACATAATAATAAAATATATAGCAAAACAAAGAACTAATTATCATAAAAGCCAGGATAGTAGTTGGGAGGAAAGAGGTTATAATTAGAGATACATAGAGAGCTTCTAGGGTCATTCTATCCTTAACATGGATGGTGTTTATTTTATAGTTTTTTATACTGCACTTTTTGTTTTATGTGTGTTTCTATATGCATGTAATATGTCATAATAAAATGTTTTTAAACATTAAAAAATACCATTATACTCCCACCAGACTGGCAAAAACTTTAAAGTTTGGGGTGCCTCGGTGGCTCAGTCATTAAGCGTCTGCCTTCAGCTCAGGTCATGATCCCAGGGTCCTCGGATCGAGCCCCATGTCAGGCTCCCTGCTCAGCAGGAAGCCTGCTTCTCCCTCTCCCACTATCCCTGCTTGTGTTCCGTCTCTCGCTGTCTCTCTCTGTCAAAATAAATAAATAAAACCTTTAAAAAAATTTTTTTAAAGTTTGACCAAGTCTGATCAAACGTGCAGAAAGTAGAATACATGGAATTCTCACACATCACAAACCACTTTGGTAATGAGACAATACACGGTAAAACTGAAGGTGTGTACCCCCTACCCAGCAATCCCATTCCTGAGTATATACCCTCACACATATGCCCATGTATACGCCCAGGTTTATTCTAGAAGGAAATGGTGGTTATCTGCACAGGTTAGGATTACCAGGGACAATTTCAGCTTAGGCGTGCCTCCCCTGGCAGTCTCTGACTGGCCCCCTTAGAATTAATGGCTCTGTATTCCGTCTTCCCCATCATCCCTGTTATTAGTTATTATGAGTTTACAACTATCCGATTATGTATTTCCCCCTACCCCTTCAAGGTCAGCCGGTACCAGAAGTACATGGAGGGTGACGTCCGTGCACATTCGGGATCTGGGGGGACCTGGCTTTGGACATACCTGCTAGACAGAGTGACCCCTCCCCTCTTCTTTAGCCCTTCCCCCACTTCCCACTACTCCTTCCCCCTCCCATTTCTTGTTTTTTCTACTATTTTCCTCTTCTTTATCCCTCCTCACTCCTTTCTCCTCTTCCAAATTCCCCTCCAGCTGTTTTCCCCTTCTCCTCTTTCACTTCCTCCTCACCAAAGTCACTGGAGTTCTCCAATAAGGGACATTTTTCCCATGGAACTGGAAAGTGGAAAGACTGGCCCAAGTAGAAGAGGGTCCAGGCATTGACCACATTCAAGTACAAGCCAGTGATGAAGCACACCTGGGGGCAAAAGGGGAGGTGGCTGGGGAGGAAGGATGAGGACAGGCAAAAGGAGGGGATTTGAGAGAGGATGGGGACTTGAAGGGACTCGACCCATGGAAGTGAAGTCATGGGACCCATCCCAGGACAAGGGATGGGGTGGGAATGGGGCATAAAGGGTAGGCCTGGGCAGCCCAGGACTCCTCACCATGAAGCTGGTATACCCCACACCACCAATCCAGGGGCTGATGACCTTCCATACACCAATGCTGCCCTGACGCATCCTCTGACCAGCTGCCATCTCCAGGAATAGAAGAGGAATCCCGACCAAGAACAGCATGAGCATGTAGATGATGAGAAAACTGCCTGTGCAGGGAGTCAGGAGGAGTTCTCAGAACCACCTGGCTTTTCAGTGCCTGGACTTCCTTGGGGTCTGGCAAAACATGTTCCCCACCAGTGACCTCCCTCAGGGCCACCAGCATCAGGGCTCAACTGTTTCCACATCCCTCATAGTCCCAGGTGTCCCTTAGGTCCCCAGTTCCTGGAAGACCCAGATGCCTAGTTTCCACCCCCAGTCACCCTGACCCAGGCCTCCAACCTCACCATCCTCATATTCTGATACCCTGCACCTCTATCCCTCTCATGATCCTAGGTATTTAGGCATCTGACTCCTATTCTCATAGTACCAAGCTTCCAGCGTCTACAGATCCCAGAGACCTTGGAGTTTAAAGCCCCCTGTGGATCCATGATTCCTGGTCCCCAGACTTACAACCTCCATTGTGAAGCCACAGGAGGAAGAAATGCCAGAAACTGCTTATCTTCATGGAGCAGCCCACCTGAGTCAGGATGTACTCAACCTTATTGGACCAGCATGGACGGGTATGGAGGATCTCACTCGCTTCCTCCTCTGCAACTTGAACCTTCTAAGGTAAGGGTTTCTGGTTCAGGGCTTGGGTAGCCTCCACCTCCAGTACACTGATTGGCCTGCATTGGCTGGCTCTACGCTGGGCCTCACCAGCCTGAATCTCCCAGGCAAGAGACTTCGCCATCCGGGCCTCCGAAGCCCGGGATTTTGAAACCCAGACCATCGGAGGCCAGTTAGCTGTGCTCCTATCTTCCCAAGTCTGGCTTCCGCAGAAAGCCTCAGAAAGCTCTATCTCAGTAGATAAGGCTTTTGTCAGTGAAGATTTTGAAGCCTGGGCCTCTGTCTTCATTCCAGGCAGACTCTCTGGAGCAGCTCCAGCTTTTTCAAAGGGGTACTCACCTTCTTGAGTAGACCTTAAGGACACCAAAACCTAGATTTAGATTCCAGAGTTAAGAAATGACTTCCAAAACAATTCTCAGCATGTCCTTAAAGCAAACCTTTCTGTTCTTACCACCACTGAAATTCAAAGCACACAAAATCTCTTACGTAAGTTTTACCTCTTAGAAATGTTTTGGTGCAAGGGATAAGGGTCGAGATAGCCAAGCTAACAACTGGGAATCACACTCAAAGGTTTCTGAAAACATTGAGGTATACTCCCTACAGAAGAAGTACCCTTTATAGTGGGCTTTTGAATCAAAGAAACAAAATTCGGGGCGCCTGGCTGGCTCAGTCAGAAGAGCGTTGACTCTTGATCTCGAGTCCTGAGTTCAAGCCCTACGATGGGTGTAAAGATTACTACATAAATTAAAAAACTTGAAACAAAAAAAAGAAACAAGGGCCCCCAGCTGGCTCAGAAGAGCATGTGACTCTTGATCTTGGGGTTGTGAGTTTGAGCCCCACGTTGGGTATAGAGATTACTTAAAAAAATAAAATCTTTAAGAAAAAAAGAAACAAATTTAATACTACATCTTTCTTATAACCTTAGCAATGTTGCTTTATCTCTCTGAGCTTTCTCATCTATAAAACACCAGGTCTTTGCTCAAATATCATCACCTCACCAGAGATGTCTTCCCCACCTGCCTATCTAAAATAGCAGCTACCAGGGCATCTGGGTGGCTAAGTCAGTTAAGCTTCTGACTTCAGCCCAGGTCATGATCTCAGGGTCCTGGAATCCAGCCCTATATTGGGCTCTGTGCTCAGCGGGGAGTCTGCTTCTCTCTCTCTCTCTCTCTCTCTCCTTCTCCCTCTGCCCCTCCCCCCACTTATGCTCACATGCTCTGTCTCTCTCTCTCTCTCAAATAAATAAAATCTTTAAAATTAAATTAAATTAAAAAATAAAATAGCAGTTACCCACCCCCAATATTCTCTCCATTCTACTCCCTTTCATTTTTCTTCATAGCATTTTTCACCTTCGGGTGTGATTATCTACTGATTTTTCATCTAGTTATTGTCTATCTTTGCCCCCCACCCCACCACTGACAGCTCTATCCCCAGCAAGAGGACAGTGCTCTACCTCATATCAGGGGTCACTCTCCTCTCTGTGCTTCTGCCACTCTGACCTTTTACTGGCTCCTCAAATGCTCTACAAGAGAATGGATAAGGAGTGTGCCGAAAAAAAAAAGGAAAAAAAAAAAAGGATGTGGAAGAGGGGAAGAGAGAGGGAACTGCAGTTTTCTTTCAGAGGGAGAAGCATGCCATCCAAAAGCAGAGGCAACAGGCAGGCATCAGGGCAGCACTGGTGGATCTGGGTCACAGGGATAATCAGTTATGAGACATACTGTTTTGAAAGAGTTCTTAGTAGCTCAGGAAATGCTTATAATTAAATGACAAGTTAAAAAAAACAAAACTGAGATGCAAATCTCTGTCTCTAGTTCTATCTCTACTACATTTAAAAGTGCAATGAATAATATTCCATTATATATATATCGCTAAGCAAAATAAGTCCATCAAAGACAAATACCACATAATTTCACTCATGTGGAATTTATGAAACAAAACAGATAAACATAAGGAGAAAAAGAGAGAGGCAAACCATAAAACAGACTCTTATCTATAGAGAACAAACTGAGGGTTGCTGGAAGTGAGGTGGCTAGGGGGGATGGGCTATACGGGTCATGGGTTATTAAGGAGGGCACTTGCTATGATGAGCACTGGGTGTTGTATGTAAGTGATGAATCACTAAATTCTACTCCTGAAACTAGTATTACACTATATGTTAACTAACTAGAATTTAAATAAAAACTTAAAAATATAGATATTTAGGGGCACCTGGGTGGCTCAGTCGTTAAGCATCTGCCTTCGGCTCAGGTCATGATCCCAGGGTCCTGGGATGGAACCCCGTGTCGGGCTCCCTGCTCGGCGGGAAGCCTACTTCTCTCTCCCTCTCCCACTCCGTCCCTGCTTGTGTTCCCTCTCTCACTGTGTCTCTCTTGGTCAAATAAATTATAAAATCTTTTAAAAATAGATAGATAGATATTTAGTTGTTAAAAAAAAGTGTAATGAAAGCAAAGGCTGAAAGAAAATATGTCAATACATAGACGATAGATAATAGGACACAGGTATTTTTCTTTCTCTCTGATTTTATTTTATTAAATTGTCTAAAATAAGTATTACCAAAAATCAAGAAAAATACGTATTGATAAGTAAAAGTTAAAAATAAAAAGATAATACTAGACACAGAAGTCAGATTGAAGGAGCTCCTTTCATCCATATATGGGGCAATTAAAGCATCAAAATAAATAACAATATGGGGCACCTGGGTGGTTCATTCGATTAAACAACTGGCTCTTGATTTCATCTCAGGTCATGATCTCAGGGTCGGGGGAGATTGAGCCTGGCGTTGGGCTCCACCGCTCTAAGTGTGGAGTCTGCTTGAGATTCTCTGTCCCTCTCCTTCTGCCCCTCCCCCCCACTCACTCATGCGCCCTCTCTAAATAATAAATAACATAAATAAATAAGTAACAATAGTAACAGATGAGAACCCATAGAATAAAATAGGAATCCATGAATCCATAGTGATATAAATAAGCAAAAGGAAAATTTCTGCCTTACAGCAAAATGCAAACTAATAAATGTATGAAGAATGATGATGGAATTAGAAAGTCATCATCTGGAAACCACTGAGTGTAGTAACTAATTCAAGCAAGAATCATCAACGGCTGCTAACACAACAAACTTTGATGGGGACAAATAATTGCCCAGTATTAATTAACGTATCTCTCCAAAAAAAAATAAAAGTGGTGCCTGCGTGGCTCAGTCGTTAAGCATCTGCCTTCAGCTCAGGTCATGATCCCAGGATCCTGGAATTGAGCCCAATGTCAGGCTCCCTGCTCGGAGGGAAGCCTGCTTCTCCCTCTCCCTCTGCCTGCCGCTCTCCCTGCTTGTTCTCTCTCTGTCAAATAAATAAATAAAATCTTTTAAAAATAAATAAATAAATAAAAAAGAAAGGATAATAAAGGAATACTATGAACAACTCTATGTCCATAAACTTGATAATCTAGATGAAATGGAGCAATTCCTTGAAAGTTAAAATCTTCTGAAACTCACACAAGACGAAATAGACAATATGAATAGGCCTGTCTCTATTAAAGAAATTGAAGGGCGCGTGGGTGGCTCAGTCGGTTAAGCGACTGCCTTTGGCTCAGGTCATGATCCTGGAGTCCCGGGATCGAGTCCCATGTCCGGCTCCCTGCTCAGCGGGAAGCCTGCCTCTCCCTCTGACCCTTCCCCCTTCTCATGCCCTCTCTCTCTCTCTCTCTCAAATAAATAAATAAAATCTTTAAAAAAAAAAGAAATTGAAAAAAATAACCTTCAAAAAAATAATAACTAATGACCTTCCAAAATAGAAAGTACTAGGCTCAGATGCATTCACTGGTGAATTCTATCAAATACTTAAGGAAGAAATTACACCGAATCTCTATAATCTCTTTCAGAAGATAGAAGCAGAGGGAACACTTCCTACTTTATTCTATGAGACAAGCATTACCCCAATACAAAAACCAGACAAAGACATTAGAGAGAAGGAAACTACTGACCAATATCTCTCACGAACATAGAAGCAAAATCCTCAACAAAATATTAACAAATCCAATCCAACAATGTGTAAAAAGAATTACACAACATGACCAAGTGGGACTTATCCCAAGTATGCAAGGCTGGTTCAACATTCAAAAATCAATTAATGTAATCCATCAACAACAAGCTAAAAAAGAAAAATCACAATTGTATCAAAAGATGCAGAAAAAATATTTGACCAAATCTAACACGATAAAAACTATCAGTAAACTAGGAATAGAGGGGCAACTCCCTCAACTTGGTAAAGAATATCCACAGAAAACCTACAGCTAATGTCATTCTTTTTTTTAAGATTTTATTTATTTATTTTGGGGGGGGAGAGAGAGAGAGGGAGAGAGAGAGAGCGGGCCTGCACAAGTGCATGGGGGGAGGGGCAGAGGACGAGGGAGAGAAGCAGACTCCCCCCTGAGAGTGGAACCCAACTCGGGGCTTGAGGTGGGGGCTCCATATCATGACCTGAGCTGAAATCAAGAGTCAGACACTTCACTGACTGAGCCACCCAGGTGCCCCTAATGTCATTCCTAATGGTGAGAAACTAGGAACTTTCCCACTAAGAGCAGGAAGAAGGCAAGGATGTCCCCTCTCACCACTCCTTTTCAACATCATACTACAAGTCCTAGCTAATGCAGTAAAACAAAAAAATGAAATAAAAGGCATATAGGTTTGGAAGGAAAAAGTGAAACTGTCTTTATTCACAGATGATATGATCATCTATGTAGAGAAATCAAAAGAACTGCTTTGTCCTGGAACTAATAAGCAGTTAAAGCAAGGTGGTAGAATATAAGGTTAATATGAAAAAGTCAATCATTTTCCTATACCAACAGTGAACAAGTAGAAACGAAAAACATAGTAACACATTAGCCCCCCCAAAATGAAATAAATTTAACAAAATATGTTCAAAATCTATGCGAAGAAAACTAAAAAATTCTGATGAATAAAATCAAATAACTACATAAATGGAGAAATATTCGATGTTTATGGATAGGATGACTCAATATTGTTAAAATATCAGTACTTCCCAACTTCATCTATAGATTCAATGTAATCCCAAGCAAAATCCCCGCAAGTTATTTTGTGGATATTGACAAAGTGATTTTTAAAGCTTACGTGGAGGGGCGCCTGGGTGGCTCAGTCATTAAGCATCTGCCTTCAGCTCAGGTCATGATCCCAGCATCCTGGGATCGAGCCCCACATCGGGCTCCCTGCTCAGTGGGAAGCCTGCTTCTCCCTTTCCCACTCCCCCTGCTTGTGTTCCTTCTCTCGCTGTGTCTCTCTCTGTCAAATAAATAAATAAAATCTTAAAAAAAAAAAAATAAAGCTTATGTGGAGAGGCAAAAGACCCAGAATAAACAAAATGATATTGAAGAAGAACAAAGTTGGAGGACTGACATTACCTGACTTCAATACCTACTATAAAGTTACCATAATGAAGAAATAAGGTATTGACAAAAGGATAGACAAACAGATCAATGGAACAGAATATAGTCGTCCATATAAACATAGACAATTAGTCTTTGAAAAAGGAGCAAAGGCAATTCAATGGAGCAAAGACTGTCTTTTCAACAAGTGGTGCTGGAACAACTGAATACCCACAGGCAAAAAAAGAATTAGACACAGACTTTACACACTTCACAAAAATTAACTCAAAATAGATCACAGACTTAAGTGTAAAATGCAAAACTATAAAACTTATACAAGATAATATAGGAAAAAATCTAGATGACCTTGACTATATGGCAACGACTTTTCACATACAAATTCAAAGGTACAATCCATCAAAGAAATAATTGATAACCCAGACTTCATTGAAACTAAAATCCTGCTCTGTGAAAGATTCTATCAAAAGAATGGAAGATAAGTCACAGACTAAGAGAAAATATTTGGAAAAGATACAACTGATAAAGGAGTGTTATCCAAAATATGTAAAGAACTCTTAAAACTCAGCAATAAGAAAACAAACAACCTGATTTAAAAATGAGCCAAAGGGGTGCCTGGGTGGCTCAGTCGTTAGGCGTCTGCCTTCGGCTCAGGTCATGATCCCAGGGTCCTGGGATCGAGCCCCGCATCAGGCTCCCTGCTCTGCAGGAGGCCTGCTTCTCCCTCTCCCACTCCCCCTGCTTGTGTTCCCTCTCTCACTGTGTCTCTCTCTGTCAAATAAATAAATAAAATCTTAAAAAAAAAAAAGAATGGTTTAAAAAAAAATGGGCCGAAGACCTTAATAGATACCTCACCAAAAAAGACACTCAGATAGCAGTATGAAAAGATGCTCCACACATCATATGTCATCAGGGAAATGCAAACTCAAACAACGAGATAGCACTACACACCTATTAGAATTACCAAATCCAAAGGACTAATAACACCAAATACTTACAAGGATGTGAAGCAAAAGGAACTCTCATTCATCGCTGGTGGAAATGCAAAATGCTACAGCTACTCTAGAAAACAGTCTGGCAGTCTCTTACAAAACTAAACATACTCTTATCATATGGTCCAGAAATTGTGCTCCTTGGTATTTATCCTAGAAAGCTGAAACTAATGCCCACTCAAAAACCTGCACATGAATATTTAGTAGCTTTATTCATAATTGCCAAAACCTGGAAACAACTAAGATGTCCTTCATTATGTTGGATAAATAAACTGTGGTACAACCAAGTGGAATATTATTCAGCACTACAAAGAAGTGAGCTATCAAGCCTGAAAATAAATAGAGAAACCCTAAATGCATATTACTAAGTGAAATAAGCCCAACCCATAAACGCTAAATACTGTATGATTCCAACTATATGACATTCCAAAAAGGAAAAAATACAGAGACAGTAAAAAGATCAGTAATTGCCAGGGGTTTCTGAGGGAGGGATGAACAGGTGGAACACAGAGGATTTTTAAGGCAGTGAAAAGCTCTGTATGATACTATTATGGTGGATACATAACATTTGTCCAAACCCATAGAATGAACAACACCAAGAGTGAACTCTAACATAAATTATACACTTGGAGTGATTATAATGTGTCAATGTAGCTTCATCAACTGTAACAAATGTACCACTCTGGTGGCAGAGGTTCTTAATGGGAGAGGTTATGCATGCGTGGGCACAGGGGGTGTATCGGAACTCTCTGTGCCTTCCTCTCAATTTTGCTGTGAACCTAATACTGCCGTTAAAAAATAAAGTCTTACACATGGAAAAAAAAAAATACTGGCAAGCTCCCTGCCACTCCTACCATTTACCAACAAAACAAAAGGAAGTGCCTTCTAGGAGACCTGGTTACATGAACACCAATATCCACACTTACCCACCATCTCCCCATGCCCCCCTAAAAAAACACGTAAATGATTTTAAAATATTTTAAAACATGAGGATATCTGGGGCACCTGAGTGGCTGTCAGTTAAGCAACTGCCTTCGACTCAGGTCATGATCCCAGGGTCCTGGGATGGAGCCTCTAGTCAGGCGCCCTGCCTAGTGGGGAGTCTGCTTCTCCCTCTGCCCCTCCCCCTGCTCATGCTCTCTCTCTCTCTCACTCTTTCTCTCAAATAAATAAAATCTTTTTTTTAAATGGGGATATCTGGGGGCACCTGGGTGGCTCAGTCGTTAGCGTCTGCCTTCGGCTCAGGTCATGATCCCAGGGTCCTGGGATCGAGCCCCGCATCGGGCTCCCTGCTCCGCGGGAAGCCTGCTTCTCCCTCTCCCACTCCCCCTGCTTGTGTTCCCTCTCTCACTGTGTCTCTCTCTGTCATATAAATAAATAAAATCTTTAAAAAAAAATGGGGATATCTGCATCATTTCTAAAAAAATTGTTTTCATCTTCATGTCAAAAATGGAGAAAATTCGAGTGCCTGGGTGGCTCAGTCGGTTAAGCATCTGCCTTTGGCTCAGGTCATGATCCCAGAGTCCTGGTATCGAGTCCTGCATTGGGCTCCCTGCTCAGCGGGGAGTCTGCTTCTCCCTCTGACCCTCCCCCATCTCATGCTCTCTCTTTCTCTCTCATTCTCTCTCTCAAATAAATAAATAAATAAATAAATAAAATGGAGAAAATTCTGCTATGTATGCAATAGATAGAACCAAACTGTAGTCACTAAGGGATTAATTCACATCTATCCTTCCTGATGAAGTTGTTCAATGTTTTAGGAAATAAGTTATAATATTGGCAGCTTGTCGGAGAAATAAAAACAATCCCTCTCCAGAGCCCTTCTGCTCCAGTTAACCAACAGCTTCCAAAAGCTGTGTCTCAGAGGGTGCAAAGATGTGCGAGCTACTCCAAAGAAAATGTGAATGAGTTAATAAGTCTCTCCCTGAGACAAACTGTGCTACCATAGCATTAGGAGGGAACATTAATTTGAACCACAGTGTTCAGAGATGAAGAAAAAATTAGGTAAAGAAACCAGCCTCCAGGGGCGCCTGGGTGGCTCAGTTGTTAAGCGTCAGCCTTCAGCTCGGGTCCTGATCCCAGGGTCCTGGGCTCAAGCCCTGCATTGGGCTCCCTGCTCCGTGGGAGGCCTGCTTCTCCCTCTCCCACTCCCCCTTCTTGTGTTCCCTCTCTCGCTGTGTCTCTCTCTGTCAAATAAATAAATAAAATCTTTTTAAAAAAAGAAAAGAAAAGAAACCAGCCTCTGGCACAATATCTTTAGTTAAAAGGAAAAACATTGGGAAACATTACAGAGATGAAGAGTTAAGTCTAGTCATGGTCCCACCCCCCTCTCCTCTCCATCAGACACCTAAATTACTCAACAGTAATATAAATCTAGTTAGCAAGCCTTCAAGCTTAAGATCTGTGAAGAGCATTCTACACCAAGAATCAGACGATCAACAGCAATACAAAAAGAAATGTAATGCCACATAAATTTTAGACCAGAAGCAATGTAGAACTAATCTGTCTTCATTCAAAGACAAACAAAAAGAAAGAAAGATTTGGATCTTAATGCACAAGCACTCTTCCTAAAAAAAAAAAAAAAAAAAAATCAGAGTCAACTAAGACATCAAGCAAAATAATAATTAGGATAGAAATGGCCTGGTGACGGGGCGCCTGGGTGGCTCAGTCGTTAAGCGTCTGCCTTCAGCTCAGGTCATGATCCCAGGGTCCTGGGATCGAGCCCCGCATTGGGCTCCCTGCTCCGCGGGAAGCCTGCTTCTCTCTCTCCCACTCCCCCTGCTTGTGTTCCCTCTCTCGCTGTGTCTCTTTGTCAAATAAATAAAATCTTTAAAAAAAAAAAAAAAAAAAGAAATGGCCTGGTGATAAGCACAGAAAAATACTAATAGAAATCATTTAGGGAGTGTCTACTAAACTTTCTAGCAACAAATATATATATATATATTTTTTTAAAGATTTTATTTATTTATTTGACAGAGAGAGAGCACAAGTAGGCAGAGTGACAGGCAGATGGAGAGGGAGAAACAGGCTCTCCGCCGAGCAGGGAGCCGGATGTGGGGCTCGATCCCAAGACCCCAGGATCATGACCTGAGCCGAAAGCAGCCGCTTAACGGACTGAGCCACCCAGGCGCCCCAACAAATATAATATTTTTAAAACCCTACTCAAACCAGCTACAGCTTGCATCACAATCATGGTGGATGTGATGGAGTTGCTCAAGTCATGCATCAATGCCAGCATTCTAGCTCAGTTCATCAACTGGCACATTTGCTTTGCTGGGAGTTTGGAAAAGATTCATCCACTGGGAAAAAATGGAACTGCTAAAATGATAGAGCCCCATGATGAAGAAACCTCTGGACTCACGGAATTAGTTGGAAGACTAACAGCCAAAGCAACTATAATGTGTGTGTCTTACGTCCAGTTTTAAAAGAAGATAACCAGCCATCGTTTTGACCTTGAACTTTACAGTGAAACTGTGAAAATTACCCATGAGTTCCCTCAGTTTTTTCCTTTGGGAATTGTGCAATATAATTGATCTTGATTAATTTTTTATGATGGTGAATGAGCTACCTTGAAGACTATGAAAGAAGGACCCTGATTTTTGAGGGAGAGAGTGCTATAGTTTCTAATATTTAATTTGCTCTTTTTTACAATTTCATTTACCTAATTTTAGATATTCCAGTCAGCAGTTTTTGATGGAACTGATGTATTGACAGTTCTCATCTAAGTCCTCTTATAAAGAGTCCTTTCTACAGTATATGGTCAGACTAGATGCAAGGACAAACCAAACTCTGAGTTTGGTTTTCTGTTTTATTAATAAAAATTAAAATGGTACATACTATTGGACAATTCATTCTTACTCATTTAGACATGTATTCAAGCACAAACTTGGAATTTCATAGCTGTAAGGTCAGGTCCTAGACCTACCAAATGAAACCTTGTGTCAACTGTATTAAAGATTTACTTGCCGGGCACCCGGGTGGCTCAGTCGTTAAGCGCTGCCTTCAGCTCGGGTCATGATCCCAGGGTTCTGGGATCCAGCCCCGCATCAGACTCCCTGCTTGGTGGGAAGTCTGCTTCTCCCTCTCTCTCTGCTGCTCCCCCTGCTTGTACTCTCTCGCTTGCACTCTCTGTCTCTCAAATAAATAAATAAAATCTTTAAAAAAAAAAAAAAAAAAGATTTACTCGCTACCTCACAATATGCCATATTAATTACTTTTTGACACTCCCCACAAGAAATGATTTTGATGACGGGCACCTGGGTGGCTCAGTCGGTTGAGCGGCCTACTCTTGATCTCGGCATGTCTTGATCTCACAGTCATGAGTTCGAGCCCTGTGTTGGGCTCTGTGCTGGGTGTGGAGTCTACTTAAAAAAAATACATTTGGATGAATTAAAAGAGCAAACAGAGCCCTACATCTTCTGTAATTTGAGAAGTATCTCTTTTGGGGGATTTTAAAACTGAGCATTTACTAATGCTAAACAAGAGATACATGATCATTAAAACAGTTATTGGAATCATTTAACTTTTTCTTCCTTTCAACTGCCATTTTCCTTATGGTAGAATTTCTGTTTATCACCAAGTAATTTGGGGGTTGGATAGGGAGGGAAGTGGCAAGTGTAGACAGAGGGTGATGCAGAATAACTGTGATGAACTGTATAGCCAGTTAGGTTTTATGGCTTGACTCATTACCTTCAGTGAGGAAATAAACTAATTCCAAATGCACTTAGATTGTAAATTATACCCAAAAAATTTATTTTAAATTAACATAACCTTAAATTTCAACTTTCATCATCCCCAAATACTCTGCAAATTACTTAAGCGATATTGCCATAGCCGCTCATAGTAAAGGTTTTTGTTTTAGAAGTGACAACAATTCCTATTGAATTCAATTGAACTGAAATTCAACTGAAATTTAGGAGGGACATCAGCTAGCACCAATAACATATTGTTGTCTTAAATACCAGAGAAGGGATCAATCCTGTTACACTGAAAACTCAGTGTGATTAAATACTAAAAGTGCCCTGCTTGAAACCTTCCATTGAGCTACCATGTTTAGTAAATTGGACCAAATGAATAGGTTATCTTGCTTTCTGTTGAATGAATACTTTCGGTTAATGATTTATAGTACCATATGTCTAGTCCCAAACTCACTTCTCAGCGGCACAACATCTGTACCTGGATGTCCTACCAGCACTTCAATTTGAACAAGTGCATTTGAAATAGTGTAGCTCCCCTGCCATATGTTCCCTGATTTTTTTTGTAATAATTTCACTGAGATATAGATCATATATCCAATTTACCTATTTCAATTGTACAATTCAAGGGCCGTTAGTATTCACAGAGTTGTGCAACCACCATCACAATTTTAGAATATCCTTATCACCCCAAAAAAGAAATTCTGTACCATCTGCTCATCATGACCTAATCCCTCCATTACCACTGCTCACCCCCAAGCCCTAAGCAACCACTACTACTAATCTACTTTCTGCCTCTACAGATATGCCTATTCTGTACATTTCATATAAATGGAATCATGTAATATGTGGTCTTTTGTGATTGGCTTTTTTCACTTAGCACAGTATTTTCAAAGTTCATCTATACTGTAGCATGTTATCAGTAGTTCATCCCTTTTTGTGGCCAAATAATATTCCACTATACCATATGTTGTTCATCCATTCATCAGTCGGTGGACCTTTGGGTGGTTTCCACTATTTGGATATAATGAATAATGCTATTATGAACATCTGAGTGTAAGTTTTTGTGTGTTTTCATTTACCTTGGGTACGTACCTAGGAATGGAACTGCAGTGTCAAATGATAAAAATGTTTAATTTTGGGGCGCCTGGGTGGCTCAGTTGTTAAGCGTCTGCCTTCGGCTCGGGTCGTGGTCCTGGGGTCCTGGGATCGAGTCCCGCATGAGGCTTCCTGCTCAGCGGGGAGTCTGCTTCTCCCTCTCCCACTCACCCTGCTTGTGTTCCCTCTCTCACTGTGTCTCTCTCTGTCAAATAAATAAAATTAAAAAAAAAAAAGTTTAATTTTTTGAGGAACTAACAAACTGTTTTTCAAAGTGGCTGCACCATTTTCTAACCCCACCAGTAGTATATGAGGATTCTTTCTGTATCCTCAACAACACTTGTTATTATCTGAGTTTTTTTATTATAGTCATCATCATGGGTATGAAGTAGTATTTCACTGTGGCTTTGATTTACCATTTCTTTTAAGGCTACCATAAGCCACCCATTTGCCCAGAAATGTTTGAATGCATCCTTCCATTGCCACTTCCATGCATCACTGCCATTGTCACTGTAAGTTCAGATGACGGTCATCTCTCACCTGAACTACTACAATAGCCATAGTACATAACTGGACTTCCCTGTTTCCAGCCTCTTCCCTTGACTCAGTCCAAAGAGTTGCATTAAATATCAGTTGTAATCATACTATAAAGCGTGAAAACCTGAGATATATATAGAAAGGGGAAAACTTCCTGCAAAGCATACAGTAGAGAAACCAGGCAAACACTCCCTAAGTTAAGTGATCAGTGTTAAGATCACCAGTGATGTCATGTGGATATCATGCGCCTTCTTTTTTTTTTTAAGATTTATTTATTGATTGATGGGGCGCCTGGGTGGCTCAGTCAGTTAAGCATCTGCCTTCAGCTTGGTAGTGATCTTGGGGTCCTGGGATAGAGCCCAGAGTCAGGGCTCCCTGCTTAGCGGGGAGCCTGCTTCTCCCTCTCCTTCTGCCCCTCCCTCCACTTGTTCACTTTCTCTCTCTCTAAAATAAAATAAATATTTATTTTAGAGAGAGAGAACAGGCGAGGGGGAGAGGGAGATAGAGAATCTCAATCTAATGTGATGTGATAAGAAAGGGCATTCAGGGGCGCCTGGGTGGTTCAGTTGTTAAGCGTCTGCCTTTGACTCAGGTCATGATCCCAGGGTCCTGGGATCGAGCCCCGCATTGGGCTCCCTGCTCAGCGGGAAGCCTGCTTCTCCCTCTCCCACTCCCCCTGCTTGTGTTCCCTCTCTCGGTGTGTCTCTCTCTGTCAAATAAATAAATAAAATCTTAAAAAAAAAAAAAAAAAAAAAAAAGAAGGGCACTTCAGTTCTGTGGTATTTTTCCAATACCCTTAACTCCAGTCTAATTATGACAAAACATTAGACAAACCGAAATTGAGGGACACTCTCCCAATTATCTGATCAGCACCCTCAAAACTGTGAAGGTTGAGAAAAACAAGGAAACACTAAAAAACTCACAGAGCAGAGGAGACTAAGGAGACACAACAACTAAATATGATGTAAGATCATTGACTGGCTCCTGGAACAGAAGAAAGACATCAATGAAAAAACTGGTAAAATGTGAATAAAGCCTGAAGTTCAGTTAATGATAATGTACCAATGCTGGTTTGTTAGTTTTGACAGATGTACCATGGTAATGTAAGATAACATTAAGGGAGACATGAGAATTCTCTATACTATCTTTGCAACTTTTCTGTAAATCTAGTTACTTCAAAATAAAACTAAAAGCTACCAAAAATTGTATGGCTAAAAGATGTCTAAAAATATACAAAGCTTTTATTAAAAATACAAAAATACAGAAAGAAATAAAAGAAAAGTTGAACAAATGGGGTGATACACTATGTTCCTAAGTACACCTCCAGTCTTTGCTATTCCCAGCATTTATATGGAGTATAAATAAAGTGTCCAGTCTTACTACAGTCTTCCCCCAAGCCAAGTAAATAATTTTTAAAAATTAAAAATGTGGGAAAATCTGGAACACTTCTGTTAACTAAGGTCCCATCATCATGTCAAAAATTAAATAAGTTCTTTTTTTAATTTTTTTTTTTTAAGATTTTGTCAGAGAGACAGACAGCACAAAGCAGGGGGAACAGCAGGCAGAGAGGGAGAAGCAGACTCCCCGCTGAGCAGGGAGCCCACTGTGGGACTCGATCCCAGGACCCTGGGATCATGGCCTTAGCCGAAGGCGGACACTTAACCTACTGAGCCACCCAGGCATCCCAAAAACCAAGTTCTAAATAGAACCATATCAAAGTCACTAAGAGGACAACTCACAATTCCCATTCCTCTTACTGTGATTCAGTATTTACATTAGTTTCTTAGAGCTGTCATAACAAAAGTACCACAAACTTGGTGGCTTAAAACTATATAAATTTGGGGCGCCTGGATGGCTCAGTCGTTGGGCGTCTGCCTTCGGCTCAGGTCATGATCCCAGAGTCCTGGGATCGAGCCCTGCATCAGGCTCCCTGCTCTGCGAGAAGCCTGCTTCTCCCTCTCCCACTCCCCCTGCTTGTGTTCCCTCTCTCGCTGTGTCTCTCTCTGTCAAATAAATAAAATCTTTAAAAAAAAAAAAAAAAGGATATTTACTAATGATAAAAAAGGTCAATTCATTATGAAGCCAGTGTTTATAAAGTTATACAAACATAACAAATCTCAAAATACATGAAGTAAAAATTTACAAAGGCTAAAGGAAAAATAAACTGATCCCACCACCATGGTAGAAATTAACACTCTTTCTCAGTAATTGATGGGAAAAAAGAAGACCAAGCTATTAGTAAAGATAAAGAAGACCCAAAAACACTATCAGCAACCTTGCCCTAATTGACACTTATAGAACCCCAAAACTGCAGAATACACATACTTCATCAGTGCCATAGGCTAGGCCATAAAACAAGTACCAATCAATTTACAAGGATTGAAATCACAGAGTCTGTTCTCTGACTACGATGTAAGTAAATTTCAAATCAATAACAATGTGTAAGAAAACTCCAGATACTTGGAAATTAAAGAATATATTATTAAACAATCCATAGGTCAAAGACTAAATCACAAAGAAATTATAAAATATTTTAAACTGAAGGATAATAAAACTACAAAATACCAAAATTTGTGGGATGCAGCAAAAGCAATTTTAGAATTTTATAGTTTTACATGCTGTTATTAGAAAAGAAGGGTTTCAAATCAATGTCATACAAAAAGTTTTCAAGAAAAGAACAAAATAAATCCAAAATAGAAGAAAGGAAAATACAAATATAAAATCAGAAATTATGAAGTAGGAAACAAACAATAGCAAAAAGTAAAGAAGCTAAAGCTGGTTCTTTGAAATGATCACAAAACTGGTAAACCCCTAGACAAATTAAGACAAAAAGATATGAAAATCACCAATATCTTGAATAAAAGTGGGGTTATTACCATATATGCTATAAACATTAAAAGAATAAGAAAATATGACAAATTCATGCCAATAAACTTAACAACTTAGGTGAAATGGGGAAAATTTCTTAAAAAATACAACTTAACAAAATTGAAATCAAACGAAATGGGAAATCCGTATAGTCCTATATCTATTAAATAAGTCGAATTACTTATCAAAACCCTTCCCACAGAGAACATTCCAGGCCCAAATGGTTTCAATTAGTGAATTATATCAAATATTTTTTAAAAACCCACCAACCTGGGGCGCCTGGGTGGCTCAGTCGTTGAGCATCTGCTTTCGGCTCGGGTCATGATCCCAGGGTCCTGGAATCGAGCCCCGCATCGGGCTCCCTGCTCCGCGGGAAGCCTGCTTCTCCCTCCCCCACTCCCCCTGCTTGTGTTCCTTCTCTCGCTGTGTCTCTCTCTGTCAAATAAATAAATAAAATCTTTAAAAAAAAAAAAAAAAAAAACCACCAACCTTACATAAGTAATTTCAGTAAAGCAGAAGAGGAAACACTTCCCAATATTTTACAAGTCTACCATAACCCAAATACCCAAACTTGAAGGAGAAAGAAAAGCAGAAATCTTAATTCAATTCGTTCAAAAGTGAACCAAGTTGAGGAAGCTGGAGACATTTATGTAATAGTTGGCAGCTCACCACCTAAGCACAAAGGTTCACTACTACTAGATATTTTGCCCGCAGCTGAAACGTAACATACCTCAAAAATAACACGGAGCACTTCGGACTCTCATAATCCCATGCTGTCAACGCCGATTCTGACTCTTCCTTCCGCTGCGGGGTTGGGGGAAGAAAGGAAAATGGCATTCATGAAAAAGACAGCCACGTTTCTTGAACACATTCCGGAAGGGTCTTCCTTAAAACGAGTCTTCTGGCAAACGGGTAACAAATTTGACCCTTCCGTGAGAGAGGTGAGTTTTGGCAAACGGAGATGCTGCGAACTGGCCCCCTGTGCCACCCATAGAGCCCCGTGGACCCTCAGCCGACCCTCCGTCCAGGCTGGGCGGCGCTGGTGGGCCCCACGCGTGGCCACCTGCATCACCATTTCCAGCAGCCGCTCTCCTAGGCCCATGCCCTCGGGAGGGGGGGGAACTCGGGGTCCCCTCGGTGTACCTCCTTCCCCGGGACTACAACCTCCAGGGAGGAAATGGGGGAGCCGGGGTCAGGTTCGTCAAGGAGCAGGAGAGACCTGTCCCTAACAGGCCGAGGGAAGATGGCGCTGGCCCGGGTTTCCGCTGCCCCGGGCGCTTGACCCGCTGGGCCTCCCCGAACGTAGGGAACGCACGGCCGAGGCCCCAAATCAGATTCAGACAGCGAAGGGGCGGAAGCCAGTTTGCTGGGTCCTGGGGGAGAAAAAAAGGAGGGGCCTCTCGGGCCTATTTGAGCCCTCGGCTCCGCAAAGCCCGGGGCGTCCAGGGACCCCAGCCTCAGGAGCGACGCCCATCTTCGCACACTCTGGATCTATGAATTTCCAGGACTCCCTGGAGCTATCCCCCTCTCCCCAGCCTGGAGGCCCCGTGCTCTTCTGTGAGTTCAGTTAGGAAAAAAATGAACGTGAAGAAGCCTACCGAACAGGCCCCTTCAGGCCTCGTCAGGCTCCTCGCCACTCGCTCCGTGCTCTGCCTCAGCGGCAGCCTTTCCCGCCGTCCCTCTGCGCATGCGCTACCGCCTCGGGCGCACCCTCTACTAACTAAGCTGGGAATTCCTCCCCTCTGCCCCAGCACCCCCTTCTGCACTGCGCATGCGCGCGCGCGTGCCCTCCGCCCGCTTCCCCACTTGGTTCCGCTCGCGAGCGCCCTGGCCTGCCTACTTCCGTCACTTACCCATTTAGACCATGCGCCCAACACCCTTCCACCTGCGTGCGCTGCTGAGACCAAGCTTTTAGCCGCATCCCCGGTCTGGAGCATGTGCTTTGCTTCCACTGCCCTGAGTGAGGTGATGAGGGTGAGGTGGGAAGCTTGTTCTTCCAGGTCATTTCTCTTGCTTTCAAACTTTTGGTACTTACTTAAGCTTCCCCTACTACTACCCAGACCTAAAATATGTGTCCAACAAGACAGACATGGGCCTTGCCTTCAGAGAGCTCAGAAACCTACTGGGATTGCAGATGTGAAATATTAATAAAGGGTAACCTCACTAAAATTGAGTCTGGAGGCCAGAAAGGGGAGCTCTCACACCCTGCCACTCAAGTCAGTTGTAGACCCAACAGGAAGAAACATACCTTGCAGGGGGATACTACTTGACTACCCCACCGGAAGGAAGGAAGGTTTTCTCCTACCCAGCAGGTAGATACTACTTGACTACCCCACCAGGAGGAAGGAAGGAAGGAAGGTAGGTTAGTTGGTTTTCTCCTACCCAGCAGGTGGATACTACTTGACTACCCCACCCGGAGGGAGGGAGGAAGGAAGGAAGGAAGGGTTTTCTCCTACCCAGCAACACCCCAGCCAATGAGAGACTGTCACAACTCAGCCAATGAAAAGTCACTACACTTCAAACTCCCAGTTTGCTCGGAGATCTGTGTTTACAAAAGCCCTCCCAACTCTCCCCCCTTCCATAAAAGAGTAGTTTTCTCCTTTTTTCTTGGATTTGTCTGTGGTTTTGCCATAGCTTGCTTGTCCTGAATTGCAATTCTCTGTTAGTCCTAAAAAAAAAAATCATTTTTTGCTGGTAAAACAACCGATAGTTTTATCTTTAAGGTTAACAGTACTTGATGATCACAAGTGAGATCCAGAGAAGACAAACCCCCCCAACAACTCCAAAGCTGGCGAGCAAACACATGACAGTACCCACAGAGCCAGTTGAGCTCACAGCTTTCTTGAGGACCCTGGAGTTTGAGGGTAAGTTTTCTCCTGGATTTCAAGCTCCATTCTCTGTGTTTTCAGCTTTCTAGGCATTACTTTGGGTCTGTTTTAAGACTTTGTCCTCGGGGCGCCTGGGTGGCTCAGTCGTTAAGCGTCTCCCTTCGGCTCAGGTCATGATCCCAAGGTCCTGGGATCGAGCCCCACATCGGGCTTCCCGCTCAGCGGGAAGCCTGCTTCTCCCTCTCCCACTCCCCCTGCTTTTGTTCCTGCTCTCGCTCTCTCTTTCTCTGTCAAATAAATAAATAAAATCTTAAAAAAAAAAAAAAAAGACTTTGTCCTCTCTGAGACTACCTATTTGGACTTTGTTCCGACTCTTGTTTGGAACTAGGCTGTTTCCTAGAATTGCAACTGTGTTGTCTAGGAATTTTTCTCTATGCTCTAAAGAGAAACCTCTAAGAAATGGGATTCCCAGTCATCTAAATGCTTTGAGGCCACTCTGTCCCTTCTGGGACCCTGGCTGGTTTTTGGCACACTTCTATCTAAATGGACTGATTGATCAAAAGTATTTTAGAACTCCAATAGCAATTATCAGGAACTTCCAATCTCTCCAAAGTTGTTTTACTCAAAATTAAATTGGAAAACTACAGCTCAAAAACACAAACAATCAAAAACCCAAAAAAACAAAAACCTGAATGGGATGCCTATTGTAATCTGTACCTTGAGGCTTACAAATGTTTTCAGGATTCTAAATTTGCCTCTTTGCAAAATATTGTTTCTAAATTAACTGAGGTAAATAAACAATGAAAGGAGTAGGAATGTCTTCTCAGGCCTCTTTTTCTTCCTCCCCCCTCACCCCCCTTTTATCTCTAGACACTTGGCAGCCACCTTGTGCCCAGGCCCTGCCTCTGGTGCCTTTTTCCTCTGCACAGTCCCCACCTCCTCTATACCCACTGCTCCCTGGTTCTAATCCTTCCACCGAAACTCCCTTTTCCTCTGAAACTGTCTCCAGCTCCCTCCTCTCCTGAATCTATGAAAACCTGCCTCTTTTATTTTTTTATTATTCTTTTGGGGAGGGTAGCAAAGAGAGAGGGAGAGAGAAAATCCCAACCAGGCTCTGAGCTGGGCATCACAAGCAGGACATGGGACTTGATCTCACAACCCAGAGATCATGACCTGAGCTGAAATCAAGAGTCAGACACTTAACCAACTGAGCCACCCAGGTGCCCCAAGCCTGCCCCTTTTAAAGTTAAGTCTTCTGAGGATCTAAATAAATCCCAAATTTCTTATGTTCCCTGGACTAAGGCCAAACTGTGAGCCATAGTCAAAGAGTTTCCTAAAATAACTAGTGGCTGCATAATTCCAATCTCTGCCTCTTCCTTCACCTAGCATTCTCTTCTTCCTGTGTCTTCTGTGTGTCTCTTACAGTGTGGGACAGTTATTAAATTTAGGGCTCACTCAGATAATGCAGGTTGATCTCATCTCCAGATCCTTAATTACACTTGAAAAACCCTTTTTTCCAAATAAGGTCACATCCACAGATTCCAGGACATGGATATATCTTTTTTTTTTAATTTTAACTATTTTTTTATCAACATATAATGCATTATTTGTTTTAGGGGTACAGGTCTGTGCTTGATTCTTGTTTTTTTAATTCCAGTAGAGTTAACATACAGTGTTATATTAGTTTCAGGTGTTCAATATAGTGATTCAACAAGTATAAGTAATGTATACATTACTCAGTGCTCATCATAAATGTACTCCTAATGCCCCTCACCTATTTCACCCATCCCCCCACCCCACCTACCCTCTAGTAACCATCAGTTCTCTATAGTTAAGAGTCTGTTTTTGGGGGTGCCTGGATGGCTCAGTCGTTAAGTGTCTGCCTTCGGCTCAGGTCATGATCCCAGGGTCCTGGGATTGAGCCCCGCATCGGGCTCCCTGCTCGGCAGGAGGCCTGCTTCTCCCTCTCCCTCTCCCCCTGCTTGTGTTCCCTCTCTCGCTGTCTCTCTCTCTCTGTCAAATAAATAAATAAAATCTTAAAAAAAAAATCTGTTTTTAGGGTTGTCTCTTTTCCTCTTTGTCCGTTTGTTTTGTTCCTTAAATTCTACATGAGTGAGGGGCACCTGGGTGGCTCAGTTGGTTAAGCGACTGCCTTCGGCTCAGGTCATGATCCTGGAGTCCCTGGATCGAGTCCCACATCAGGCTCCCTGCTCGGCAGGGAGTCTGCTTCTCCCTCTGACCCTCCCCCCTCTCATGTGCTCTCTCTCATTCTCTCTCTCTCAAATAAATAAATAAAATCTTTAAAAAAAAAAAAAATTCTACATGAGTGAAATCATATGGTATTTGTCTGTCTCTGACTTATTTCCCTTGGCATTATATGCTCTAGATCCATCCATGTTGTTGCAAATGGCAACATTTCATTCTTTTTTATGGCTGAGTAATATTCCATTATAAATCTCATCTTCTTTATCCATTCATCTATCGATGGACATTGGGGCTGCTTCCATAATTTGGCTATTATAAATAATGCTGTAATAAACATAGTGGTGCATATCTCTTTGAGTCAGTGTTTTAGTATTCTTTGGGTAAATACCTAGTAGTGGAATTACTAGATCATATGGTAATTTTTTTTTTTTTTTGAGGAACCTCCATACTGTCATCCATAGTGGCTGTACCAGTCTGCATTCCCACCAACAGTGCATGAGAGTTCCTTTTTCTCCACATCCTCATCAACACTTGTTTCTTGTGTTTTCGATCTTAGCCATTCTTACAGGTGTGAAGTGATATGTACTTGTGGTTTTGATTTGCATTTCCCTGATGATTAGTGATGTTGAGCATCTTTTCATATGTCTGTGGCCACCATCTGTATGTCTTTTCTGGAGAAATATCTGTTCATGTCTTCTGCCCACTTTTTTTTTAAGATTTTATTTATCTATTTGACAGAGAGAGACACAGCAAGAGAGGGAACACAAGCAGGGGGAGTGGGCGAGGGAGAAGCAGGCTTCCCACCAAGCAGGGAGCCCGATGCGGGGCTCGAACCCAGGACCCTGGGACCATGACCTGAGCTGAAGGCAGACGCTCAATGACTGAGCCACCCAGGCGCCCCTCTGCCCATTTTTAATTGGATTTTTTTTTTGGTGTTGAGTTGTATAAGTTCTTTATATATTTTGGATACTATGCCTTTATTGGATATGTCATTTGCTAATATCTTCTCCCATTTAGTAGGTTGTCTTTTAGTTTTGTTGATTGCTTCCTTTGCTGTGCAGAAGCTTTTTATTTTGATTTAGAACCAACAGTTTATTTTTGCTTTTGTTTCCCTTGCCTCAGGAGATGTATCTAGAAAAATGTTGCTAGGGCCAATGTCAGAGAAATTACTGCCTGTGCTCTCTTCTAGGATTTTTATGGTTTCAGAAATCACATTTGGATCTTTAATCCATTTTGACTTTATTTTTGTGTATGGTATGAGAAAGCAGTCCAGTTTTTCCAACACCATTTGTCTTTTTCCCACTGCATATTCTTGCCTCCTTTGTCAAAGATTAATTGACCATATAATCACGGGTTTATTTCTGAGCTCTCTGTTCTTTTTTTTTTAAGATTTACTTATTTATTTTAAGATTGTATTTATTTATTTATTTATTCATTCATTCATTCATTTATTAGAGAGAGAGTGAGCATAAGTGAGTGGAGGGGCAGAGGGGGAAGGAGAGAATCCCAAGCAGACTCCGTGCTGAGCACAGAGCCCAATGCAGGGCTCAATCTCACAACCCTGAGATCATGACCTGAGCCAAAACCAAGAGCTGGATGCTTAACCAAATGAGCCACCCAGGTGCCCCACGGCTCTCTATTCTGTTCCATTGATCTATGTGTCTATTTTTGTGCCAGTAGCATACTGTTTTGATTACTACAGCTTTGTAGTGTACTTTGAAATCTGAGATTTTGATACTTCTTTTTTTTCGAGATTGCTTTGGCATAGACATATCTTTTGGGGGGAGAGGGGCAGGGTATCACCATTCAACCCACTACAATCAGTACAGAAGCAATTGTAATTATTTGTGTGGAAGACGATGAGAGCCTGGATTAGGATGGTGGCCTTGCAGACAAGTGGGTGGATTTGAAATGTATATTAGTAGTAGAGCATAGAGGACTTAATGATGGCTTAGAAGAGGAGTTCAGGGATGAGGGATGGTGAATCAGTGTCCTGAGATTTGGACTTAGGGCTATATAAACCAGGTCTGGGTTTCAAAAGGCCCTCTCAGGCCATGTGGGGAATGGACTGGAGGGGAGAGACTAAGACCAGGGAGGAGTCTGAGGTTTGGGTCCAGGAGGAAGAGCACATGTCCTGAGCCAGCCCAAGCCATGAGAACAGAGAGAAGTGGAGAGAGCAGAGAATCAAGAGGTAGAAAGGATTGGATTATGGAATGATGGGCTGTATGGGAAAGAGGGAGAGAGGGAATGAGGACATCCACCCAGGGGTTGGCCCATCAGAGAAGAAAGAATCTGTGAACTTGAAGACAGATCTCTTGATATTATCCAGTCAGAGGAGAAAAAAAGAAATAAGAATGAAAATACAGGGCGCCTGGGTGGCTCAGATGGTTAAGCATCTGCCTTCGGCTCAGGTCATGATCCCAGGGTCCTGGAATTGAGTCCCACGTCGGGCTCCCTGCTCAGCGGGGAGCCTGCTTCTCCCTCTGCCTCTCCCTCTCTCTGTCTCTTATGAATAAATAAATAAAATCTTTTTGTTTTTAAGATTTTATTTATTTATTTGACAGAGAGATACAGCGAGAGAGGGAACACAAGCAGGGGGAGTGGGAGAGGGAGAGGGAGAAGCAGGTCTCCCGTGGAGCAGGGAGCCCGATGTGGGGCTTGATCCCAGGACTCTGGGATCATGACCTGAGCCAAAGGCAGACACTTAACGACTGAGCCACCCAGGCGCCCCTAAATAAATAAAATCTTAAAAAAAAAAAAAATGAAAATACATTTCTGAGGATCTAATGTACAGCATGGTGACTATAGTTAATAATTCAGTATTGTGTACTAGAAAGTTGCTGAGAATATCTATTAAGGGTTCTCACCACCAAAAGAAGAAAAAGTTAACTATGTGCGATGATGAACATGTTATCTTGAGCTTGGTAATCATTCCACAGTGTATATGTATATCAAATCATTATGTTGGGCACCTGGGTGGCTCAGTCCATTAAGCATCTGCCTTCAGCTCAGGTCATGATCCCAGGGTTCTGGGATCAAGACCCAAGTCGGGCTCTCTGCTCAGTAGGGAGCCTGCTTCTCCCTTTCTCCTTGCTCCTCCCCCTGCCCATGCTCTCTCTCTCTCCCTTTCTGTCAAATAAATAAAGAAAATCTTTAAAAAAAAATCATGTTGTACACTTGAAATATATAAAATTATAATTGTCAATTATTCCTCAATAACATTGGAAAGAGAAAAAGAGGAAGTCCAGAGCCAAAAATCAGAATACTATTAATATGAATTGATTTTTGATGACATTAATAAGAAAATAAATTGCATTTGGAGCCTTAAAAAAAAAAAAACAGTGGATGAGATCTCTCAGAAAGAGAAGGTGCTGGGTCTCTAAGGGGCACTGGTTTTCCAGGACCTGGGTGGATATCAGGATGATAGGAACATCCCCAAACATGGAAATCTGACTTGATGAGAGTGGGGGCTGTGGGGCAACAGGAGAGACTTTCAGAGGCTGCTGGGTGTGTGGCTCAGGTCTGGAGACAACCAAGCACTCAGACCTAGATCTAACTGCCAAGGTCCCAGTTCAATCCTGACTCCTCCCCAGCCTCCCCTTCTTGGGGCCCCAGTGCAGATGCAGGAAGTACTGCTTGAGGCTCAGCTTCCTCTCCGGGTGTTTTGGCACAGCCCAGCCACCCCCCTCACTCCCAGGGACCTTCCCACTTGGGGCACTGCAGCACTTTCACTTCCCTCAGGTGCCCAACCCCTGCCCCAGCATATGGGAGCACCGCGGTCTACACTTGTTGCCAAGAACAGGATGCAGACTCTGAGAGAGGGGCCGTGACAAGGTGTGGGGGGGGGGGGGGGGGCAATAAGCAGAGAAAGGACCGGCATGCAGAGAGAAGGGGCCAGAAACCCAGAGAGGGAGGAGATAGATGCGTGGGGCGGGGGGGCAGGCAGGGATGGACAGAGACCCAGAGAGAAGGGAACAGAGACCCAGGAAAGGGAGGACGAGAGACTGAGGGCTGGGAAGCGGGGACAGAGAGGGGTGCGGAGATGGCAGAGCTTAGCAGGCAGTGAGGTCAGAGTGTCTGTGAGGTCGGCTGCTGTCCAGGGTTGGCCTGGGGTCCTGGTGCCCAGAGTAAGGGGTACAAGGAGCTCAGGAGTCCCTATGGGAGTCCCATAAGGAGCCATGGAGACCTGGGAGGGACTACCCAGCGTGTCCTTGGTGCCCACAAATTCCAAGGCCCCTCAGGTACTGGTGTGTGTCCCAGTGGGGCAGGTGAGGGAGGCAGGGGGTGGGCAGAGACAGAAAAGAAAGCCACCTCGCCTGTAGAGGGAGGGGGTGGGGCTCCACCCTGGGGACTTCCTCTTTCTCTGTGTTCTTCCTTTCTCCCTCTCTGTCTCTCACAGCCTCTGTCTTTCTTTCTGCCTGTCTCCTCCGGGGCCAGCACCTCTTCTGTTCTGTCCCTCCCACGGCTGCCCACCCCTCTAGGCGAAGATGTCGGCCCAGGACAGCTGCCTCAGCCTCATCAAGTACCTCCTCTTCGTTTTCAACCTCTTCTTCTTCGTGAGTTGCCACATGGCTGCCCAGCCCAGGCCCTGGCCCCCGCCCCTGCTGCAGCCACCTGATCTGATATATACCACCACTACCACCCCACCCCACCCCCGCCTTTGCCCACCGCCATGTTCCCATCTCCTCTCGCCAGGTCCTAGGCAGCCTTATCTTCTGCTTTGGCATCTGGATACTCATTGACAAGACCAGCTTCGTGTCCTTTGTAGGTGAGGGGGCCGGGGCCATTGGGGAGGGCCTCCTGGAGCAAGTGTGACCTGGCCTTCCCCTGTGTGACATCCTGGGATCTCCACTGTCCCAGGCTCTGCTTTACAGCCTGCCACTGCTCTTAGCCTTGGGGTCTTCCTCTGGCGAATGAGTTGTGCATACGAATGATAATAAAAATGGTAATAGCCATTTCTCAGGCACTTCCTACGCGGTATAGCTCATGCAGATGCTTATCAGATCCTCCCACAAACCTTCCCCTCTCTTGAGGTTCAGAGAGGGGATGTCACTTACTGGATGTCACACAGCAAGGAAGTAGAAGAGCAGATAGAACACTAATAATAGTAGGAAAGTAATAATGGACTAATAGTCGAGATCCTAATGGTTCATATTTAATAAGTGTTTGTCCTGTATTGAGGACTGCGTTGAACACATGCCTCCCATGTGTCCCTTAAAATAATCCTAGGGAGTAGATATCATCCTCCCCTAGCCCTCAGGGAGGTTTTAGTGACTGATCCAATGCCACAGACCAAGTGATGGGACTGAAACTATTGGGGGTGAGGAGGAGAAGGAGGAGGAGAGACTGAGAGCGAGAGGGAGAAACCGTGACCAGGGAGAAAGGGGGACAGAGATCTAGAGAGAAAACAGAGACCTAGAGAGACTCAGAGAGGACAGAGTCCCAGACAGAGGGAGAGAGAGAATCCCAGAAGGAGAGAAACAGAGACTCAACATGTGGCAGGGACAGACACTCAGAGAAAGAGGCCCCCCAAAATATGCTCCCCAGTTGAGTGGCTGTGTGGGTGGGGAGTAGGGCTCCCTGGAGCTGTGTGCATGAGCCCAATGTCACTGCCTCTCACCTCCCCCAGGCTTGTCCTTCGTGCCCCTGCAGATCTGGTCCAAAGCCCTGGCCACCTCGGGAATTCTCACCATGGGCCTTGCCCTCCTGGGCTGTGTGGGGGCCCTGAAGGAGCTCCGCTGCCTCCTGGGCCTGGTGAGTGCCCTGCCCATATCCCCCCTCCAATAGAGCCCTGGCAGCTCTGCATCCTGGGAGGGGACTCAGTCTGAACTCTCCACTCTGCCCCCCAGTATTTTGGGATACTGCTGCTCCTGTTTGCCACGCAGATCACCCTGGGAATCCTCATCTCCACTCAGCGGATGCGGGTGAGCTTGGCTTCCCCTCCCCACACTCCCCCCCCCCCAAATGTATGGGGCGGTGGAGGGGGGAAAACAAAAGCAGACACGGGCTGACATGGACAAAGGGAAAAAACAGTGACAGGCAGGGGAAGACAGTGAGAGTCAGAGACCCAGAGACAGACACACAGGAAGACAGAGACAAGGAGAGTCAAAGGAAGATCACGACACGGACGGAGGTAGACATAGTAAGAGATACAGATCCAAAGGTAGACAGAAAACAGGCGGAGAAACAGGAGAGACAGAGACCTAATGAGAGAGCGTGGGAGATAGCGGGGGAACAGAAAGACAGACCATAGAAACATGCAGAGATTTTGAGGAACAGAGACATAGCCATTCAGTGAGAAATTGAGACCGACTTCAAGCCGCTCGCGGGACCCCTTGGGACTGAGAAAGCCCGGGAGTGGCTGGACTGGGTAGGGGCAAAGGGGGGTGGGGAAGCGGGTGGGAATCCAGCCTCATTCTCCGCCTCTTAGCTGGAACGGAGAGTGAAGGACATCGTGATGGAGACAATCCAAAACTACCGCTCGCGTCCGGAGGAGTCGGTGGCGGAGGAGAGTTGGGACTACGTGCAGTTCCAGGTGCGTGAGGCCCCCACCCACGCGGACGCGTATCCCTCCCTCTAGCTCAGGGACTCTGACGAAGCCGGGGCCCGCAGCTCCGGGACCGCCAGGTAACCCTACCCCCCCCCCCCCCCCCCCCGCCCGCCCAACGTGGCCCCGCCCCCAGAAGATAACGTAACCGACTCCAATGTGGGCTTTTCCCCCCAGCTCCCAGAGACCCTGGAGAGGCTCCGCTTTCTGCCCCGACAAGACTTCGCCCTCAGCCCCAAGGCCCTAGCGTAACCCCACTCCCTTAATCCTTAGTCACTGTGGCCCTCACGGGACCCGACCCACGTGAGACTCCATTCCCTGGTCATTCACATGGCCCTGCCCTCCCATCCACCTGTCCCCTACCTGAGGCTGAATTGCACTGCCCACCCAATCTTCGGTGCGCAGAGCGATTCTGCAGCTCCTCCCACAGCCCCAGGTGGCCCGTGATTCATCTCTCCCAACCCCATGTTCCCCTAATGTCCCCAAGCCTAGCCCGCCGTCCCCCACCCTGCACCATTTAGCCCTCTGCTCCCCAACACGACCTCATACACATCACCCAGTCCCCTGAACCCCCAAATCATCTTGAATCCCTCCAGTCCCCGTCCCTCTGACTCTTGTCCCTCTTCCAGCTGCGCTGCTGCGGCTGGAACTCTCCTCGGGACTGGTTCAATATCCCCAGCCTCATCAGCAACGAGTCGGAGGTGCATCGCGTGCCCTGCTCCTGCTATAATTCATCAGCGACCAATGACTCCGCAGTCTTCGATAAGCTCTCCTTCACCCAGTTAAGCCGGCTCGGACCACTGGCGCGGCCCCGGCCCAGTACAGACCTTTGCGTGGTTCCTGCAAACAGCAATATCTACAGCGAGGTGGGGACGGTTTGGAGCCCGCTAGAAAGGGGAGGGCCCTGTGAGGGATTAGGGCAGCGGTAGGGGCTTGCTCCCCAGGAGGCGGAGCCGCAGGACTTGGGAAGGGTCTGCAGGGTGGGGCTACGAGAAAGCGGTACATCAGGAGGGGTGGGGCCCCTTAGAAGGGGCGTGGTCCGTAGGGGCGGGGCCTAAAAGTCCTGACTGAAAGGAGGCTGGGACCGCGCGAAGTGGAGAGACTATAGAGAACCCTACTAACTAGGGATGCGGGGCGGTGCCTGAAGGAGGGGTGAGGGCTGGGCTGAGGAGAACAGTGGGCACGGGCTTGAGGGCGAATCCCAGAAAGAACCCTACTTTTAACCTTTCCCCACATTCCCAGGGCTGCGCGCGGAGCCTCCAAAAGTGGTTGCACAACAACCTCATCTCCATAGTGGGCATTTGTCTGGGCGTCGGTCTACTTGAGGTAATTTGGACCCGTCCCCACTCGCGATTGGCCGTACAGTCCGTAGACGGCCCCGCCCCAAGCTGCGCGTCCTCCCATTTTCTGGGAAAGGTGCATGCGTGCTAGAGCGTCAGCCAATCCAGGCTCTCCTGCCCCTCCACTTGGCACGAGGGAGACCCACCCTCTGCGAGCCCTGATTGGTTGCACGCAGGAAGCAGGCGTTCCCTCCCGCTCTCGCGAAGTTCCCATTGGTCCTCCTTGGCGTTCCAGCCCCCTGCTCTTAGCCGCAATACCCCTCCCCTTTCCCCGCAGGTGAGTGTAGCGGGGCTGAGCCTGTTACTACTGCGCTGCGCGCTCCGCCGGGAACGCCAGCTGCAGGTGCCGGGCGCCTGTGATTCGAGCCCCGGGCCTGGCCCGAGTGCTGACGGCGGCGGCGGGCGCTGTGGTGTACTGAGCAGCAGCGGGCGTAGCGGCGGTCTGTGGGGTTGCTGGGGCATGGCGGATGCCTGTCCCAACTGGGGGGACAAGTCCCCACAGGGCAAGCTGCCCATGGCCCTGGGGCCCTGGCCGCTTTGGGATCAAGACGAGGAACAACCTGAGACCGGGAGCGCGGGCGAGGAGGTGGAGGTCGAGGTGGAATTAGCGGCCGAGGCAGAGAGGGAGACCGATGAGCCTCCGGAATAAAGTACCCTGGGCTAGCTCCGGATCTCACTCCTTCCCAGACTCTAAACCTGCGCTAGACGCAGCTGGATACGCCCTACCCCACCCTATTCCCCTTCTTTCCATCTTCCCTCCTCCCCCCGCATCTTTGGTAACTTACCCCAAGCCCCCAAATTCCCATCCCGGCGGAGCTCCCCCTCTAGCCCCACCCTTCGCCGCCGCTCCCATGATCCCATCCCACCCAAATCTCCGCGCTTCATTTTCTTCCCCTGGCGCCACCCCTTTTTTCTCCCTCGGAACCCCCACCATCCCGACCCCAATCCTCCTAGCCGGCATCCCATGGACCTCTCTGACCAGGTCTCCTTTCTCTATAGCTCAGCTTCATGACGCTCTCGATATTCCTGTGCAGAAACCTGGATCAAGTCTACGACCGGCTCGCTCGGTACCGCTAGGCACCCCCCCGCCCCGTCCCTTCCCAAAGCCCCGCCCCATCCCCTTCAAGTGCCCTAGGGGCTTCCCTGTGGTCTGTAAATATTTGTTCAATCCCCAGTTCGTCCCAACCATTGAGTCCTCCACCTCCTCATTTCCCCGGGGGACCCAGATGTCTGCCTGCCCAGCTGCTGTCACCTCTCCCGCGGGACCTGGGGCTTCCGGCCACCAGCTTCCTGCCCCCAAAGATACCTCATTTCCTTGCCTCATCTTTCGGCTTACCACCTCCCACAGGATTATTTTCGCCCAAACCCCAAATAAATCCCCTGCGTTTTGGTAAAATAGTTTTATCCTCTGTCAAAACACAAACCAACACACTTTGCCGGTGAGGGGAGGCAACACAGTATATAGCCCACGTCTTATTGAGAAGAGAAGATGAAATTTAAAAGCCTCACCCCACAGCTTGCCCAGCTGAGAAAAAGTCACGACCCTAATACCCACTTATAAATATCTCTTGTTATATTAAAAAAAATATTTCCAGGGCCCACCTGGCTCTGCTCCTGCACAAAGGGTTAACCTTCAATATTTGATCTCAAGGTCACAGGGTTGGGGGTGGTAAAGAGAGGCAGATTGGGAAGGGGGGGTGTTGAAAAACAGAGAGACAAACCAGCATACTTTCTAAGGCCATCCAAAACATCCAGAACCAAGTTGTGGGAGGGCACCTGTTAGAGACTGAGAAACCAGTGCTGTACCTCGCGGCTGTCTCACTCCTGTCCCCAGTCCCTGATGCTCTGGAGTGATCTGTCCTTTCAGCTACCACTGTGAGGTCCCGGTATCAGGATCCATCTTTTCAACTCACCACCCAGCTTTTAAGGTCCTCTAACACGGAGCAGCCCCCTCCCCAAATGAGCATGAAGAAAGCTGGAGGTACTTCCTGGGAGGAGGGTATTCCGGGGGGGTGAGCCACTTTTGGGGCCCCCTTTCAGTCCCTGACCAGGCGATAAATGTGGTGCTGGGCCCCCCGCTCACTCGTGGAGACCTCAAAGACGTAGGCGGTGCAGAGCAGCAGCTCCTGGGTGTCTCTGTTTGTCACCACCTGCCAAGGAGGCCAAGAGAAAGGGTTTATGCAAAAAAGGAAGAGCAAGGACCACTGTGTCCTCCCCGAGGTACCATGGGATACCTAGGAAAGAGGTCCCCACCATATCACATTCCCTGGGTAGAGGGGATGCCTGACATGTCCGCTTCCCCATCTGAGCGTTGGCAGTGAGGGGCCTCACATCAGATGGCATATCAAAGTTAACCAAAGTAGGGGCGCCTGGGTGACTCAGTCAGTTAAGCGTCCAACTCTTGGTTTCGGCTCAGGTCATGATCTCATGGTCATGAGATCAAGCCCCACATTGGGCTCTGTGCTCAGTGCGGAGTCTACTTCAGATTCTCTCTCCCTTTCCCTCTCCCTTCAGCTCTCTCTCTCAAATAAAATCTATGAAGTTAACCAAAGTTAAAGGGGATCCCACCATATCATGTTCCCTGGGCTAAGGTCAGGTTCCCTGTGAAGGGGGGGTCCCCTAAACTGAGGATCTGCCATGGGATGTCCTCCAAGTCAGTTTCCCCAGTGAGAGGGGGATCCCCCTAAATGAGAGTGCTGTAGAGTCCCCACCACATCAGTTTCCTGGGTAAAGGGGTCCCCTAAGCAAAGGCTCAGCTGTGGACTCCCCCGTGTCAGTCCCCCAGGTGAAAGGGTCCCCAGGCTGAGGGGCTGTTGTGGGCACTCCACACATCAGCTGCCCTGCTCGGCCCAGCCCCCATGCCTCACCTGGAGGATGGTGAAGTTCTCCAGGACGCTGTTCATCATATAGCGCTCAGGCAGCTGTCGCAGTTTGTGCAAGAAATTCACCAGGTACTCACACATGGGTGAGCGCAGCAGGCGGTACACAAACCTCCCATCCTCCAGCTGGGCACGCTCCGTCTGAACCGGGATGGGGGCGCAGAGTGGGGAGGACAGTGACCGAGAGACAGGGGTCACCCCAGGCACTGTGTGCATCCCCGATGCCACGCCCAGTCCCCACTGCCATCCTTCCCCCATCGCCCCATCCGTGGGACCTGGACCCATGGGTATCCAACTTGGGATCCCTGAGCCTGCAAACCAGGAAGCCCTCCAGCCTCTCAAAACTGTGCTCTGAACCCTCCTCCAAGACCTCTGAACTGCTCTGACCCCCAGGCCCTCAGATACCCTCACACCCTCCAAAGACCCCCCTCCACTAGGTCTCCGAACTCTGACTTCTGAGTTCAAGACCCCTCAGGCCCTCAGCAATCCCTAAGTGTGACCCCTAAACCTTCTTGCCCTGCAGATTCCTCCATATCCATAAGAACCTTCTGAATCTTAGTGACTGTAAATCTCTGTACCACACATTAGCTTTGAACCCTCAAAATAATCCCTACATGTGACTTGGGAACACAATATCAGCTCTAAGCCCATGTATTAATGAAATCCCCAAAGAGGACAGGATACTCCCCACCCCACCACACAGACACCCAAGTGCAGGGGCTGTTGTGGCTTTGGTCCCTTTAGTCTGCACCCCCAAAGTGGCAGGTGGCTGGGCGCTCACCTGCCCGGAGCTCCACCCCTCCAGCCTCACCTCCACCTTCTCCACCACCTGCTTGCCAAAGGAGCAGACCTTGGAGGAGCAGGTGAGGGTCATGTGCTCCAGGCTCTCGTACTGGCTGCTCACTCCGTAGAAGCCACCGCTGCTGCCACCAGTCCCTACCTCCTCGCCACTTGGGCCCCAGTTCAAGTCCGCCTGGAGGATAGGGACGCACAGGTAGGTTCCTTATAAATGGTAGGGACGCTTCTCAAGTGGGAACTCTGCCCCATGGCCTGGTTTCCCCCATAGCCCCGCAGTTGCCTACCTCTCCTCCTCTGTATTCAAAGCCCCATGTCTCCACGGGCCTGTTTCTGGAAAACACCCACCCTTCTATTGGTACTGGAGAACGCTGGCTCCCTAAAATGGTCCTGACCCTCTCTCCCCAGTAACAGCCCCCCCCCCCCCCCCCCCCCCCCCACCCACCTTTCTTCTCCTGAAGCCCCCACCTCAGGAGTTCAGCCCCTTCCAAGGCCCTGGTTACTAAGAAGGCAGTTTACTCCCTAGCAACCAGAGACTCCGCCCCCCTCCCCCAGGCCTTCAGGACCCTGGTTGCTAAGGCAAGTGGCTACTCCCTAGCAAAGGGGCCTGCAGGGGCCTGGGGAAACCTGACTCCTCTCCAGAACATTCTCCCCAGCCCTTTCAGCCAATCCTTGGAGGTCAGATCCTTCTAAGACCCCAGTGGCCAAGTGGGCAGACAGTCCATTAGGCCAAGTGGGACCTAACAAAGCCTAAGACCTCATCACACTTGCGGTCTGAGCCCCTTGGTCACCTTTTCGGGAAGCCTACCTCTCTCTCTTCCTAACTTTAGTTGCTAACTCGACCAGGTCACTCTCTGAGATCGTTAAATCTCCTCAGAGGCCTGACGCCATGCATCACCCTGGCAATGGCCACTCCCAGCCTCCCCAGCCACACCCCTGCATCCCTTCAGAGGCTGGGCTTTCTAGGAGTCGTTCTCCAGACAGACCTGGTGAGGCCTGTCTTAAGTCCCAACGATGCCTAAGATCTCAGCGGCACATCCGCAGGGCCATCTTGGGCCCCCACACACTAGAACAACTTATAACCATGGTTGCTACAAGCCCAGCTGAGCCAGTAAACTTCAAGCCCTCAGCAGGCTTCCTTCTTAGACACTAGATCATGCCACAGCTCTGGTTAACAAGCGTTAACACCCCCCTGAACATTCATAACATTTACTGGATCCCTACAGCATCAGCCACTGTAGTGGACACCAAACCGAATGGGCCTAAGAAAGACCCGAGATGGACCCTCTTGTTCACAATTATATACATAGCACTTGGCATAGAGCTGGTATACAGGAAGTGCTCAATAAATGATTGTTTAATAAATAAATGCTTTCACAAAGTCCCTCCCAGGTCCTTCAGTCACTTTTTTAAGGCCAGACATTCTCTAGCAACAGGGCCTGGTGGCACTGTGCTCTCTTCAGAAACCAAACTCTGTGCCTCTATTTGCTAAGGGACGGGAGCCATCCCTTAGCAACAAGGCTTCACGTGGCCGGGTGGGGCGCAGGGAAGTCTGAAGGGTTGCAAGCCAATCCCCAAGGCCACATCAGTCACGCAACTGGTTGTGACAAAGTCTAGTGTGATCTGGGGAGGTCCAAGTCCTATCCATCCCGCCCTGGGGGTAAAACTCCTCGGTGTTCCTTGTTACAAAGCGGGCTGACACTCTGAGCTTGTCTCCCTTAGAGCCAGAGGCCTTAGATGGGAGACCACGTGATTTGTGGGCACTTTGTTTTGGTGGCAGAACTCACCCAGAACTTGACCAGGAAGAAGGCGTGAGGGGGCCCGCGATCGTACAGCTCCCGAAGGCCACCCTTTTTCTCAGGGAATTTGTCATAGATCTGCCGGACGTCCACACTCTCGAGGGGGGGCGCTCCAGGGCTCGGACAGTGCTGGCTGATGTGTACGAACAGGTGCCTCTGGTACTGAGAAGGGTGGGCCGTGGGTGAGGAGTGGGATATAGGCTGGACCCCGGGTGCTCACTGCCCCAGCTCCCACTAGCTGTTTCACACTGTCCACCCAGACACTGGGCCTGACTCCCAAGCACTGTCGCCATTCCCTTCTGCCCCACAGCACCTCAGTCCCCAAGTCCTGTCCCCTGCTCTCCATCCCCACAGCCCTGTCCTCTCCACCCTCTCCCCAGCCTCCTCCCTGGCCTCCCAGCCTCCAATCTCCACTCTCCAGGTCATCCCTCACACACCCCCAGAGCTGACCGCGGACCTCCCCTGCTCACAATCCTCCTGTGGCTCCCCAGAGCACCCAGGACAAAACCCACACCCCCTCAACCTGGCCCTATACTGAATAGGTGCTCCCAAATGTTCAATCGATGGATGGATGGATGGATGGATGGATGGAATCCACATGGCCCACATCAAGACTCCCTATCTGTCCCCATTCTTACCACTTCTTGTCCATATTCAGAAATCCTCATACCTTTCCCATTTTCTCTGTCATTAGAAATCCTCCCTCCATCCTCCAATGCCCAAGTCTATGCAAATCTGCCTCTTCCTTGAAGCCTCACTTGATCACAATCAGATGGGACCTCTCTTTTCTATAGTTCCCCATCACCCTCAGGAGAAAGTCTAGATCCCCCAGCTTGGCAATGCCAGCTTCTCCTGAACTGGCACCTGCCCACCTGCAGCCTCACCAGCTCCCACACCTTATTTGACTATTTGTTTCCCTGAAAAATTCATGCTGTTTTCATCTCTGTACCTGGCACATAAAGTTCTGCACGTGGCAAACTCCTACATAACCCTCAAAGCCCAACTCAAATGTTGTCATTTCAGGGAAGTCTTCACTAACTTCCCAGGCAGAATGACTCCTCTGGGGACGCCTGGGTGGCTCACTCGGTTAAGCATCTGCCTTCGGCTCAGGTCATGATCCCAGGGTCCTTGGATCGAGTCCTGCTTTGGGCTCCTTGCTCAGCGAGGAGCCTGCCCTTCCCTCTGCCCACACCCCTGCTTGTGCTCTCTGACAAATAAATAAGTAAATCTTAAAAAAAAAAAAAAAAAAAAAAAGAATGACTGCTCTGTACACCCACGAAAACTTGAGCTTCCCCTATCCCAGCACATACTCATCGTTCAATAGACATCTATTGAGAGACCTACTGTGTGCAGGCACTATTCTGGGTCCTAGGGCTACAAGACAAAGTCCCTGGCCTCATGGAGTCTACTAGCAAAGACAGAAAATTTTAAAAATCAACCCATGGATAAAATAAATTTCAGAGGGCGCCTGGGTGGCTCAGTTGGTTAAGCAACTGCCTTCGGCTCAGGTCATGATCCTGGAGTCCTGGGATCGAGTCCCGCATTGGGCTCCCTGCTCAGCGAGGAGTCTGCTTCTCCCTCTGACCGTCCCCCCTCTCATGCTCTCTCTATCTCATTCTCTCTCTCAAATAAATAAATAAAATCTTTAAAAAAAAATAAAAAAATAAAAAAAAATAAATTTCAGAGTGACGAATGCTATGAAAAAAATTCCCAATAAAGAATAGTAAAGCGGTTGAGCATGATGGCAGCTGGTATTTTCCATAAAGTGGTCTGGGGAATCCAATCTGAGAAGATAAGCAAAGGCCTGAATGAATGGAGAGAGACAGTGGTGGTATCTGGGGAAAACATATTCCAGGTGGCAAGAACAGCAGGTGCAAAGGCCCTGAGGCAGGAGTGGGCCTGGTGTGTTTGAGAAAGAGCATGGAGGCCAGTGTGACCAGAGCAGAGTGGGCAAGCATATAAGGGCAGGAGGTGAGGGCAGAGCAGGAATTGGGGTCAGATCATGCAGAGCCTTGTGGGAAACTGAAAGGACTTTACCTTTGCTCCAAGTGAGATGAGAGGGTTTCAACTTGGGTTTTATAGGACCACCATACACAGCAATTGGTGTTTATGTGGCTGTGGCAGAGACTGCTAGGTGTTCAGAAACCCCCCCCATTCCTTTTCACACAACTAAACTACACTTCCCAGACTCTTTTGCAGTGAGGTGTGGCCACATGACTAAATTCTGGCCAATGGGATGTGAGCAGAACCTGATAGTTGTCACTTCCAAGACAGACCCCCGTAAAAACTCCTGCACAATTCTTGAGTCTCTCCCTTCCACCATCTGCTGGCCAGATGCAGGGAATCCAGCAGCAGATTCTGAAGCCCTAGAAAACGTCAGAACCACAAAATGGAAGGAGCCTGAATTCTCCGAATCACTGTGTGTAAAGCTCCTAACTGAACAGCTACACTGAAATGTTACATGAGTGAGAAACTGGTGTCATGTTCATTCCCTGAAGGTTAAGGTTATTTCTGCTAACAGTCAGCCCACCATGACTAATATGGCATCTGTCTCCGTCCAGGCCCAGGAAAAGCTCAAGTCTAGAAACAAGATCTGTTTTCCAGGTTCCCAGTCTCCACCACAAAGCCTGGCACACGGTAGGCCCTCAAAAATATTTGCTGAATGAACAAGCAATGACCTGGAGAGTTTCTCTGACCTTCCCAACCGTGACCCCACGACCATCCAGTTCCTCCATGCTAGCAGTTCTCAAAGTGTGGTCCCCAGGCCAGCAGCATCAACATCGCCTGGGAGAATGTTAGAAATGCAAATTCTCAAGCCCCACACCAGACCTACTGAATCAGAATCTGAAGGTGGGGCCCAGCAATCTATGTTTCAACAAGCCCTCCATGTTATTTTGATACATGCTAAAGTTTGAGAACCACTGGTTTATCCTTTCCCTTCCTATCACCCTCTACATTCCAACCCCCTGCCCCCGCTCCCGGCCAGTGACTATTCTAAAATTGCACTCACAGAATCAACGGCATCGGGCGGTTCCACAAAGGCTGAGAACTCCACCAGCTGCAACCGGGCAGTGCCCAGGGCCCGAGCCTGCCAGGCTGGGGGTGATGGGGCAGGTGGGGGCAGGGCAGGGGGTGACAGGGCTTGGGGGGGCTCGTACCCTAGAGAGAGGAAAAAAAGAACAATAAAAATGGCTAACATGTATTAAATACATCAAGCACTCTTCTCTCTTGCCTACCTCCGCTTAGAAGCTAAAAAAGCTAAATACTCACTTTCCCAGCCTCCCTTGCAACTAGAGATGGCCATGTGACACAGTCCTGGCCAATGAGACGTTAGGGGAAATCTGCTGAGGGGCTTCTGAGAAGGAGTTTCTTCCTGAATGAAAAAGACAGAACTTTGGGAGGAGAAAGCTTTTGGCCCTGGCCAAGTCCTGCTTGAGACATGATGCCTGGAATCACAACAGCCATCTTGGGACGATAAGAAAGAGGCCAAGGGACCTATAGAGATGCCAGTCCTGATATTGCTGAGCTGCTGAGTCAGCATAAGAGCACCCCACCTCCAGACTTTTTGTTACGTGAAATCATTAAAGCCTTTATTATTTAAGGCACTATTAATTTGGGCATTCTGTTATTTGCAGCCAAAAGCATTACGAATTGGTGAATCTGTGGAACCTGAGAGTTCTCTTTCACCAGTATGAGTTCTTAGGACCACATCAGCATGGACTTCTGGAAGCCATCTTTGCTGCCAGGTGGGAATGAAGCCACCACACACCACAGGGGAAAGCAGAACCAAGCAAAGCTGACACTACCATTTGAGCCCCTGGATCCAGCTGTGCCTGAAGCCGTCAAGTCACCCCTGAAATATCAGCTACCTAAACCAATAAATTCCTTTTTTTTAGCTTGATTTAAGCAAATCATTGAGCTTGATTTCAGTTTCTGCCACTTGCATCTGAAAGAATCTTCATATGGACCTTCCCAGTGTCCTCTAGGCTAGCACGTGGCAGAACACAAACCCAGTGTGTCTGAATTCAGAGGCCATGATCTTAACCACTACAAATTCTATCACTCATCTTTCCATACCCCCTACAAGCCTTGCCTCAGATCTGGACCTCTGTAGAAATGTGTGCCCTGATCAGTGGAAGGTGAAGGAAAGGCAGTTGGGGTTGAGGAGAGAGGGGAGACAAGGAAGATACAGAGTAGACTCTTACCTGGGAGGTCAGTAGATGGGGGGGTCAGTGACAAGGAGAACGGTGTCTGCGAGAATGGCTTCACACTGAGGGAGAAAGGAAGCTGGGGGTCAGCAAGGTAGAAAGGTAACTGTACCAGCTAAGGTTTACCAGGGGCCACCACAAGCCAGACCCTTTGCTAGCTAGCACGTATTGTGCAAAAGTTCACTGAATCCTCACAGCCTGGGAGGTTAGGTGCAATTACTGCTCTTCCCATTTTGCGTAGGAGGAAACTGAGGCACATATAGTCACAAAGCTGGGGCACAGGGGAGCCTGGGCTCAAATCCAAGTTAGTCCCAACTACGAAGCCTGGGGTCTTGTTGATGATATTTTGGTGCCTCTCACAAAATGGCAGAAAGAGAAGAGAAACAGGATCTCAGGAGGTGGGGAAAAAAACACAAAAGAATAGGCAACGTGGGGAAAGAGGAGGATGAAGGGTCAGGAGGGTAGGAGAAAATGACCAAGGGTCAGGAGATGGGACATCGATCCGAAGTTCGGGGTGGGGAAGCAGCACAACAAAATCTAAATGTCCAATTTAGATTCTGTCCAATGCAACTTCCCGCCATGATGGACATGTTCCATACCTGCACTGTCCAGTGTGGTAGCCACCGGCCACATGTTGCTACTGAGCATATGACACGTGACTACTGAGCACAAATGTGACTAGAGTGCCTAAGGGACTGAATTTTTCATCTTTTTTTTAAAGATTTTATTTATTTATTTGACAGCGAGAGAGGGAACACAAGCAGGGGGAGTGGGAGAGGGAGAAGCAGGCTTCCCGCTGAGCAGGGAGCCCGATGGGGGCTCGATCCCAAGACCCCGGGATCATGACCTGAGCTGAAGGCAGATGCTTAACGACTGAGCCACCCAGGCGCCCCTGAATTTTTAATTTTAATCGACTTAAAATTCAGTAACTGTACGTGGCTAGTGACTGAGGTATCGGACAGCACAGCTCTAGAGGCCAATTACCTATGGGTAGCCGAGGGGATGATTGAGACCGAAAGATCAGAGGCCACGGAGAAAACACTTGGGGTCAGAGGTCCGGAAGAGGTCAAGAGTCAAAAGACCAGGGGCACCTGGCTGGCTCAGTCCATACAGCACGAGACTCTGGATCTCAGGTTTGTGGGTTCGAGCCCCATGTACGGTGTAGAGATTACTAAAAATAAAATCTTGGGGCGCCCCAATAAAATCTTTTTTAAAAATTCTAAAAAATTAAATCTTAAAAAAATAATAATAATAAAATAAAATCTTAAGGGGTGCCTGGGTGGCTCAGTAAGTTAAGCGTCTGATTCTTGATTTCGGCTCAGGTCGTGATTTCATGGGTCACAGGATGGAGCCCTGCATTGGGCTCCCTGCTCAGCGGGAGTCTGCCTGAGATTCTCTCTCTCTCTCTCTCTCTCAAATAAATAAATAAATAAAAATAAGCTAAAACAAAATAAAATATTTAAAAATAAATAAATAAAATCTTTTAAAAAATGAAAATTAAAAATATTAAAAAAAACAAAAAGAGTCAAAAGACCAGAATCAGAAAGACACAAACTCCAGGGACCTTCAGACCTCCACTCCCAGGGGCCTTGCCCTAGTACTCGGCATCCCAATTCTGAAATCTAAACTCCAGTACCCTACCCACTGACTTAATCTCTTGTCATCAGGGCTGCTGGCCAAACACCACCTCCTCAGAGAGGCCTTTCTTGATCACTGTCTAAATAGGGCACATACACCTTGTTTTATTTCCCACATTTATTCCTTTTGTGTGAGTGTTTATTTGTTTACATGTTTATTGTCGGTCTCCTCCCCGCTCCAAATATGGAAGCTCCATGAAGGAAGGGATCCTGTCTAACTTGTTTAATGCTGTGTCCCAATCTAATGAGACTACCGGGCACTTAATAGGTGCTCAATAAACATTCGACTGACTGGCCAGTGGCTGAATACCTTCTCTCATTTCCTGAAGCTCACCAAATCTTCCTACCTCAGCGCCTTGGCACATGCTGTTTTCACTGCCTAAAATATTCCCAAACCCCATTCTTCGCCTGGCCAAGTCCTACTCTGCCTTCAAGGTTACCTCCTCACAGAAACCCCCAGAACTCTCTCCCTCAACCCAGAACCTGGTGCAGTTCTTCACAGCACATCACATACTCTTCAGTTTTGTGTTTAGGCAGGTGATGATTTAATTAACATCCATCTCCCCCATTTGACTATCAGCTCCCCTAAAGGTGGACCCCAGTGCCACTGACCCACCCCTCCTTCCAGCTCAGCCCCCTCCCTGCAAACCTGCAGTTCCTTCTGCCCAGGGGACTTGTTCTGACCCTTTCCTGGGTCCTAGCACCTCACCAGGGAAATTTCTTCTCTCCCTGGAGCCTGGATCCCACAGCATGTCACTTCCCTCCTTCTCTGGCAACACCCTCAACACCACTCCTCACAGCCCTGCTGCCACATTGCCCTCCCAACACCCCGCCTGGATCCACTGGCTCCTCTCTGGGCTGAAAACTGCCCTTCCCATGAGTCTCTGGGGCTTGTTTCTATTCTTCCAGGCAACAAACACATTCTGTCACCCTCAGGGCTCTCTCAGGGCTCTCTCAGGGCTAAAATGGACGTTCCCATGTACCTCGGGGACCCATTTCCTTCCTTTTGACTCTGAGAGAAGACACCTGCTCTCCCCTCAGGCCCAAGAACACCTCTGCGGGAGGAGAACACACCTTCCCATGAGCCTCTGGGGCCTAGCCAATCTCACTGGGATGCCATTATCCCCACGGACGTCCTCCCAGCCCTGCACATTCATCCAGTCCCACGCTGAGTTCCTTTCTTCCCCAAACCTGCTCCTCCCCCAGGTCACCCATCTCCGGACTGCCACCGACCCCAGTCACCACCTGACCCTGGGCACTGTCCCTGCCTCCCCACTCCTTCTCAGTCCGTGAGGCCCCTCCTCCGGACTCTCGCTTCCCTGCCCCCCTTCCCCCCCAGTATCCCAGGTCAGGCCATGTCCTCCACTCCAGACCCTCACCCCAGCCTCCTCTCTGGGATTCAAATCCAGAGAGCTGGGTGCAGAAGCAGGGTAAGAAAGGTCTATGTAGACAGAATGGGGGGAGTGGGGGTGCTGAGCCAAAACAGAAAGTACTCACTCTGGAACATTCCAGGGGGGACCAGAGCCCCCTGACCAAAACTGGAAAAGCTCAGAAGCCTGGAAAAGACACAGAGAAGGGGGGGCAGGGGTCAGTCAGTCAGTCAGTGCCCCGTCAAAACCAGAGCCCCCCCTTTCCAGTTCTGAGCCCCACAATCCCTCAGCCACCTGAGGACCAGCAGGGCCCAGTTTGGCCTGCAGGGAAGGTGCTGAGATGAGCTGGGCTGAGGACATGGTGGCCATGGTCTGGAAAGCCTTGTCCTTGGAAACCTGGTCCTGGAGGAGAAGTTGAGGTCCATGTTAATGGGGAAACCCAGTCGACACAGCAGGGGTGGGTAAATGCCAGGGAGGGCAAGCATGGGGAGATGCGGAGCTGGGGGGTCAAGGCAAAGGATTGGGGGAGGGCACAAATCCTTCTTCCTACAGCCCCCTGCCCCTCCTGGCCCCCTCAGGAATGCTGGGGTAAAGCAGCGGGTGGGAGGATGGGCAGGGGGACTTACCACATTCAAGGCCTGCCCGTGGGGGTGGGGGAGGGTGCCAAAGGAAGAAAGAAAACATGACTTAGGAAGTGAGGCCTGGATTCTCACCTTCCTGCTCTCCCTACCCCTACAGTTCCACCACCCTGAGCTGAAAAATGGGAGGAAGGGGGAGCAAGGATGAATATGGAACAGGAAGTAGAGGGGCCCAGGCCTAGAGGGAAAAAGGGGTTCTTATACCCAGCATAAAAGACAGTACACAGTATAAGGGTTTCTAGGTCAAAAAAGAGCTGGAAGTGAAGGTTTCCGGATATGCCGACAACAGGAAGTGAGAATTTCAGACCCAGAGGGAATAGGTAGTGAACATTTCCTAGCCCAGACAGGACAGAGATGGGACCATGAGGTCCAGAAAAGACCAGAAGTGAAGGTTTTTTGGACCTGGAGAGAAAGCAGATGGAGGCTTCTGGGTACAAAAAAAAAAAAGGAACAGGAAGTGATGGTCCCCAAATCCAAAGGAAGAGGCAGAAAAGACCCTACACCCAGAGGAGAAGAAAACGAGGGTCTCGGGCCAAGAGGGAACCGGAAATCCAGCAGATGAAGAAAAAGGATGTGAAAATTTCCAAACAAAACAAAGATTTCTGGACACGGAAATGACAGGCAGGCCACATGGGGACTAAAAAATGGGAAGATGAACCAGAAAGAGATGAAGAAGAGGTCCTCATAGCACATGAGGGGAAAGAGAGGACACCAGGAGGAGGAGAGGAGAGGAGAGGGAGGGAGGGGGATGACGGGAGGGGGATGACAGCAGTGGCCAGAGGAGAGGCCTGACACCCTGTCCTTCTTGCCTGTCTTGAGCTAAATCTCTGTCCCCCTCTCTCTACGAATCTCTTCCTCACCCAGGACCTCTATCCACCCCACTTCCTGGGCCACTCACCCCCCACCTGGGATCTCTACTTCCTCATTCTGTCTACGTCTCCGTGTGACTGTCCCCATCTCTGGTTCTCTGTTACCCACTCTGGGCCTCTCTGTCCCCCTTTCTCTGCATTGCTGTTGACCTCTTCTCTGGGTCTCTGTCTCCCCTCTCTCACTGGGTCTCTGTCTCCTTCTCCCTGGGTCTCTGTGTCCCTCTCTCTGATCCTCTGTCCCCCACTCTCATGGTCTCTGCCCCCTCTCTCTGGGTGTCTGCCTCGGTCCCTACCTTGAGCTTGGACTGGATTTCCCTTGATTTCCTTCGAGCCAGAACTTGGATGTGACTAGAGACCTGGGGGGAGCGACAGAGAAGCAGACTCAGGCCATGGCCACTTGCCCCTTGAATCCCCTCCCCCTTCCCACCCTCCAGGTGGCCCCCAGAGCTCCCAGAACATGAAAGATGATGAACGCACAGAACATACTAGCTATTTCCGGCACATGCTAACACAGACGTGTCCACAGAGGCTGGTCTCTTCTCACCAGTGCTACTGATCTTCCCCAGACCCAGCAAATCCGGGCCTCCTTTCCCTTCCTCATCTTCTTTCTGGATCTTTTCGGCCTCTCTACCTTAGTCTCTGGTTCTAACACAGCTGCTAAGAGATCCAGACCAAAACAGGCACAGTAGAGAATACTCATAGAGGTGCCAACGAGACAGACGAAAGCACCTGAACCAGATCCTCCTTGAACCTGAAGCCGCCCACCCAAGGATGCCCCCCCCCCCCCCCGGCAAAGACAAGCCCGCCCCAGAGAGAGGCCCACAAGTCAGTCCTGAGACCTGTTTGCGAGTTCGGGTCTTCCCTGTTCTCAGCTTGATGTAGCGGGCAATCAGCTCATTCCGACCTGAAGAGTCAAAGACGGGACAGAGTTAGACCTTCATGGGACTTCCCAACACACAGGACACCAGGGGAGAAGAGAGAAGCAACAGTTGCCGGAGGTCTGCAAGCAAGGTGGGCTGCAGATCATTGCAGCTCTTCGGGAGAGGAGTTACCACCCCCTCAGGCTTTGGGGCCTGACTGCCTGGGTTCAAATCCCAGCTCCACCACTGCTGTGACCTTAGGCAAACCACTTAACCCTCCTGTGCCTCAGTTTTCTCATCTGTGCAAATAGCAATGACAGCTCCTACCTGAGTCTTAATCAGTGGGGGCCGGGGCAGAAGAGAGGGGCGGACTCACCATACATCTTGCCTTCATCAGACAGGATGATTTTCCGCCGGCCGCATGGTGGGTAGATGGCCAGGGCCTCCTGGAAGCTCTGCTCGATGTCTGGACTCCACACACCTTCTGCGTCCGGACCCCCATCGCCCCCAGCCCCCTCGCTGCCGCCGGTGCCCTCCTCACTTCCTTCCTCACTTCCTGTCCAGCCACTGCCATCGTCCAGGGGGGCCCCAGCCCGGGGTTCCCCCATCTGGGCCTGGAGGAACATAGAGCTCAGCAAGGTTCCCCACCCCCCACCCAGCCACCCCCCAGAGAGACTTCAGGGCAGTGAGGGCTGGGAGTTCAGATTGCTGGGTCTGAGGGAGGAGAGAGCGAGGGGGCCCAGATTTCTGGGTCTGAGGGAAGCAGGAGGCTGGGTGGGGGCTGGGGCTCCTAAGTCCTGCAGGAGGGGGCTGGATTTTCTGGGGCAGCTGAGGGTAACAGTGTCCTCTGTGTTTCCAGGGGAGCTGGGTTGTGGTGAAGTCTTGAAGACCCCAGAGTAATGCCTACGGCGCATGAGGGCCAAACCTTTGGGTATGGATTACTGGCTTAAAGAAGACTGGAGTCGGGGCCTAGTTGCAGGGAAGGGGGTTGTGGATGAGATCTTCTCAGTCCCACCCCAAGAACAGGTGCTAGGATGTGAACAGCAGCTGCTAGAAAAGAAGGAGGAGGGGCCCTGGCCCTAGTAAGACTGAAGGGGGGGGCGTCCAGAGAGAGGGGGACAGAGATCCAGGGAGCACGAGACAGACTTCCAGAGAGGGGGAAACAGAGATCCAGGGGGGGGGGGGGGGACAGACACCCAGAGAGGGGAGGCAGAGAGACCCAGAGAAAGAGGGGGACAGAGACCCAGAGAGAAGGGGAGAGAGACCCAGAGAGAGAAGGGACAGAGACTCAGTGCAAAAACTCAAGCCCAGACCAGGAAAGACCCACAGAACCACAGACTGGGGGGCAGGGGCGTCCTGCCATCAGGAGAGCCAGAACAAAGGGCCCAGGCGTCCCCTCCCCCAGTTTCCCACAACCCCCATCTGGGGAGGGGCTGGCCGGCAAGGGCACCTCCCCTCTGGCCCTCGGCTCCGCCCCTTCCCTCCCCTCCCCCTGCGCCGTGGGCTCGGATCCAACTCAAGCTCCCAGTGACTTTCCGGAGGCCAGGAACAGGGGAAAACTTTTTCCAATACAGTCAGATCCCGCCTCCCAGGCGGCTCCACGTCTTCCACAGCTTTCCCAGGACCCCAGAGTCCAGGCTCCCATCCCCCTCCTCCCTCGGACCCTGGAGCCCAGGCCGAGACAGACAAAGACCCCAGGCCGAGCCCAGTGGCGCTGAGGCGTTCAGGACCCCCGTAGGCCAAAATCCCAGCCCAGCTCTCCCCATGTGGCCAGACAAAGGGACGGAGGAGCCGGGTAAGAAAGGTCCCCACTAATTTCCCGCCCCAGGCCCCAAACTTCCGAAAAGGCAAGACTGAAGATCCAGAAAGCACTGCAGCCCGCCCTATGCCACCCCGGAGGCCTCCTTTCTCCATTAGGAGGACCAGGCGTCCACAAATGACACACAGAAACCAGTTCGGTTAGAAACACGTACAGGATCCTTTCTCACTTCAAACCCGCACCGCCGCATACGCTCATACCCTCCGGACACAGCCGCCAAAGTCCCCAGCCCTCACCCACTCCCGAGCGCACAATCCCAAACTCAGACCCATCAACAGACACCCCAACTCCGGCGAAAGTTCCAACACCTCACTAAGACTCGGTCACAAGCGCAAACTCGGGCCCCCGGGCAAAAAGAGGGCGGCAAGCAATTCAGAGACGATCCCACAAACACCTCAACTCACAACACGTAGTTTCCCACCCCAACTCACACACCCCAAAGCTGGATCCCCGACTCCCGCCGGCGCCTTCCTACCTCCCGGCCTGGGGCTGGGGAGCCGCGGGCGGGCGGGGCGCTGCGAGGGAGAAAGTTGCCCGGGAGCTTTGTTTGGGAAAAGTGGGAGGGACCGGGGGGGGGGCGGGCCCGGGCGCCGGACACAGGGAAGGGGGATCCGACCGTGACAGTTTGGAGGATTTTTGCTTTGGCAAAGGTGAAGTCTAGCTTGGGCCTGGTAGGAACTTCAGGATTCAGATGCTTGCAACCCTGGGAGAGGAGAGGGATGGGGGATCCGGACTCCTAGGTCCCAGGGCGGAGATTGATGGGGGCCAAGAAACCTGGGTCTGAAGGAGCTGGGGTCTGGGGCCCTGGACTTTTGACTACCCTCTAGTGTGTTTGTATGTTGGGGATGTGGGAGTGATAAGAACACAAAAGAATCTTTTCTGTTCAGCCTCAAGTATATTTTTTGAGGATCGGGGTATGTGAGGATGGGTTTTTGATTTCTAAGACAACAGGGTTTCCTGTGACTTTGCCAGAGTTAAGAGGCGGGCAAGAGGACTGGGAATTTATTGGAGATTCACGGGAGAGCAGACTCTTGCAAACACACGCGCCAGTGGACTGGAGGTGGCAGCTATCCCAAGACCGGGAGAGAGCCTCGGTGCCCGAGCGGAGAGGAGCTACGGCCCGGACTCCTGGGTCCCTCAAAGATGAGGTGTCGGATGTTCAAACTCAGGGAAATAGAAGCGCTTGGGGTCCGGACTTCGCCCTAAGGCGAAGGGAGCCTGGATTCCGGACTCCTTGGAAGGTGGAACATAGGACTGGATTTAGGTTTCCGGAGAGGGTGGGGCTTTTTAGTGGAACCGAAGAGGGCTGTTGAATGCAGTAATCGTTTCAAATCCCGGAGAAGACGAGAAAGGACACGGAGAAACTCAGAGATAAATACAAAACTAAGGAGTGGATGAACCAGAATGTTCGGACTCGGGGACTGGGAGCCTAAGAATGGAACTGAAGGGGCTGGCGGCGAGACGTGGGGCACAGAGAAGTGGCCCAGGTGTGGGGGCACGGCTCTAAGCAAGGGGCGTGGCCATCTGCCATTGAAGTGGGGCGCGAGGGCCGAGATCCGAGAACGCAGGCCACACCGGGGATTCAGGGCCGAGGTCAACCGGCAGGGGCGTGGTCAGACGATGGGGGTGTGGTTAACAAATAGGGGCGTGCCTCCGCCCTTAAGGGCGTGACCACCCAATAGCGGGCCCGGCTAGTGGGTGAGGTCAGCAGATGGGGGCGTGGTCAGGTAATAGGGGCGAGGCTAAGGCTCGCGGAGCTCCTCCAACGCTCCAGGTATCCCGCCTGGGCTCGAGACCAGAACTGTTTGGATTTAACAGTCCGTGGACCGACGGCTGGAGTCTGAGAGTCCGGTGACCGGGCTGTGGTCTAGCATAAGGCGGGGCCCAGGAAAAGGGGCGGGGCGTGGGAGAAGGTGAGGAATGAGATCTGGGTATGAATGCGGGCGAAGGAGAGGAAAGAGATCCGTTTGTGAGGCAGCTCCCTGAGGAGACGGGCCTGGGAGGAGGGGCGGGGCCTGACGCGATGGAGGGAGTGGGGCCAGAAGGACCGAGGGGGAGCAGTGGGCGGGGTGTGAGGAATTGCCCGGGCCAGGAATGGGAAAGGGGTGCAGGTCTTGGGTGGGGGCGGGACCATTTTAGAAGCGGGGACTCTGACCCCTACCTATGCCACAGCCTCCCGGCCCGCCCCGCAATGTGGCAACCTCTGGTCCTGCTGCTGCTGGTCCCCTCTGCCCTGGTGCCCCCCTCCAGTGCAGCCCCGATCCGCGATGCTGACGCCCAAGAGAGCTCCTCAGGTTTTCTAGGCCTCCAGAGCCTAATTCAAGGCTTCACCCGGCTTTTCCTGAAAGTGAGCAATGGCAAGGATTGGGGGTAGGAAGAGGTAAAAAGGAGAGGGATGTGGGCAGATGGGGACTGAAGGATGGAAGGGGTTCGGAGAGACAGAATGGAAGGCAGGTTGCGGCCAGGCAGAAGGAGTAAGAGAAGGAGTCAAAGGGACCGAGAGAGATCAATAGAGGGTGACAGCAGACCGAGAGAGAGGAAGAGAGGGAGGAAATCAAGCAGAGAGGGAGATGGGACAGCGAGACAAAGACTGGATGGAGAGAGAGACTCGGAAGGAGAAGGGGATGGGGCCATAGAGACAGTAAGACGGGGGCGGGGAGGGAGGAGCAGGAATAGGAAGGTTATGGGACAGATGGGGGACGGGACACAAGGTGACCAGGTTAGGCCCTAAGGGTCAGAGGACAGAGAGAGAAGGAGCTGGGAGGTACTTGGGGCAAGGCCTCAAGGACATCCTGGTAGGGCTGCAGATTTACTTGGGAGTCTTGAGATCCAGCAAATCAATGGTCCCTCCTCTGGCCCCAGGATGACTTGCTGCGGGGCATGGACAGCTTCTTCTCTGCCCCCCTGGACTTCCGGGGCCTCCCCAAGAACTACCACCAAGAAGAGAACCAGGAACACCGGCTGGGGAACAACACACTCTCTAGCCACCTCCAGATCGACAAGGTGCCTGTGCCGGGAAGTCCCTCCTGGAGTCTCCCCATGATCCCTCATGCTGCAGTATCAGTGGGGAGGAGGGCAGCGGAAGGAAGCAGTTTTGCTCTCACTCTCTCCTCCTGATCTCACAGGTGACAGACAACAAAACAGGAGAGGTGCTGATCTCCGAGCAGGTGGTGGCATCCATTGAGCCGGGAAAGGGGAGCTTGGAGGGTGACTGGAAGGTTAGGACATGCCCCTGACAAAATGTCCCATCCCAAACATTTTCTGTAGTCTAGGAGAAGATGAGTTGACACTCCCATTCCGACTGTTCACTTCCTCTCACTGGGCCTCAGTTTTATCATCTGTCAAAGGGACCAACCAGCTCTCAGAAATGAGGGTTTACAACCTCAGAGTATATCTCCCCACTCGCTTAGTAAACCCCAGAGAGTTTTGTAAACCAAAAACTGCTTTACCAAGTGCTGGGTAATCTTCACCCTTGTAAATCCCAAAGTGTGTTTTTATCTCAAAGTACTCTGCAAACCTCCAAGTACTTTTTATCCAAAGGGATAGATCTCTCTCTCATAAACTTCAAAATGTGATCTTTCATTCCAAAGTGCTTTATGAACCCCAAATCCTTTGCGTAGCTCACCTTTGTAAACCTCTAAGGGTGATTCTAACCACAAAGTGCTTATTTTCTTATCCTAAAACATTTTAAGAACCCCCAAGCACTTGGCAAACCCATATGGGTCTTCCACACACACCCCCCACCCAGATTTTCTTGCATTTTCGAATCTACAGAACAGATGAAAAAAATATATAATACAGTAAACCTGTATTCCCTTTTCCATAGAGCAAAGTTTCTTGACCTGGGCACCATTGGTATTTGGGGCTGGATAATCTTCGGTTGCAGGGGCTGTCCTGTGCCCTGTAGGATGTTTATAAGCAGTGCTACCTCTACCCACCAGATGGAAGTCGCGTCCCCTCCCCCACCAGTTGTGACAACCAAAAAAAGTCTCCAGACTTCCGTTGAGAACCACTGGCCTAGATGCACCAGTGGTGAACATTTTACCACATTTACTTTATTTTTACTTTATCATTTTTGAACTATGTGACAGTGAAGTATTGACATCATGGCATGCCACCCTTAAAGCCTTCAGTGGGTATCTCCAAAGAATAATGCATTCTCCCACATGACCACAGTACCATTTTTACACCCAAGAAATTTAACATCGATAATCACACTATTAGAGTTTCTGTATTAGCTGGCTAGGGCTGCCGTAACAAAGTACCACAGACTCGGTGGCTGAAACAACAGAAATGCTGGTTCCCAGTTCTGGAGGCTGGGGATTCAAGGTCAGGGTGTCACCAGGGTTGGTTCTTTCTGAGGCTGTGAGGAAGAATCTGTTCCATGCCTCTCCCCTAGCCTCTGATGGTCTGCGGAAAATCTGTGGCATTCCTTGAAATGTAGAAGCATTCCCCCCCCACCCCCATCTCTGCCTTCATCTTTCTCGGAATTGTCTCCATGTCCACCTCTATGTCCAAATTTCCCCCTTTGCATAAGGACACCAGTCGTATTAGATTACGGCCCACCCTAATGACCTTGTCTTAACTAATGAAATCTGCAATGACCCTGTTTCCAAATAAGATCACATTCTGAAGTACTGGGAATTAGGATTTTACCATATGAATGGGGGTGGGGGCGTGGAGACACAAATCTCCTACAGGACTTCTCAGAAAAATGCAGACTCTGATCCAGTAGGTCTGGATGTCTAATTTGCTAATTTATATGTCTAACAAGCTCCCAAATGTTGCTGATGCTGCTGGTCCACAGCCCACACTTTGAGTAGCAAGGAGCAAACAGACATTCAGTCCATACTCAACTGTCCTGAAAGAGGGACCAAAAGCTGTCCATAAGAGCTGATTTGGTTTTTGACCCGGGATTAAATCAAGGATCACACGTTGCAATTGTGTGCTTTAGGAAAGCCAAGAGCTTTTAATCCCAAAGTGATTTGTACATTTCCAATTGCTTTCTAAACCTTAGAGTATGTTTAATCCTAAAATGGTTTTGAAACCTCGGAAATGTGCTTTCCATCCCAAGAGTATTCTATAAATCTCAGTATTTTAAATTCTAAAGCACTTGTAAACCCCATCCTTTGTAAACCACAAAATGAGCTTTAAACTCCCAAAGCACCCTGTTGGTGGCAAAATGGGCTGAATATGCCAGAAAGGACTTAGCATTCTGGGGTTGTCATTTGGAGTTTAAGACGTCTCCTTGTCCCTCCTCCCCAGGTTCCCAAGATAGAGGAGAAGGAGGCCTTGGTGCCTGTCCCAAAAGCCATCGACAGCTTCCACCCAGAACCCCATCCCCAAGTGGCCTTCTGGATCATGAAGCTGCCAAGGCGGAGGTCCCACCAGGATGTTCAGGAGGGCGGCCACTGGCTCAGTGAGAAGCGACACCGCCTGCAGGCCATCCGGGATGGGCTCCGGGAGGAGACCCACGAAGACAGCCTCGAAGAGGAGACCCAGGGCTCCTCCCACTCCAAGCTGCCCGCCCGGAAGACCCACTTCTTGTACATCCTCAGGCCCTCCCAGCAGCTATAGGGGTGGGGACCAGGGAATGCCTGCATGTACCCCCCACCAGACCCCACCCCAAGCACCATATAGAAATAAAGTTCTTATATCTAGCAGCACTTTCTTTTCAGGATCTGTCCCCAGGCCTCAGCCGACTGGGTCATGGCAAGTCCCCACAACCCTAGCCTTAAGAGTGACATCTGGCTTGTGCCACCGGCTCTTGCCAAGGTCTCCAGGCTCGGTTTTCTCAGACGTCTGCCTGCTCATTGAGCAACTCGCTGACCTTGTCACTTCCAGCCCTGTGTGTCCTCCTGTTCCCAACACCCTCACTCCAACCTCTGTATTTGTTTTCTATCCCCGCCCTGACGAGTGACCACAAACCAACTGAGAATGCATATGTATTCTCCCGCATATCTACAGGTCAGAAATCCGGGATGCCTCAGCTGGTCCCCTGAACAGGATCTCACAAGGTCAAAATCAAGGGGTTGGCCTGCTGGGTTCTTATCTGGACGATGCAGGAAGAATCTGCTTTTTTTTTTTTTTTTTGTCAGGGGCACCTGGGTGGCTCAGTCATTAAGCGTCCACCTTTGGCTCAGGTCATGATCCCAGGGTCCCGGGATCGAGCCCTGCATCGGGATCCCTGCTCGGCCGTAAGCCTGCTTCTCCCTCTCCCACTCGCCCTGCTTGTGTTCCCTCTCTCTCTGTCTCTCTCTGTCAAGTAAATAAAATCTCAAAAAAAAAAAAAAAAGATTTTTGTCAGAGAGAAAGCACAAGCAGGGGGAGAGGCAGGCTCCCTGCTGAGCAGGGAGCCCGATGCGGGACTCGATCCCAGGACCCTGGGATCATGACCTGAGCTGAAGGCAGGCGCTTAACCGACTGAGCCACCCAGGTGCCCCTGCACACTCTCATTTTTATCTTTTCATTCCCTGAGTCTTGACTTACATGCTGACTCCATCTTCGACTTGCTGTTTGTCTCTCCCTTTGTCTCTCTGCCTGTCCCTCCGTGCCCAACACCTGACACACCAGTTATGTGCCTCTGCCAAACCTGGAAGTTCACAGACCCTGTCTTGGGTGCCCTGTCCACTTTGCCCGCATGCCCAGCATGTCTCCTATTCCCTCCGAGAATCCTCCCTCAAGACCTCTCCCTTATCAAGAAGGCACATCAGGATCCTCTTGGTGCTGAGTCCTGTGGGGGATACAGACATGACATGAGCTTTCTCCCTTGAAGCCCAGGCTCAGGGTCGGATCACCCCACAGACAGACCCAACACACTTAAGAACCTAGAAATGCACAGGCATAAATTAAAAGTGAACTTTCTTTTGAAAATTTAGGTTTGGGGACGCCTGGGTGGCTCAGTAGGTTAAGTGTCTACCTACGGCTCAGGTCATGATCCCAGGGTTCTGGGATCGAGTCCTGTGTCAGGCTCCCTGCTCAGCGGGGAGTCTGCTTCTCCCTCTCTCTCTACCCCTCTCCCCTGCTCATGCTCTCTCTCAAATAAAATCTTTTTTTTTTTTTAAGATTTTATTTATCTGACAGAGACACAGCGAGAGAGTGAACACAAGCAGGGGGAGTGGGAGAGGGAGAAGCAGGCTTCCTGCTGAGAAGGGAGCCCAATGTGGGCCTTGATCCCAAGACACTGGGATCATGACCTAAGCCGAAGGCAGAGGCTTAACGACTGAGCCACCCCAGGCGCCCCAATAAAATGTTTTTTAAAAAAAGAATTGGGACTTATACAGCAGCTTTTGAAAAGTACTGTACATTTTCAGAGAAGTGATAAGACACAGGAAAATGACTTTGAGTTTCTAGGACTGCAAACTGTAGGAAAGCATATATATGGGGGAACCAATGGAGAATAAGGGCTAGTTAATAAAGTTTACTGTATAGATTCTTTCGGTGCTGTGTCTGAGTTGATAAGAGTCTAGAGTTGTCTAGAGTTATTAACTTTTGTCCTTCCTGGTAGAGAGGGGAGGGGAAACACCTTTATGTCCAGCTTTTGGACAAATAGGAGGAGAGTAGAGAGCTTTTCTTGTATTTGCTTCTTCTCAGTTGTCTTCTGCTCACATCGATCCTTATACCATAGTGGTATGTTTTGGGGTGGCATATTCTGCTACCCTTCACTGCATATAAAAATCAAAAATCAATTATACCCCTAAACATTTAGAACAAAAAAATTCAAATGAAATTTTTAAAAATGAATCGTGTTAGCATAAAAAAATAAAACAACCTAGAAATAAACCTAACAAAAGATTTGCTAGGTCTCTAAACAGAAAACTATGAAACATTACTGAAATTGATTAAAGAAAATCTAAATAAATAATTCATACCAACAGTACTCATAATCACCAGGAGGCAGGAACAACCCAATGCCCATCAAGTGAAATGGTAAAATTGTAACATATTCATCACTGGAAAATTATACAGCAGTGAAAAGAATAGCCCACTGCTATGCGATGAATCTCATAAACATAATGTTCAGCAAACGAAGCCATAATCAAAAGTAGTTACCTTTCGAAGGTAATGATTAGGAGGAGGTGCGAATAAGGCTTCTGGGTTGTAGACAATACTCTCTTTTTTTATTTGGGTGGTTTCATTAATGTATTACTCTGTACGATTTTTTTTTAAGATTTATTATTTATTTAAGAGAGGGAGAGAGCACACATGCAGTGGGAAGAGCAGAGGGAGCGGGAGAAGCAGACTCTCCGCTGAGCATGAAGTCTGATGCAGGGCTCATCCCAGGACCCTGAGATCATGACCTGAGCTGAAGTCAGATGCTTAACTGACTGAGCCACCCAGGCGCCCCTACTCTATACAAATTTAACTGAGCTATAACTTAAGATTTAGCACTTTATGTATGTTACAACTATATATAATTTTTTTTTAATTTTTTAGGTCTTACAAAATTATCCACACCTCAAAAAGGAAGAAAGGAAGGGAAGGAAGGAGGAAGGAACAAGAAATACTGAAGAAATAAACAGAAGGATGAACTTATACTAATAAAGCCAAGGACTCCACCACTAGACAGCCTGTGCTAAGAAAACACTTGGCAAACATTCTTATTAACTCTCAAGACCCCATGAGGTGGGTACTACTTGTTCCCATTTTAGAGAAGAAGTTGTTTCAGAGAGGTGAAGTCACTTGCCAAAGTCACACACGCAATGGCACTGGGTTTGTCTGATTCCATATCTCACACTTTTAACCACTCATCACATCACCTGTCAAACAGGTTCTTTCCCAGGCCTTATGACAAGTCACCATCTAATAGCCATAATAATAACAATTCACAGCAACTACCACCTTAAGTCCTCAAGGTAACCTAAGAAGCAATTACTATCTCCATTTCTGGGAAGAAACCTGAGGCTCAGAGAGGGTAAGCCACGATGCCAAGGAAGTGATGGAGCCAAAATTCAAACCCAAGAATGTCTGTCTCCAGGCCCACAGCCTTGTCATCAGTTCTATACTGCCCAGTAGTTAAGAGGCTTAGATTCCATCCATTGGTTCACTCATTCATTCAACACCATTTTTATTTTTTTTTTATTTTTTGAGCACTCACACTGGGCCAGGCACCTTCTAGCCCCCAAACAGCCTCCTACTGCATATAGTTCACATTCCAGTGGGGGTGATAGTACACAGATAGACAATATGTCACGTTGTGAGACACCCCATCAGGACCACTAAGAAATAGTAAGTGGTTAGTGAGATGGGGGCCTAATGCAGGCAGTGCAGCAGCGGAAGGTCTCTCTGAGGAAGTGACAGCTGAATGAATGATGGTGGCATGAACGGGAGGATGCAGAAGGATTCCTTTTCTGTGTCTCTGCTAGCAGAAAGACGAAGTGGATGGGACATCTTTTTTTTTTTTTTTAAGATTTTATTTATTTAGGGCGCCTGGGTGGCTCAGTCGTTAAGCGTCTGCCTTTCGCTCGGGTCATGATCCCAGGGTTCTCGAATCGAGCCCCGCATCGGGCTCCCTGCTCGGCGGGAAGCCTGCTTCTCCCTCTCCCACTCCCCCTGCTTGTGTTCCCTCTCTCGCTGTGTCTCTCTCTGTCAAAGAAATAAATAAAATCACAGAAAGAGTGAGCACAAGCAGGGGGAGCGGCAGGCAGAGGGAGAGGGAGAAGCAGGCTTCTACAGGCGCCCCTGTATGGGACATCTTGTGTCCCAAATCCCCATTCTTGGGAGTCGATTTTGGATGTAATTCTCTTCTCTCTAGCTGGGAAAGCTGAGAATATTTTTTCCCCCACTCTCCTTATAGGAATGGATGAAACGGTTTGAGAAAGAATCCTTCAGGGACTCGGAGCCACAGAGGGCTTGGGAGTGGTAGGGCAAGACAGGGTAGGACATCATTGTGACGGTGACGGCCAGCCTGGCACGGAACAGACGGCAAAAAGGGCATGACTTAGTAGCTGATAAGAAGTGGGGATGGACAAGGGGTCCCTCAATCCAAACCTCCCTTGCTTGGGCCCACTGCACCCAAGCTCGAGGCGGGAGAGAAGACCCCAGCGAAAGGGAGGCAGACGCCCCTCACTTCCCCTACCGGCTCTGATTCCTCCGGCTTTGGCCCACTGGGCCAATACGCATGCGCCCGCTCCACCAGGCGGCGTGCGCGCCCGGGTAGCCCTACGCATGCGCGGCCTCGCGGTTGCAGGTAACCGACAAAACTAGAGCGAGCCTTCTCCCGGTGCGCGCCTGCGTCGCGGGGAGGAGCCCAGGTGGGGCGGGGTTTAGACGCTGCGCGCGCTCTCGGTCCCGCCCCAACCCCCCTCTCCCCTCTTCTCCTGGCGGATCCCGCGCAAGCGAACCTTCTTCGCCCGCAACTGCCGTTGGTCAGTCGTGGCCCCCGGCTGTGTCCCGGGACTAGGACGTGGACCCAGGTGCGTCCTGGCTGTGGCGAGGTTCCCCAGAGAAGCCCTGTCAGAGCCCCCGGATCGTGGGGGAGCGTCCCCAATATCAGGGCCTTCCAAATCTTGTTAAAAGTTTTCTAGAAATCCTGACCAGATAGATACCCTCAGAAATACTGAAAAGGACTCAGGAGGAAGTCCAATAGATGACCCCTGAAATCTTGTCAGAATCTTCTCGAAATTCTGTCAGACTTGTCCCTCAGAGCCTGCCAGACTACCCCCCCAAAATCCTGTTACACCCCCGCCCCTCCCCCAAGGTCTTGTCAAGAGATCCCCAGAAGTCTCGTCAAACCCGCCAAAACTCCTGTCAGTTTCCCCTCCCAGATCCTCGCAGAGACCTCTGAAATCCAGACACCCCCAGAAATCCAGAGACGCCCCAGAAACCTGGTCGAGACCCTTCTAAGATCCAGACTCCCTTAAATCCTGCCTGTGGCCTCCTCCTGCTGGAACCTGCGCTGTCAAAGACCCTCCCTCCGTCCCTCACCAGGAGTTTACCCCCCGCCCCGCCCCCCGCAATCCCTGTCAGGGGCTCCCAGTGCCAGAGCCTTCCCCACTCAGGCCCCACAGCCATCACCCCCCTCTGCACCCTCCTGCATTGTCCCAACCCTGGAAGGGTCTCTCTTCAAAGGCCACTCTTTCTAGGACGTTCTAAAAGCTGCCAAGGAGTGTGGACCCGGCTGGTGCCAGGGAGAGCAGGCTGGGGGGAGGACTTGGTGAGGAAAGGGGCGACGAGCAGGTGGGGTGAGGACAGACAGGCCCCAGGTGACCCTGTATTGACCATTTGCCCCAGGGTGCCCAGTTCACCCCCGATGGGCATTGTTGTCCAGTGTAATTATTAATAGCACCCTTCTCACTCTTGAAAGTGTCTTGGAGTTGGGACAGTAAGTCATATGGTCAACCTGGTTATAATGGAGGCAGGACAGGTCATTGTCAGGGCACAGAGGAGGGAATCCCTAACTGGTCCAGGGACTCAGGGAAGGCTCCCCAGGGAGGCTGTGAACCAGGGCAGGGGCCACAGGTGAGGGTGGTGTGGGAAGACCATGGAAAGATGCAGAGTTCCCATGGCTGTGACGAGGGTGAGGGACCTGGAGGTCAGCCGGTGGAGAGAAAAGTGACAAAAAGAGGCAAGGAATTACAGGGAGCACTGTGTCCCACACCAGCCAGAGGGGCTGGGACTTAGTCCTGAGGGCACTAGGGCTCCATGGGGGGGGGGGGTGAAGCAGGAGAGATGAGGCCAACAGTTCCAAATACAGGCTGATAGGCAGAAGGTCGGTCGCCCGGGGCAGTGTGGAAACCCAGAGACAGCAGCTCATTCAGAAACATTTTCCCAGAGGGGACATGTGAGCCAAGACAGGAAGGGCTGGAAAGGAGGGTGTCCCAGGCAGAGACCCGGAGGTGGGAACAGCCAGCCAGTTTGGGGGGAGAGCATGCAGTTCAGAGCTGCTGGAGCTGCAGGTGTGATTTGGGGTGGGAAGGCAGGCAGGGCCAGGCCATGCAGGGCCTTCGATGCCGGGTCCAGGGTCTAGGCTCTGTCCCTGGGGTGCTGGGGAGCAGGGGAGGGGCAGGTCAGCTCTGGGGCCCTGCGCGGATGGACAGGAGGGGAAAGCCTGGAGACTGGGAGGCCGGGGAGGAGGATGAGATGAGGGTCCAGGGGAAGAGGTTGGGGCCTGGCCCAGAGCTGTAGGGAAGGAGAGGAGGGGACAGGGTAGAGTCATAGGGCAGGAAGGACAAGGTTAGGGACTTGACAGGCTGTGGGGAGGAAGGGTGGAAGGGAAGCAAGGAGGCCGTGACCCGCACCCACTAGCCCCCTCTTTGATCTCTGCTGCCCACTCCTCAGCCCCCCCGTTTTCCCAGCCCACACCTCCAATCCATAAAACAGGTCTGAGCGGGAGCTGCTCTGGTCGTGGCAGGGGTGGGCAAACAGGTTCTGAGAACCCAGAGCGGCCTGGGGCACAGGTGGGGCAGGGTGGCTGGTCTGAGGAGGCCATTCCCATTTGTCCTTCCAGGAGCTCTCAGAGCATTCGAGCCTTTGTCAGCCCTTCCCAGTGATGGAGACAGGCTGTTAGTTTCTCCAGCAGCCGCAGAGCGACCAGGGTGGCCCATGGATGTGCCAGAGAGCCGGGCGGGTGGCCCCACTGCAAAAAGTAGGTGGCTGGCCCCCTGTTTGCCCCATGGGAGGATGAGGAGGGAGCAGTGGGTGAGTGGGTGCCAGGTTGTGCCTCGGGGACTTGGGAGAGGTGGCTTAGGGTGTCCCAGCCTCCACCTTGGTGTGCAGGGTGGGTGGGAGTGGGGGAGCGAGCTGTCGTTGAAGAACCTGCTCTGTGCCCACCGGTCTGGACACCGCATCTGGTTTGCTCTGGGGCAGCTAGAGCAGAAACCTTGCACGCGCTGTGCCCTCTGCGTGGAGCACCCTTCCCTAACAACTTGCTGGCTCAGCCCTCACTTCATTCAGATCTCTGCTTCCTTTGAAAAGCTTACTTTCACATTCTCTCCCCTCTCCTGCCTCTCTTCATCTGTTCGTCTGTCTGTTTCATCTCTGTCTCTCCCACTAGAACTTGAGTTCCATGAGGTGGGGTCTGTTTTATTCACTCTGGTATTCCCAGTCCCTAGAGCAGCGCTGTCCAACATGCCAGCCATAAGTGTAATTTTAAATTTTGTTAGTAACCACACTTAGTTTTTTTTAATTTTTTAAAGATTTATATATTTATTTGAGAGAGAGTGGAGGGGGTGGGGCAGAGGGCGAGGGAAAGAGAACCTCAAACAGACTCGCTGCTAAGTGCAGAGCCCCATGCGGGGCTTGATCCCAGGACACTGAGATCATGACCCAAGCTGAAATCAAGAGCCAGCTGCCCAAACGACTGGGCCACCCAGGAGCCCCAAGTAGCCACATTTTTTTTTTTTAAAGATTTATTTATTTATGTATTTGACAGAGAGAGACACAGCGAGAGAGGGAACACAAGCAGGGGGAATGGGAGAGGGAGAAGCAGGCTTCCCACTGAGCGAGGAGCCCGATGCGGGGCTCGATCCCAGCACCCGGGATCATGACCTGAGCCGAAAGCAGACGCTTAACAACTGAGCCACCCAGGCGCCCCCCCAAGTAGCCACATTTAAAAGAAAAAAGAAACAGTCAAAATGAATGGGAACAATAGATTTATTTAACCTAATATATCCAAAATTATATCCTTTCGGTGTGTAATTAATATAAAAATATATCAGATATTCTTTTGTTTTTTCATACCAGGGCTTCAAGATCTGGTGTGTAGTTTACGCTAACAGAGCATCTCAATTCGCACGCGCCACAGTTTAAATACTCAAGAACCACGTGTGGCAAGTGGCCGCCCTAAAACAATGTCTGACTCGTAGGCGCTCAATTATAGTCCTTGATTGTTTAGATGGATGCAGACCAAAGTGGCGTGAAAGCCGGCTTTGGGAGGAAGAAGCAGGGAGACGCTGGGTGGCCCTCTCTGAAATTCACCTGCTAAGTGGGAGAGCTCATTGTGATGGGGGAGGAGGCTCCCACCCTAGGGGAGAGGCAGGACCCCTTTTTCGAGGCTCCCAGCGTCCAGCAGCAGAGCCTGTGTCTTTTCTCAAGGCCGCAGGCCTGGACTCTGGCCTCAGGAGGCTTTCTGGAGGGGAAGGCAGGAGGCAGACACCTGGGTTCAGGGTCCCGAGGGCAGATGGACAGAGTGACTGACATGGCAACTTCGTGGGCACCAGCAGAGGGCGTGCGGCCACCGCTCCCGTGGGTAAGGGCTGAGCCAGCTGTGGGAGGCTCCTGAAGGAAAAGGAAGGACACACCCGGGAGAGATGGAGACAGACAGAGGAAGGCTGGGGGGCGGGGGGAAAGAAGCGGAGACAGTGGGGCAAGGAGACAGAGGCTTGGGGAACGGAGACCCGCCGAGATATGGAAAAAGAACCCAGAGATGGAGAAATGGGGAGGATGAAAACAGAGAGGCAAGGCTCCAGAAAGAGAGGGATGGGGAGGAAGATGGAGAGGAGGAGCCAGAGAGAAAACCAGAGAAGGGCAGTGACAGAGACACAGAGAGAGGTAGAGACACTGAGGACGGAAATGAAGAGAACAGGAGAAGCAGTGACATGTTCCTGGGGGGTCCCAGGAAGTGACCGTGGACCTGTGCGGATCCCCTGAGCCAGAGGGTCCAAGGCTGAGTCTGGCTCTGCTCTCCCTGGCTGAACAGCCCTGGGGAGTGAGCTCTCAAGGCCTGTGAGCTCCCTGGGCTCCTGGTCCTCCTCTATAACCTGGGGAGCACAGCGAGAGGAGATAAAGCCCCAGCAGGGGCCCTCGTGTCCCCTAACTGTGGGTCCCTCCCCCCTTCCCTAGGAGCATGGGTTCAAACGTTCAAACCTGAGGGGAATGAATTTTAGCTCTCTACAAAGAACCCCAGAGAGTAAAAGGAATTAGATAGAGCGCTCATGGACTCCTGCGGGCCTCAGTCGGCAGAGTAACTCTTGATCTCAGGATCGTGAGTTCAAGTCCCACATTGGGCACGGAGCCCATACTTTATTTTTTTTTTAAGATTTTATTTATTTATTTGACAGAGACACAGCGAGAGAGGGGACACAAGCAGGGGGAGTGGGAGAGGGAGAAGTAGGCCTCCCGCTGAGCAGGGAGCTGGATGCGGGACTCAATCCCAAGACCCTGGGATCATGACCTGAGCCAAAGGCAGACGCTTAACGACTGAGCCACCCAGGCGCCCCACGGAGCCCATACTTTAAAAAAAAAAAAAAAGAGCATTCATATGTTGAACAGGTGACCTGGGGCAAGTTCCTAACTTCTCCATGACTGAATGAATATTCTCATCTGTAATGTGGGGCTAATAGCAGCCACCATGGTCCATAGAAAACCCCCAGAAGAGGAAGGGCATCTACTAACTGCTAGATAAATGTTCAGCTCTGTGATTGAGCCTCCACCACATGCCAGGCCTTGGGCCCAGGGCCTTTCTAGATTTTATCTCACTTCTCCTCTAGGAGGGAGGGAACACCCCCATTTTCCAGAGGAAGAAACTGAGGCTCAGAGAGTCTATGCTCCTTGCTCGGGTTGCCCCTTGGGTCTGTCAGACCCCGTAGCCTGTGCTGGGCCTGCTGCTATACCCAGTTGTTCAAGGGCGGGCAGGGAGCCTGGAAGGTCACTTACAGTCCCAGAGACATGGAGTCCAGTAACTCCAAGGGTGGAGGATCTTCTTCTGTATCTTGGAGCATCTATTGAGTGCTTACTATATGTAGGCACTGTGGATACAGCAGTGGACAAACAGACCCGGGGACATGCACGTTGTATGTGTATGTTGGGAGGGCTGTTCCCATACACAAACATAACACTCCCAGCCCTGGGGGTGGGGGATCACTACCTGCCCATTTTACTGGTGGGGAAACTGAGGCTCTGAAAGGAGAATCGGCTTGCCCACAGTTGTATGGCTGGGCTCTGAGCTCCTAACTGCTCCCCCACCGCCTGCCCTACCTAGATCACCCACCCCCTCTCATCTTGGGCCCCTGGCTGTGGGCGCCAATGACGCCAGCCTCGTTGGGGATTCAGGTAGGAGAGAGACCCGGCCCCCCAGGCGTGCAGGGAGACCGGAGATGCAGCCGGCAGAATCGATCCAGGCTGCCCGCGCCTTATTGGATTGTTCCTGGCTCCCGGGGCCCCCCTTCACCCTCAGCTCCTCCCAGAATCCTCTCTTCTTTGCCCTCCTCCGCCCCTAGCCCCCTCTGAGCAGAGCCTGGGCGGTAAGGGAAGAGATGAGGAAAAGGTGATCTCAGAGCCTTTGTTTGTTATCTGGGCTCCTGAGTGGCTTGGACACAAAGGATTAGATAGCAGGGGGGACTTCTGGCCTGAGGGATGGGGCCCACATCCTCAGGGTATGGAGCTAGGAAGCCACTCAAAGACCCTTACGTTGCTGTCCCCTCCCTGAAGCTTCCTGCTGTTCCCCACCAGCCCCCACTCCAAGTAGCTCAGAATGAATTCCCTCCCCTCTGCAGGAGCACAGGACCTAGGGTCACTCCTTCTCTTCTTGTCCCCCTTCTCACGGGCGGGCTGACCCTCTTGTCTCCCTAGTGTACCTCTGGGACCAGCTGGAGGAGGGGAGTCTGGGGACGCTGCTGAGCTTGGAGGAGCAAATACTCAACTCTACGTTCGAAGCTTGTGACACCCAAAGGACAGGTTGGGGGGTGCAGAATGGGGCCAGGCAGCAGTGGGCCTGGGAGACACGAGTAGTAATAAGGGATGGGGGAGGGTGGCTGGGAACTAGGGAGCCATAGAGAGAGGGATGGACTAGGGCCCCTTCTTGGGGGACCTGCAGGGCGAGGTGGGTGATTGTGGGAAGCTTCAGAAAGGAAGTGGATAAAATGACGGAGGCCATTCAGGGCGAGGACATTAATGGAAGAGGGTAGGACGTGGGGAGAGGTAGGGAGGGCAGCCACTGTGGGCCCGATGGGGTACAGCAGGTCCTCTTTGGTCCACCCTCTGAGTGACGATGGTTGGGCTCTATTTCCAGGTGAAAAGTTTGACTCAGAGGAAGGGAAGGACTTTCCCAAAGTGTCTGGGTTAAGCCGTGGTGCAGGGGTGTCACCAGCCCAGCCACTGGGGTCCTCCTACTTTCAAGCCATCGCCTGCCCCTACCCCCCCACCTGCCCCAGACTCCCTCACAGCATGCTCTGTCTCCAGGCATTGTGTCTGTGACCCACGTACTAGCCTATCTGGAGGCTGTGACAGGACAGGACCCCCAGGATGCACGCCTCCAAACACTGGCCTGCAACCTGGACCCCAATGGGGAGGGCCCTCAGGCCACTGTGGACTTGGACACCTTCCTGGCCGTCATGCGGGACTGGATCGCTGCCTGTCAGTTGGATGGGTGGGTCTCTGCACTGCCAACCCTCCCCTGGGAAGTCCTTCCTAAGATCTAACCTTACACCTGCTTACTGCTGCCAGCACCCTTTGGGCACAGGAACCTAACTGTGGTTTGAAGGAGGCTGAGGAGGAGAGAAAAGTGAAGAGATGGGGTTGGGGGGATGGGGTGGAAGGTCTGAAGACAGAGTTCCTGGGATGGGGAGGCAAAAATAAAAGGGGCTGGAAGAGGGAGACGTGGGGGTGCTGGGGGGCTGACAGAGGCCCCTCCCCATCACTTCTCCAAACCCAGTCCTTGCCCCTCCTGCTTTTCCATCTGGCCTAGGGCTCTTGCCATCTGGCCTTGCCTTCCTCCCCACCGTGGCGCTCTCAGTGCTCCTGCTCTCACCTGACCCGGCCCCTCCTCCCGCCACCAGCAATCCCCCTGTGTGGCTGGTCAGGATTGGGGGTGGCTGCAGGGGGCTCTAAGCCTCATCCCTTTGATACAGGGGATTAGAGCTGGAAGAGGAGACAGCCTTCAAGGGGGCCCTAACCTCCCAGCAACTGCCATCTGGTAAGACTACTATATATAGAATGAAGCAGGCAGGCCCAGGGTCAGACAGTGGGAGGGACTTCCCACCTGGGGATGGGACCCAGGGGCATTGGGTGGGACCCCTGGAACCTTTGCTCTCTCCTGGAGCTGAGTTTGGCTTTCTAGGCACCTCCATGGCTGCCTCCCCACCTTCTCTGAGCTTTGGGGTTTTTTTCCTTCAGGGTCTGGTTCCAAGTCCTCCCCCTACTGCAGGCCTATCATTGAGGCATGCAAGGCCCTGCCTACCTCTCCTTGTCAGCATCATTGGGCTCCTGCCTACTCTCTAGTCCCTGCTCCCTTGGGCCTCCTGGCTCAGCCTGGAATGTGCTGTGGGCCTGCCCACCGTGCTCCTCTGCTCAGATGGTTCTCCCTAAACTTCCCACACCTGGGGAAGCCCCGGGATACCCCGGGCTAAGGTCCCTGGCTGTCCAGGCTCACTCACAGACCTGCATTGCTTTCCTGGAGAAATCTGACCTTCTGATTCAGTTACCTGCCCTGCTGTTTGGTTAGTTGATCCGTTCCCCATTTTATCCCTAGAACCTCACACATAGGAGGTGCTCCATAAAAAAGTGTTCCTGTTATACCTTACAAAAACAAAACAAAATTAAAAAACAGCTTTTTTTTTTTTAAAGATTTTATTTATTTATTTGAGAGAGAGAGAGCATGAAAGAGAGAGCACATGAGAGGGGGGAAGGTCAGAGGGAGAAGCAGACTCCCCGCTGAGCAGGGAACCTGATGTGGGACTTGATCCTGGGACTCCAGGATCATGACCTGAGCCGAAGGCAGTCGCCCAACCAACTGAGCCACCCAGTCGCCCCTAAAAAACAGCTTTCTTGACATTCTCTTGAGCATCTTCCAATTGGGGGCCAGGGGAGGGGCAGGTCAGCTCCTGTTGAGGAAACACCCCTCTGGGTGGGGGAAGGATAGGACGAGGAGGCTGGAGGCCAGGAGGCCAGGAGGCTGGGGACGAGGTTGTGGTGAGGGTCCAGGAGGAGAGGGAGAAGCCTGAGCCAGGACTGGCCACGACAGAGAGGAGAGTCGAACAGAGTCAGGGAAGAAGGTCAGAGCCAGGACTCTGGGGGTGGGGGGGACTGTGGAGATGAGGAGGAGCAAGGGAGCCAGGACAGCCCAGTGGCTGGGTGAGTTGGGGGGGAGGGAAACCCGGAAGAGGAACAGGTTTGGGGGTAGCTGAGGTGCTGCTGCCCAGGGCTGGGTCTGATGAATTCAGGGCTACAAGAGAGATCCAGCCTGAGCTCAGAGTACCAATGAGCAAGAGGCCTTTCAGATGGTGGATATAATCGTAGCCCAGGAGCAGATGAGATGACCCAGGGCAAATGCGAGGGTGAGGCTAGTGGAGGCCAAGCCCAAGTCCTGGGGCTCCGTGACGCCTAAGGTCACCGGGGAGCCCGCCACCCTCTGTCTCTCTCCCTCCAGGATGCCCAGAAGCCGAGGAGCCAGCCAACCTGGAGAGCTTCGGAGGCGAAGACCCCAGACCTGAGCTGTACCTATGCTCCCCGACCTCCCCTCCCTGCTGCCCATGCCCTCCAGCCTCCCTGCCATAGGGCTCCGGGTCCTTCAGGGGTGGGTGAGGGACGGGGTGGGGGTGGGGCTGTGCTGCTAGCCCCGGGAGAGCAGGGCAGTCTCTGTCCCGTTCCTCTTTCTCCAGAAGAGCCTCATCTCCCCACCACCGCCACTACCCCTCCAAGGGAGGTGGGGGCTATGGCCGGTAACCAGCCCCTCCCTAACCCCAGGCCCGCCACCGCCGACCTGCTGAGCAGCCTGGAGGACCTGGAGCTCAGCAACCGCAGGCTGGCCGGGGAGAACGCCAAGCTCCAGCGCAGCGTGGAGACGGCTGAGGAGGGGTCTGCACGCTTGGGGGAGGAGATCTCGGCCCTGCGCAAGCAGCTTCGCAGGTGGGCTCTCCGCGTGCTCTCCCTGCACCTCCTGCCCTGTCTTCGACCCTGCACTGTCCCCTTCTGCTCTTCCTCTTTCTCTTTTGTGTCTCCCTGGTTCTGGTCTCTCAGCCTCTTGGGTTCAGACTCCCTTCTCTCTTCTTCTCTGCGTCTTCATATCAGCAGCCTATGCCTGTCCCTGTGCTCTATCTTTCTCATGTCCGTCATGTTCCCCCTATTTTAGTCTCCTGCTCTTTCCAGGTCTCTGTCCCACCCCCTTAGTCTTTTAGGTAGAAACTGGGTCTCTGTCTCCTACACTAGGTTCTTTCCCTGCTTTTCCCTCTGGGTCTCTGTGCCCCACTCCCAGGTTCCTGTCAGGATTTCTCTGTTGCTTCCGACTGTCTGAGTGGATCTGTCTCTCTGGTCTCTGTTTCCCTTCTTTGTGGCCCCCTGCCCCACCCCCACTCAGTACCCAGCAGGCTCTGCAGTGTGCCAAGGCTGTGGATGAGGAGCTGGAGGACCTGAAGACTCTGGCCAAGAGCCTGGAGGAACAGAATCGCAGCCTCCTGGCCCAGGCCCGGCAGACGGTGGGTTCTGGGCAAGGGGCACAAAGGTGCCCTCATCTTTCCCCCCTTCTTGGAGTCTGAGCAACAGAGCCTAACAATGGAATGGGAAGGGGCAGAGGTTACCCTGGCTTCCTCCCTGACTCCAGGTCCTGCTTGCCCCAGACTCAGGGTCCAGATCTATTTGCCACCCCTCTCATGACAGAGGGGACAGCAGGAGCCCTCAGGGCTCCCAGACTTGCTCCTCCAGGACCCAGACCCGAGATGGGTTCCCAGGGGTGGGAGAAGGGCAATATGGGGGCAAGGAGGCCCCAGAAGGAGCCTTTGTCCTCTCTCTGGGGCCGTTCAGGAGAAGGAGCAGCAGCATCTGGTGGCCGAGATGGAGACTCTGCAGGAGGAGGTGAGCTGAGGCCCAGTGCCCACCCCCACCTCTTCCCCCTTCCCGCCCTACTCCTGCTGCCCCCAAACACCCCCGGCAGCCTGCACCCAAACACCCTGACAGTGTGTAGAGGGAGGTCCCGGAATCCCAATAATGTACAAGTGTCTCTGAAGGTCACATGACGGCGTGTGAGAACTGCCCTGGTTGGTAAGAGTGTGGGACATGGGGCGAACTGCCTGGGCTCACGCTGGGGCTGCCTACATAAGCATGGGCCGGTCCATCTCCTCTCTGTACCTCGGTGTCCTCACCTGTAACAGTGGGCAAAATAACAGAATCTCCCTCATCAGGTGGTGTGAGATTTAAACACGAGGATGCTTGTAGTCTTAGGCATGAGGCAGGACCCACGGGAAATGCTCGCTGAAAGTTAACCAGTGTTGTTCATATATTAGCATTTTTTTATGGTGGAACACAGGCCTTGAAGTCAGCCCTGAGTTTACATCCCATCTCTGCCACTTACAAGACAGGCCACCTTCAGGCATGTGACTCCCTCTTCTCCAGCCTTTGTTTTATTCTCTGAGAATGGGAGGAGGCTAATTGCTTGGCAGGATTGTTCTAGAAATAAATGACAGTGCTCAGCCCAGGGCTTCGCACGCTGTCTGGAATGGCCCAGTTCAGCTGCATGTCTGCATGTCTGATTCAAGCCCCGTTCCATCTGACACAGAGAAGAGAACATCATCTTAGTAAATCTGGGCCCACCTAGTCCTTTTTTTTTTTTTTTAAAGATTTTATTTATTTATTTGACAGAGAGAGACACAGTGAGAGAGGGAACACAAGCAGGGGGAGTGAGAGAGGGAGAAGCAGGCCTCCCGTGGAGCAGAGAGCCTGATATGGGACTCGATCCCAGGACCCTGGGACCATGACCTGAGCCGAAGGCAGTTGCTCAACAAATGAGCCACCCAGGCGCCCCCCACCTAGTCCTTTTTAGGTGGAAACTGAAACTCATCAATTGATGAAACTCGTCACCGCCCCCCTGCAAGGTGGCATCTAAGTTGCTGGAGACACACACAGCATCTCAGTGCTCCAGGAGGCGGCAGTCCTCCCTCAACGTCTATTCCGTCTGCTCGTCACAAGATTGATGTTCATCATCCCATCTGGTCCTCAGCCTTAGTCACCACCACATGCTGGCATCCACTGGGAGGCTGGCATTGCCTCTGGTCTCTGGACATACAGTCCTCACTGCATCTGCTGGCAGTCGCCCTCTGGACCCCCCGACACACGAGGGCCTCTGGGGGCTCTCCCTCAGCCCCTTCCACACCCTTCCAGGGCCACAGAGGAGGCTTAGCTGCTTTCCTGAGACTCTTTGTGGCCACAAGGGGCCTCGCTGGGCCTCTCTGCCTCCTCTCCTCACACAGCCATCTCCATTCTGTTACTCACAGGCCTCGCTGGTTCTGAGACTGAGCTGAGAAATGCCCCCTCTCGGATTCCCAGACATCCCAGGGGTTGCATGGTTCAACTGCATCCTACCTCTAAACCCCTCGCAGCTAACCCGGGGCTTGGGGCTGGCGCAGGGCCTGTTTTCCCTCTACTGCTCTCTTCTTTGACCCTCCTATGCCCCTCCCCCGCCCTAAGGATCTCTGCCCAGTCCAGGCAATGGTACTGATTCTGCCCAATCCCCCCAAATCTCTTTCTCCTACATCTGTATTATGGCTTTTACATTTAAATCCAAAACTTTTCCACTATTGTTCTCTGGCTCTTCCATGAAAATTCCCTCCTCTGGGACAATGGGAATCTCACCACGGGATGGCTGCCACAGTGTGAGGCATGGGGTGCACACAGATGTGACTGTTTTCTTCCAGAACATCTCTTTTTAAGAACAAGGAGAAATTTTCCCTACAGCCCCATGGCAGAACCTCTCTCTTATATCTTATTGGCTAAAGTGACATCATATGATTATAGCCAAACCACTCCCTGGCATGGGTAATCCAACCCCGGATGGGCCAGAATACTTTCAGCTCCCAAGGAAGAGAACACCAAAGAAATGGTGGCTTCAATCTGAAGGACATCATTTCCTTAACAAGAGACTTTGAAGTTCTCTGTGTTGGTTTGGTGACTCAGGCTTGTTCATTGGCCTGTGGCCTCATGATCACAGATGGCTGCAACAGCTCTGCCCTCGTGGTCTCATTCAAAGCAGGACAGAGAGGGGCAAGAGGGCCCAGCTAATGCTCCTCTCATGGCTCTCCTTTCATCAGAAGGAAAAGCTTTTCCAGAAGCACCCCCACTATACCCACCACCCCAGCATACCTCTCTTCTATTGCACTGGCAGGAACTGGATCACATGACACCCCCAGCTGCAAAGGAGGCTGGGAGAATATCTGACTGCTCAGCCTCTGGAGTGGGATATGGGAAAGTGAGAGGGGGTGAGAATGGCTGCTGGGTTAGCTAACCAGCCAGTTCTCCCAAATCTGCTGAGATCCCCCTCTTATTCACCCCCCAGGGTGGAGCTAGGACCTGCCTGCCCAGGCGGAGAGTGGACCCCCAACGAAAGCAGAAGGAATAAGCAGGGTGAATTGCAGCCGGCAGTCTCTGCCTCCTCCCAGCCCAGAAGGCCTGCTGCCAGGTCAAATGCCTTGAGCAGCGCCTGGGACATCCTAGGCGCTCGATAAACCAGAGCTATTCTTGGTTGACTCCCCCCCTACCTTTCCCCTCCCCACAGCAGCCTACAGAGCATCTATAGATCGAGTTCTCAAGTTACAGGAGAATAATGCTGGAGTAAGGGATACTCAGACACTCGACTTTCCTACAGAGAATCTACAGACCAGGGCTCGGGTTACTGCAGAAGAAGGAAGGAGACTGAGTAACCAGGTTCCCTGCCTGGTGGCCCAGGACCCAGCCTCCAAATCCCCACCAGGTGGACAGATGTTGACACAGCATTCCTGGCCTGTCCTTCCTCTGCCCTTCACCTGGCAGCCCAGGCCTGCAGAGACCAAGAAGGAGGGATGGCTGATGGAGGACTTGGAGCCCAGCCAGCTGGAGAGAGGGAGGAACTGGCCTTGGTGTCCCCAGGGGCACAGGGAGGAGGGGCGTGGCAAGGGAAGTCCAACTGCCTCTCTGCCCTGAAATGCTTTTGCCCGTGGCCGCTTCACATTGAAGTTAGTGCAAGTTGCTGAGTTTTTGGTGCCTGGAAACTCTAGACTGGATTTGGGGCCATTTTATCATCAGATCCCATTTCATGGCTGGTGTGAGCTGCCCCTCTCCTGGCCCCCTTGTTTTCTCGGATAATTCTCCCCCTGGAGGACTCGGAGCGCCCCAGCACTGCCTCTTCAAGAAGCCCCTCATCTGGGCTCCAGAGGGCCCAGGCCCTAGGCCTCATCAGAGTCTACCTCCCAAGTTGTTATCATCTGCTTCTGCACTGGTCCCCACCTCTAGCGATGAGCTCCCTGAGGCCAGAGATGAAGCTGGTTCCCCATTCTCACCTGGGGCTGCATCTGGCTCAGAGAGTCTGGGGGTTATAAGTGCAGCATTTGGAGTTAGATTTGGGTTTGAGTCCACTCACTTACCATGTGACCTTGGCCAAGTTTCTTAGCCCCTCCACTCGTCAATTTCCTCTGTAAAATCAGAGGGTGATGCCAATAAAAACATTAACAACCAGACATGACATTCCTCCCAAAGGGCACAATGTGACATGCATAGCAGCACCTGGGAAATCTTCCTGCCAAAAGATTGAACAGGAGCCTGGACAGGGTTCTGGATCTACCCACCAGTTTGGAGGAAATGAAGAGGTTGGAGGAACATGGTGAACGTCCTGTGGAGGGAATGAGAACTCAGGAAGCCAAATCCAAATGCACCAATTCTATGGGACAAATAACCTGATTTCTTCCCCAGAAGATGGGCCCCCCAAAAGTGCCAGGTTGAGACAGGTGGGCGACCACTGTCAGAGGAAAAGAAATGAGATATTTCAATCAAAAGCCACGGCAGACCTTGTTTGGATCCTTATGCAAACAAACTAAATGTGGAAAGACTTTTGTGAGACAACCAAAATGAAAAAAAAAAAAACAACCACAAATTCGATATGGGATAATAGTAAGGAATTATTACTTTTGTTAAGAGTGATCGTGGTATTGTGAATTTGGTAAAGTAAAAAATTCCTTACGTAGGAAATTAAAATGCTGGAGTCATTCTAGGTAGAAATCACAGGCTACCTGGCATTTGCTTTAGAGTTATCTGTTAAACAAAACAAAACCAAAAAAAAAAAAACTAACTTGGGAGAATAGAGAAGAAACTAGGAAAATGTAAATAATTATTGAAGTTGGGCGGTGGGCAGTGGGAGTCCATTATACTGGTATTTTTACTTATGTGTGTGTGAGAAACATTTAGAACATGAAGTTTTGAAAGTATCTTTAAAACACATATTTTACGGGGTGCCTGGGTGGCTCAATTGTTAAGCGTCTGCCTTTGGCTCAGGTCATGGTCCCAGTGTCCTGGGATCAAGCCTCACATCGGGCTCCCTGCCCAGCGGGAAGTCTGCTTCTCCCCCTCCCACTCCCCCTGCTTGTGTTCCCTCTGTCACTGTGTCTCTCTCTGTCAAATAAATAACATTTAAAAAAATAATAAAATAAAACATATTTTACATTTCCTGAACATTCGGTATGTGCCAGGCGCCCTTCTAAATGCTTTGTGCTTATTAACATACAGTAGCGCGTGTTTGCACGAATGACCACCTGTATGACCTGGGGGAGCGGGGTGCTCAACCTTTCTATGCCAGACTTGCCTTTATCTGCACAATGGGGGAGAAAAAGTGAGGTAACACTTGCAAGGTGCTCAGAACGTGCTCACAGATACTGTTATCAGCCCCGTGAAGTAGGTCCTGTCTCATCTCCATGTTTTACAGACAAGCACCCAGTGACGCACAGAGAAATCACACCTGAGATCTCATAGGGTGGGTGGAGGGATTCAATGGGCCCAGATATATAAAGTGCTCGGCACAAGGCCTGTTGTTGCCCGTCAGGTGTTCAGGAAATGTCGCTGCGCATGCTAACATTGCCGTTGGCTGAAGTGGCCGTTCCTTCTTCCAGAACGGGAAGCTACTGGCTGAGCGGAATGGAGTCAAAAGGAGGAGTGAGGAGCTGGCCACGGAGAAGGAGGCTTTGAAGGTGCCACCCCTCCCTGGTGTCATTTCTACCAGTTTCAACCGCTCCAGTCGAGTGAGAGCTGGGGACTTCATCAAGCCAGCAGGCTCCCAGGGCTCCAGGCAGCTCGGCTAAAATCCCTCTCTGGGTGGCTGATGTCCAGGGACATCGTGGGAGGTTGAGGAGCGGGGCTCGGGAGAGTTGGGTGGGCTGGGGAGGGCAGCACTGGCTGAGGCCTCTCCTGGGAGGCCGGACAGATGGACGGGCTCCTTCCTTGGCAGCGGCAGCTCTATGAGTGTGAAAGCCTCATTTGCCAACGAGATGCTGTCCTCTCGGAGGTGAGTGGCCTGGGGGTGGTGAGGTGACATTTGCCTTCCATGCGCTCCTGGCCATCCCCTGCCCCTGCCCCAAGGTCTGAAAAGGGGAGTCCTGCCTGGGTCTCATCCCTGGATAAGCAGCCCAGAGAGGTCAGAGGGTTCCCCCGGTGTGGCAAGCCTGTCCCTGCAGGATCTAGAAACCTGATGCTCTCCCTCAGGCCCTAGCTCTTCCCCCAAGCTCACCCTGCCAGTCTCCCCCACCCATGCCTCTGCATCTTTGTGGGGCTGGGCCCCATCTCAGTGGGCTTTGGGCTTCCCCAGCGCACTCGCCACGTGGAGAGTCTGGCCAAGACGTTGGAGGAGTACAGAACGACGACCCAGGTAGCCAGCTGCCCTCCCACCCTCGGCCCCCTGCCTGGCCCCGATCTTCTGCCATCTCTGCAGTTCATGCCTCTTTCTGCCCCTGTCCATCTTGTGGAGTCTGTGTCTCTCTCCTGCCTTTTCACTTGTCCTCTGTTCCTCTCTTTCTCTCTCCCTCTGTGTATCTCCACCTCCGGTCTAGTTTCTTTCTCTGTGGGGGTTTTGTCACCGCATCTCCCCTGCTCATCTTTCTGTGTGTCTGCCTTTCTTTGATCTAGTCTGTCTGTCTCCAGGGGTGACTCTACCCTCTGTTGGCCCCTGATCGTTACAAGTCTCCTACACCTCGTGTGTCTTTTGCCTCTCTGTGAATCTGTGTCCATCCATGTCTCTTGTTCTTAATTTTCCTGGCTGGTGGGTTATCTTCTGGGTTCCTGCTGCTCTCTGTCTCTCTTTGGCTTCCTAAGTTTCTGTCACTGCTTTCTTCCCCCTTGTCCCTTGGCAATATGTGTCTGGAGGAGCCCAAAGAAGTCAGGGGAGTGGAATTGACTGTAAGAGGAGCCCAAGGCTGGCAGATGGAGAAGAACAGAGAGGCAGGGGTTCCCCACTCCCTCCTTTGCAGGAACTGAGGCTGGAAATCTCACACCTGGAGGAGCAGCTGAGTCAGACCCATGAGGGGCCGGATGAGTGAGTGGAACGTCAGGGGTGAAGGAGGCAGGAGGGGAGCCCAAAGGCAGGGACCCCCAACCTCCAGCCACAAGGTGGGCAGAGCAGCCACCCCAGAGTGGGTTGACTGACAGGTAGGGGGCAGGCACAGAGAGAGCCTTCCCCTCTTGACCATGTGGCCAGGCTACCGGAAGGGGCCCAGGCGAGAAGAGTGGGCTGGACCAGGCTGCTGCCCCCATCACTGGGCGTGGAGATCGAGGCCATTCGGCAGGTGGGCCCGGCTCCTCGAGAACACCCCAACCCACTGCCCACCACAGCTCTGACCCAGCCCTGATTCTCACCCTACCCCATCTCCCCGCCAGGACCATCTCAGTCCTTCACCTCATCCCTACCCCAGTCCTTGGTCCTGCTGCCAAACCCTTCCCAGGTCCTGCCTCTACCTGCTCCCCAGCCCAGCCTCACCCCAGCACCCCCCACCGCTGTCTTCTCTCACCCCATGCCTCAGCCCATGTCCATCCCCATCTCTGACCCATCTTGTGCTTTCACCTGGCCCTCCCTGGCCTCAGAAATGGCTTCTCCTCTGCCAGAAACAAGAATTGGCAGCCGCCACTCTCGCCAGCCCTCTGTGTGGCGTGTGGCAGTGGGAGGAGGTCATCCTTGAGACGGATGAGGAAGTGGAATTTCCGCCTGAAGCCCCAACCGGGGCACAGGTGAGCGTGGGAGGGGCTCCAAGACCACCGGAGTCCAGGAGCTGGGAAAGGGGCCTGGAACTCCATGTGCCATGAGCTTGCTGCCCATTCCACAGGCAAACGTTGACCAAGGGCCTGCTGGACACGGAGCCCAAGCCAAGCAGGACACCATCCCTGTCCTCTGGGGACTGGCCCGCAAGGGGAGTAGACAAGAGCAAGCAAAGCAAACGCAAACTGCACAGTGGTAGTTCTGTCGTTGCGAAAACACTGTCAGGAAGCACTGCATTTACAATGGTCCTGCCGGGGGAAGCTAAGAAATGAATCGTTCCTCCGAACACCATAAAGATACATTAAGCTTTTACTTTTGGGATACAAGGCACCCTTAAGAGCAGCTTAGCAAGCCCACTGTGAAATCTTGAACTCACCCATAGCGGTTGTTTTATGACTTCTGTAGTTACCTGAGCAATATTTCAACATCCGTCAAAACGATCGAGACAACTCATCTTCAATGTCCACAACAGAAAAGTGAGATTTTAATCTATTAGTGCCAGAAGTCTCTCTCTTTTTTTTAAAGAAAATATTGCTAACAGCTCTGTAACTGCATTGTCTTGAAAATAATACTGCTTCAGAATTATACTGTTCACCATTCTTAAAGGAGAAACTCATTTCTTTGCTCATTTTCTCCCTGGGTTGAGAGAAATTTCTGTGTTTCCCTTCAAAACCCGTGCTGTTTGATTTTTTTTTTTTTTTAAGATTTATTTATTTATTCATAAGAGACAGAGAGAGAGAGAGGCAGAGGGAGAAGCAGGCTCCCCGCTAAGCAAGGAGCCCGATACGGGACTCGATTCCAGGACCCTGAGATCACGACCTGAGCCGAAGGCAGACACCCAACCATCTGAGCCACCCAGGCACCCTGTTTGAATTTTTTTTTAAGATTTATTTATTTAAGAGAGAGAGCGTGAGCACAAGCTGGGGAACGAGTAGAGGGAGAGGGAGAAAGACATTCTCAAGCAGACTCCACGCTGAGCACGGAGCCAACAGGGGGCTTGATCTCATGACCCTGAGATCATGCCCTGAGCCGAAACCCAGAGTCAGATGCTTAACCACTTAACTGACTGAGCCACACAGGCGCCCCTGATTTTTCATTTACTTCCCCCCATATCTCTGCGAGGTAGGCAACCTCACCCCTCATCCTGTTACCTGTGGGAAACCGAGGCTCAGAGAGGTTATCCGTCCCCAGTCACACAGCCTGTGGGCGACAGAGTCACATCCCTCCGAGGAGGTGTGAGTCAGAGTGAATTCCACTGGGAGCTCTCCATGCCTCATCCAGGGGAGTGCCGACCCAGGCCTCAGGGTGCCACCGGCTCCAGGTCCTGGAGCTATGGCTCGGAGCTGCTCAGGGCCTGGTGGGGAGATCGTGCGAACGGGCCATCCCCATGCAGTGTGATGGGTGTGCAGAGGTGGGGGGTGGGCCCTGAGGGAACCTAGCAAAGGGAGGACCTGTGTCAGGTGGGAGACTAGAGAGGTGTCACAGGGAAACTAACACTTGAGTTTATTTCAGAGAAGAGAGAGAAATTGAGTGGTGTCAGGAGAGAGAAACCTTCCTGGCAGCGGAAAGCACACACGCGGGGATGTGGGGCATGAAAGCATAGAACACGCTTGGGCAGCAGAGGGAGTGGCGGGTGGCTAGGGAGCCATGAGGCCCAATCACAACAGGAATTCCCTGTAAATCAAGTGGGGAGATCGTACTTTTCTCCATCGAGCCACAGGATGGCTGAGGGCAGGGAGGGAGCCCAAGAGGAGGGCAGGTTTTAGAAGCAGGTGGTGAATTCTTGCCCGGGAGACCTAACCTTTCCTTTTCCCACAGAGAAACTTGCAGGGAGAACCAGCGCACCCTCAGGGAGGAAGGAAGGAGCGATCGATGTGGTAAGAAGCTTGTTCCTTCCAGAGCCATCCCCCTGCCTTGGGGGGGACACCACATTCTTAGACAGTGTACAAGGACTGGAAAAGCCCTGGGGGGAGTTGCACATCATTCACTCCTTCATTCATTCATTCCCTCCCACTGAAGTGACCCTTGGCCTGTGAACCAGGATGAGCCATCCCCAGCCCTGCCTTCAGTGTCTCCTGGTCTAGAGGGAAACAGACTCTGACCCAGCCGGTTCTGGGAGGGCATCTGGCACTTGGAGCCACCTCGGGGGGGGAAGGCTTCCTGGGGACATGATGCTTGAATGGGGTCCCGTAGGAGCAGTACTCATATAGGAAACTCTTAGACAAGAAGACAGTTGTCTGGCTGATGGGACAGCTCAGTCACTGGGTCACTGTCACTGAACACACCTCTCCCAAGGCCTCCAGGGAACCCTGGGATGAAGGAAACCCAGACCGGCCCTTGGAGAACATCCAGGTAGTTAGGAGACAATCGGGGACTCTGGAATCAGACAGCCTGGGTTCAAATCCCAGGATGGGGGTGGTGTGAGCATCAGTGCCGTGGAGCCCCAGCCCTGTGATTGTTAGGAAGCTCGGCTGCAGGCCTCTGAGGAGAGATAAAGCCCTAGATGTCTGGGCCCAGCCTCCTCAGGCCTGGCCTTGGGGCCTGTGGTTTCCTGTGGTGCCTCCCGCCCCTCCCCTCCCCTCTTTCAGGCTCTTGGCTGAGCCAACTAATGAGGCTGCCTGCCACTGGCCTCTAATTGGACTTGTCTGAGAAAACTGAGATTGGGCAGGAGGGGGGCTCCAGAGCTATGACCTCCCCCTGCATCACCGGGGAAGGGAAGGGAGAAGGGGCTGAGCAGCAGCGGGGGCGGGGGCTGGACATCTGAGTTTCCCGGGAGCAGGGCAGTGAGATCCGCAGACTGGGAAGCTGGGAACGAGGTGGTGAATCCCGTGGCCCCTAAAGGTGACTAGGGGTGAGGGTTTGGATCTTGAGAGGTGCTGGGGGAGGAGCCACCTGGGGTCCAGGTATCAGTTCCAGGGGATGAGACAGCTGTGTGTCTGACTGGGCAGAGGCTGGGGGCTTACCAGTCTAGCTTACTAGCACTTTTTGCGTGCTAGTTGAAGACACAGCTGTGTCCTGAGGGTGTCAAGGTGGCGACAGCTGGATGGCCGGACCCCTGGTCCCCAGTGAAGGTGGTAGCCAGTGGTATGGACATCTGGTCTCTAAGGGGCATCTGGGCTGGGCAGCTTGAGGTCTAAGTCCCCAAATAGGTATTTCAGGGGCTCAGGCAGCTGCAACCCTTGGAGGGGCAGAGGTTGGGGGCTTGCACACTGAAGAGAAATGATTTGTGGGGGGAATTGCTCACACAGTTGGCTTCTGGAATCTCAGTCCTAAAAGAAGACCCAGTAAGATTGAGACTCACTGAAAATGGCACAACGCCCCCAGGCACTAAGTGGGGGGTGGGTCTACACCTGCCCTGGAGTCTTGGGGAGCTCTGAGTCTCTGGTGTTTGGGAGAGTAAGAGAGCAGAAGCCTAGCTCCCAGCTAGGGCATCAGCCAGAAAAATAGCAGAAGAGAAAGCCAGTTTGATTAAGAGACCCTCCTACCCTTTTTGGGGGTCACACACTCTTTTGAGAGTTTGTTGAAAATTCCCCTGCAAAATATGCACACTGACCTACACACAGCAGTTTGCTCATGGGGCTCCAGGACACCCCCAGGCCCATCCATGATGCCCGGTCCCCATTAAGACCCCTGCTTTAAAGGCTCATCCAGGGGCGCCTGGGTGGCTCAGTCGTTAAGCGTCTGCCTTTGGCTCAGGTCATGGTCCCGGGGTCCTGGGATCGAGCCCCGCATCGGGCTCCCTGCTTGGCGGGAAGCCTGCTTCTCCCTCTCCCACTCCCCCTGCTGTGTTCCCTCTCTCGCTGTGTCTCTCTCTGTCAAATAAATAAATAAAATCTTTAAAAAAATAAAATTAAATAAAGGCTCATCCAGCTCCACGGTGGGCGAACAGGAGCCAGGCCAAGGGAAGATGCTTAGGGTGATTCTGTTGTCCCCTCAGGTTGCCCAGAAGAGAGGAAGAGGAGGAAGCAGAGCCCCAGATCACGGTAGGCAGTCCCCAGCACCCCTTCCTGGTCCCCACCCACTCCGGGCCCTTGAGGAGGGTGACACAGTGGCGGCTCCTCCCAGCCCTCACCCACACCCCCACTTCTCCTGAGCAGACAGAAAAATCATTTGGCCAAGAGATAACAAGGCCCTTGCTATGGCTAATGAGAGCGGACAGAGCCGTGGGGGGAGGCCTGCAGGCCAGTAGGCGGCCAGAATGTTCCCGGGGGACCCCCCAAGCACATACACAGGGCTGCAGCCGCTAAGGCACAGGCCTCACAGACGTGGCTACACCCCCGGAATGCGAAAATGCACACGCACATGCGCCCACACACAGGAAGGGGCCGGGCCCTCCCCAACCAGCCCCAGAACTCTCTGGGGCACAGCGCCTGTGACGGCTCCCCCGCCTGGCACCTCACACACCAGCTGCTTTGCTCCTCGAAGCCGCAGGGCGAGGTGCAGGTGCCAATCCCCATTCTCAAGGCAGGCGAGTGGAGGGAAGCTCGGGGAGGAGAGGTGGGGAGCCCGTGGTCCTCAGGGTAGGAATGTGAGAGCCCGAACCAGGGTAGGAATGTGAGAGCCAGGCATCTGGGCCCCTTCGGGGTCCAAACCCTCCAAGATGGTCTCTCTGAGCAGCCTGACCCCAAAGCCCACCTCCCACTCTCTTCCACAGAGACTGGGCCCCATGTTAGTTTCCTCACAGCTGAGTTGACTCCAATCTCTCCCAGTTGTGTTTGTGTGTGTGTGTGTGTGCACGCACGCGGGGGGTGTTGTTTAAGGACCACGGGAAAGCCCCCCACACACAGAGCAGACGCACAGTAGGTGGCTGTGGTGAAGGGAGGGGCTGAGTCTGGTGGCCCCTGTTATTCTTTATTATTGCTCTTATTGCCATCATCAGCATCCACGGGTGGAAAAGCCCGAGGCCAACAGAGGGGGCGCCCTTTCAGAGGGACATGGGGGGTGAGGTGGCCCCTGGAGGAATACTTGGGGCTTTCATCTTAAAGCACCTGCAGGTTCTGACGCAGGCAGGAAGAGCGCCCACGCTGGACTCGGCCCAGCACAGGGTTGGACTCCTGGAGAAGATGGGGTCTCTGCCCTCAGGGAGCTTAGATGCTTGCAGAATCAGGTGCAAATGGAAATAGTAATTTTGAACAGCTCCCATAATTACTGAGCGCCCACCGGGCACTGCTCCAAGCACCCTCCCGCTTTTTTGCTTTTGACCTGCATTCCCTCATGCAGACTCCCCTTTGGCCCTGTGAGCTGGGGACTGTCGCCGACCCTGTCCAGCAGATGGGGAAAGTGGGGCATGGAGATGCAGGGTGAGCTTCCAAGGGACATGCAGCTGGAAGCCGGCAGGGCTGGGAACCCAACCCGGCAGGGTGTCTCACTGTGTTCCACCCACTTCCATGTGGTCACTTCTGTGCAGTGGCCTGAACCAAGGGCCTTTCACAATCCGGGACCGAGGGTCTCAAGTTTGTCTCCTTTGTCCTTCTAGGCCAATCTCCCCAGCCCTCTGGGGGACCCTCACCCTGAAGACGTTCCAGGAAGCCCTCCTGAGAGGTAACAGGACCCACGGGGACTGGAAGGGGCCTGGAGGCAGAGGCAAAGTCCAGCGTGATTGTCCCGCCCTCCTTTCCGTCCCGCAGCCCTGCCGAGCCCGAGCCGAGGCAAGCCCTGGTGCCTGTGTGGAAAGAGCTGGTCCCAGTCAGGAAGCCGGTCTCGGGCCAGCTCTGCCTGCCCCCGCTGCAGCCCCAGCTGTTCAGGTGCGCCCCGAAGCGGCTCCAGAAGGAGGGTGGCCGTCACGCGTTGGGGCATTGCCCCCTGCTGAGACAGCACCAGCCACCCCCCACCCCGGGGCCCTCCCGAAGCACTGGCCTGCCTCCCACCAGGGTCGCTCGGCTCCCGCTGGCCCCGGCACCCCTCCTGGGCCTGCTGCTGCTCCTGCTGTTCTCCGTCCTGCTGCTGGGCCGGTCCCCGCCCCCCACCTGGCCCCACCTCCAGCTCTGCTACCTCCAGCCGCCGCCTGTGTGAGCCGCTCAGAGCAAGGTGTAGTCAGAGAATTCCCCGGGAATCCTACTGTTATTACCACTGTTGTGCCACCCCGAGCTGGGAGGACCCCGGTACGGGGACCCCAGATACAGTGCTCCAGGATCCACACCCCTGTATTGGGTTTTTCTGTGAAGTCTTTCGGTTCTTTTTTTAACACTGGTGACTATGTTTCTCAGCAATAGCAAAACATTCCCAATAATGGATTAAATACTAAGGGTTTATTTTCCTCCTAAAACAAGTTTGGAGGAGGACAGCTATGGGCCCACAGCTCAGAGTCTCCACAGCCTGGGGGTAGAGGGAGCTGTGATTCTCTATGAGATCCTCTTGGCCCTTCCCTCTGGCTCAGGAGATGACAGGCATAGCTTCATACGTCACATCTGTAGGAAGAAGGGGACGCATCCCTTCCTTTCTTTATAAAGAAAAGCCGTGGCCTTCCCACAGCCAGCAGCAGACCTGTGTTTATGTCTCATTGGCCTGAAGTGTTTGTTGCACCACTCCTAGCTGCCAGAGAGGCCGGGAGACTGAGCGCCTCTCCCCTCTCCTGGCAGAAAGAGGGAGAGAGACATGTGGGCCGGGCACACATCACAGATGTCCCCTGCAGTGCAAACAGCCCAAAGGAAATGGACCACTGTGCCATTTGCTCACTCATCGCTTACTGCTCATCCTCGTGTCACAATTAGAAGATAAAGCTATGGGGCGCCTGGGTGGCTCAGTCTGTTAAGTGTCTGCCTTTGGCTCAGGTCATGATCTCGAGGTCTCCCCACTCAGCATGGAGTCTGCTTGTCCCTCTGCCCCTCTCCCACTCATGCTTGTGTGCTCTCTCACTCTCAAATAAATAAAATCTTTCAAAAATTCATTAAATTATTTTTTAAAGAAAGGAAGATAAAGCTGTAGAAAAACAGGCCCTCCAATGCCAGGCTGAAGAGCACTGCTTTTCTCCTGAGGATGATGGGAGCTTTCAGACATCTTACTGCTTGGTTTTTTTTTTTTTGGTTATTTATGTTTTAATTGAGATACAACTTACATACAGATAAATGGACAAATCTTAAGTATCAGGTGCATGAGTTTTTGCATATGCAAACACCCACAAAACCAAAACCCAGGTCAAGATATGAACAGTTTCAGCACCACAGAGGCTTCATTGGGAGAGTTTTGAGCAGGGGAGGGTCAGAGTCACCCCTACTTAAAGGCAAATAGTGATAGAGGTAGGTAGCTGTAGGTTCCATGGGAGCCCAGAAAATGCGCTTAACCCCTCTTGGAAGGATAGAGATTTTGTCCCAGTTAGGTAACATCTGTGTGCAGTCTTGAAAGATGAGTAAAGTTTGTTACAGTGGGCAGGGACCAAAGGAGGGTGTCATGGGCAAAGGGAATAGTGTGTGTGAAGACCAGGTGGTGGGAAAGAGCCTCTGTGTGCAGAGGGCCATAGAAAGCACCATGTTGCTGGGATTAAAAAGAAAAAAAGGGGGGTGTGGGGGCCAAGGAAGTATTTGAGGCGACAGAGTTGTGAGAAAAGAGGTAGGCAAGAGCCCATGAAGGGTTTGGAACACCAGCTTGAACTTGATTCTCAGGTGCCCAAGAAAGGGCTATGAGCAGGGAAAGGACAGAATTAGCTCCAGGTGGGGAAGAGAGTTTCTGAGCCTGCATGGGGGTTGAATACAAAGTGAGGCTGGAGGCAGGACGTGGGGAGAAGGCTGGGGCCGTGGTCCAGGTGGGAGAGGATGAGGCCTGAGCTGAGATGGGCATGTGGATGGAAAGAAGGGGAAGGGCAGAGGGAGGCAGGGCAGGAAGGACGGAGCCAGAGATTGATGGCTGTGAAGGAGGTTGAAGAAGGAAGGGGCAAGGACAGCACATGGGTGTGACCCAGTGACTGGTAGACAGTGGAGCATTTCCAAAATGGGAACCCATGAGAAGGAGTGGGCTTGGGGCAACACCGAGCTCATGTGGGATGGGGGGAGTGTCAGCGTTCCAATAAGTGGCCAGAGCCCTGAGCCCTGAGCCCACAGTCTGGAGATGGGGTTCTGCGTGTTATTACCTGTGATTGACATTTTGGGAATTGCTGAAATTTCCTGGGGAGAGCCGAGGAGAGTGGGGAGGGAAGGGCTTCCAGGCACCATTTTATGAAAAGCCTCAAACGCTAGGGAAGACATCTAGGGAGGAAGTATGGGAGGAGTTCGGGCCAAGACCCAGCTACCAGGCTCTCCAGCCAAAAGCCGGTGAGGCTCCTCACGGGGTTGTTGTGAGGTTCAAAGAGCCAATAGGAGTGCAATATTTAGAGGAGGGCCTGGCATATAGTAACTGCTCCTAACTCTTTAATCCCATTTCTCCATGAGAGTAATGGCAAGGTCTAGATTGGAAGTCACACAGACCTGCGTTCCAGTTACCCTTTTGTCCTTTACTGGCGTTGACACCTTGGGGAAATTACTCTTGACCTTCAGAGTCTTATTTATGAAATCTGGCCGACTCCAGATGGTGTTGAGGAATATAGTTATTCCTTCATTATTCAGTATTTCTGAGTAACAGAGAAGCAGGTCCACCCCCTACAGCCTAAGGGCCAATTAGGGCGCGGTCCGCCTCCCAGAAATACAACTGATGCGAGAGTTTGCCAGTCACCCAGCGCCAGCCCCGCCCCCTTCCCGCGAGCCCACGCGCACAGCCCCGCCCTCTTCTCTAGACCAATCAGCGCGCGATCCGCACGAGCCGCGCCCCGGGCGCGCTCCTTAGAACCCTCTGCTTACCCCTCCGAGTGGGTTGCCATGGTCACCATTGAGCGTTGGGACTGAAGGGCTGGCGGGAGCCGCCAGTGAGAGAGAGAGACAGAGATAGAAACAGAGACCGATTCTGATTGGCTGCTTCTTCGCTTCACCTGCGCCCCAGCCCTGTGCCTCCGGGGGCCTGACGCCTGGTCCCCTCTGTCCTCTCCTCCCGCCCCAACGGTCTCCCGGGAAGGGCGCAGTCAGAAAACCCTGAACAAACTTCTAGAGGCTGCTGCTAGAGAGGCAGAAACCCTTTTCTAACAAAAGCGTTTTGCCTCGCGGGCGCTGTGATGAAGTTGTCTCATGGTGTATCTCGGTTAATCCTCAGATGAGGAAAAAAAGGCTCAGAGATTAAGCAGCCCTTCCCAATACCACACAGCTAGGTTTGGGGGAACCTGGTCTTGAATGGTAGGCACATCTCACCCCAGAGGCAACCCCCCCCCAATCTGTCCACTGCGCCCAGAGAGAAGTCAGGAAGTGAGGAGAGAACGGAAACGGCGAAATTCGGAGAACATGAGAGCTGGAAGAGGGAGAGAGGGAAACAAGAGAAGAAAGAAAAGATATGAGGGAATCAAGCAGAGAAAAAAGAAAGCGATTAGGAATGGAAGGAAGAGTTTTAGAGGCAGAAAGAAGAGTAGGGAGAGGAGCCAGGAGGGTGAAAAGAGACAGAAGTACAGAGACTCAGAGAGATGGCGAACAGACACCCAGAGAGGGACAGAGACCTAGAGAAGGGGACAGAGACTCCGGGAAACAGAGACCTGATAGGTTGCAGGAAACCAGAGAAGGGGACAGAAACCCAGAGAGGAGGACAGAGACCCGCAGGTGGGGTGGGAGCAGAGACGCAGTTGGAGAGGCACAGAGGCCCAGAGCGAGAGGAGGGGACAGAGCTGGGGCCTGGAGGGAGGGCAGAGCAGAAACGCAGACAGAGAATAGGAGTGGAGGGAGGGAAAGATGATTTGGGGGGGGGGGGGGGGGAAAGAGGGGGGGGGGGGGGGGGGAGAGAAAAGAGAGAGGGGACTGAGGGGACGAGATACGCCGGAGTAGCGCCGCAAGTCCCGCCCGCGTATCCCGCACACACACCCTGGGCGCAGGAAGGAGGCGCAGACCCGAGCGCTCTGCAGGATCTTTATTCAAGCGGGGCGGGCGCGGCGCTCAGGGCGCGTCCAGCACCAGCAGCTTGTGCATGTACGAGTTCAGCCAGTGGCGGCGCTCGAGGGCGGCCAGCAGCCGCGCGCGCTCCCGGAAGGCCGCGTCGTCCGCCAGCGCCAGGCTCCGCCGCGACAGGCGGGTGGCCGGTCCCGCCCAGGCCCGGCCGGGGGAGCGGAGGCTGCGAGGAGACCAGGGGAGGCGGTTACCGCAGGTCCCGGACCCCCGCCCGCCGCCACCTGTACGCCCCGCCGTCTAATTCGAAGCCCCGTCCTTGCACTGTCTGGGGAGTGGCTCGGTGTCTGTCCTCTGTCCCCCTGTCTCCCTCTGTACGGGCCTCTGTCTGTTCACCGGGCTCGAAGCTCCCTGAGTACGGAGACCGAGTCCGATGCCTGCCCCCCCCCCCCCCCCCCCCCCCCCAGGGCTCAGCGCCCGGCCCGATACACACTAACAACCCAGTAAACTTTGCTCAAGGAACGAATCCGCTCTGCTTCGGCTCCTTCCAAATCTCTCAGCGCCTCTCTCAGAATCTTCTTGTTATCTCCTCCTCGTGCTGATTCCCCGTCCGCACTCCAACTCGCTCCACCGCGGCTCTCCGTCCTCCTCTCTCCCGAATGTCTGCGCCCCTTTCTCCTTGGGTCTATTCCCTCCTCTCCGCATCCCCGGGCCTCCCTGCGTGTCCTGGGCGCCGCTCCTACCTGAGGACCCCGGCGGGGGGCAGGGCGACTCCCGAGGCAGTGCGGTCGCCCCAGGGCAGGAGCAGCAGCAGCAGCAGCAGCAGCCGCACCCGGGGGCTCCTGGGCACCTGGCGGGTCTCCATCCCCTGTGGAGAGGCAGGGAAGGAAGAGCTCAGTGAGGCCCACGTCCTGGCCCAGAACCCCGGACCCCGCCACCCACCCACCTCCTGGGCGCGTTTGCAGGGCCCGCTACCGCGCAGTGGGCTCGGACAGCCGGGCTGCAGCCCCCTTATATCGCCTCCACAGCCCCCGCAGCGGGCAGTGACGCAGACCAGGGGGCTGGGGGCGCCGGGTCAGCCCCCCCTCCCCTCAGGCTCATTAGGAGCCGCCAGCGGTAATGAGGAGCCAGGAGTGGGGGCCCTGCCTTTGCCTTGGCAGCCACCAACTAATTGGGACCAGGAGCTGGGACCTGAGGGGAAGCAGGAGGGGGAGAGACAGACAGACAGAGAAGTGGACACAGGAGGTGTGTCAGAGGGATAAAAATAGAGGCCGGCAGAGGGACCATCAGAGCAGAAGCGAGTGGCACAGAGAAAGAGACAGGGAAAGCAACAGAGGAGGGACTGGTGGGGAGAAGCAGAGATGCGTAGATGAAGTAACCACGAGAGGGAAGGAAAAGACAGAGTGACAGAGGAAAGGGCCGACGGGGAGAAAGGAAGCAACAGAGGAAGAAGGAAAGGAGAGGAAGGAAGAGAGAGGGGGGAAGAAGACAAAGAGCCAGCTGGAGATGGAGGGAGGAGGCTCTGAGGAAGACATGAGATAGAAGAACAGCCGGCCAGCACAGGGATGGCCAGAGATAAATCCAGGCAGCAGAGAACCAAAAAAGACAGAGGGAGAGATGGGCGGGGAGAGGCGGGTAGGCAGCAGAAGGCAAAGGGTATGGGGGGAGGGGGTTTGAAGGCAGGTAAAGTGACAGGCAAAACTCTGCAAAGAAGGGAAAGACAGACCAGGGCCCCCGCCCCACCCTGTGCATGGGTCTGAGCCTTCCCGGGGAGGAGTTGGGGGGTTTTGTGAAACCCCGTCCCCTCACACTGGCTCTTAAGAGGGTGCTCTCTACACAGCAGCGGGAGGTAGGCCAAGGTTCCGAAGTCCCAAAGGGCAGTAGCAATCTGGGTATCTGACTGGCAAGACATGGGACCCTGGGCTCCTAGTTCCCCGGAGAGGAGAGGCTTGGGAACCTGGATTCCCTTCTGGGTCTTGAAGTAAAAGGGCACCAGGGATCTAGACTCTTGGGTTTGCATGTAGGAGATGGCAGATGGCCTAGAATCCTGGTTTCTTTCTTTCTTTCTTTCTTTTTTTAAGATTTTATTTATTTGTTTGACAGAGAGAGAGCACGCGGGCACAAGCAAGACTCAGAGCTCGATCCCAGGACGCCGGGATCATGACCTGAGCCAAAGACAGACACTTAACCGACTGAGCCACCCAGACACCCCTAGACCCCTGGTTTCAAAGAAAACATAGCTTGGTTGGGCCACATCCCTCCACCAGATAGATGATCCAATCCCTAACTCCCTTCCCTATTCCAGAGATGATGTTCTTTATCTCTGTCCCTTTAAGAGCACAAGCTTGTAGCCAGGCTCCCAGGATCCCCAGGGAGGGGGTCAGGTGCGTCACCTGCGCCCCTGGGACCCTACCTCCTGCTGCCCCTCCCAGAGCCATTCTGCAGCATTCACCGATCTCTGCGTCCAGCGCTGCTCACCTGCTGTCATCTTGGACCTCACTGAGCAGGTAAGAGACCCCAGGCCCCAAGTGACCTTGTCCTACCCAGGTATCTGCCACCCCCACCTCCACCTGAGCACAGACCTACATGTCTCTGCCCCAGACCAGTCCTGAGAGCCTGGGATCTCAGCTCCATCCTCAATAAACAGGGACCAGAGTCTTGCCCCACAGCTCTCCGGGCAGGCTGAGGAATCCAGAACCCTACACCCCTATCTGCTGAAGGCCCAAGACTTGGAGTTCCCAGTCCCCTAGAGTTCAAGACTCCTGTCTCCTTTCTCCCCTGTAATCCAGCCCCCCTAAACTTTCTCCCTCAAAATTCTAGGCATCTGAACCTTCGGGCCTTTCCTCTCTAAGGAACCAGGAATTTAGACCCACGGTGCCCTCCACCCTCTGGAAACTGGGGTAAACCCCCAGCAGCCTTCTCGCCCAGGTCCCAGGAGTCTCCCTGCTCCCTCAGATCCAGGCATGTCGGGGCCCCCAGCCCACAGCCATTCCTTCTGAGCCTCCTCTAGTGTAAACAACTGTGCAGTGAAGGTGTCCCCGGGGCCCTCGGGAGGTGGGGGCAGGAAGGGATCCTGTGTCCCCTTGGAGGTCTACACCCTCTGAAATAGAAGTCGAGGAGGTCTGAGGGCTTGGAGAGGTCTGAGGTCTTTCCCAGTTTTTCTGGGACCCCCTCGGGGAAACAGATAAGGAAATTAACTGCGACTCCCAAGAAGCCCCGCGCCTCAGTCTCCCTTAGCTACGGCGGCTACGGCCCCACAGCTTCACGGAGTTGCAGCTGGGTTCCCCTTCTTTCCTGGGCGCCAAGCTGGAAGGGATCTCGGCCCACCTGGGGCGGTGGGCGTGGCCTCCGGGAGTGGGCCGGGGTTCCCGGGAGGCTTCCAACCTTGACCCCTTCCTTCCCGCTCCCCCGCAGCTATAGGCGTCTCCCAGAGCTATGAAATCCCTCAGCCCGATCCTCTTCCTCGTCTTCCTCCTCGCCCGGCTGGGTTCCAAGGCTGACCCTTCGGCCTCGCCGCTTACAGGCTCCGACTTCCCTGAGATGGGCCACCCTTCTCAGACCTCCCCTCCTGCTTCTGAGAATTCCACTGGAGACCTGCCTAACCCAGACTCCCCTGCGACTGCTTATCCCAAGCCCTCCAAATCACCTCATGCAGTTTCCCCTGAGCCCTCCCGCCCTGACTTCACTGAGACTACCAACCATGACCTTCGAGAAACCACACACCCAGAGTCTCCTGAGAACCCTAAATCTACCTCACTCAACACCTCAATAGCAGACTCCCTGACGACCCCAAAAATTAACCTCTCCAAAATGACAGATCCAGAACCTTCTGAGACCCCCAAACCTGACCCGACTGATATCCCACACCCAGAATCCCCTGAGACCCTCAAACTTAATCCCTCCAAAACCTCATACCCAGAATTTCCTGAGACCCCAAGCCCTGACCCTACCCAAACTCCACACCAAGAATCTTCAGAAAGTCCCAAACTTAACTCCACCGAAATCTCACATGCAGAAGTCCCTGAGACCCCACATCCTGACCCCACCAAGACTCTTCACCCCAAATCTCCAGAAACCTATAGCCCTGACATCACTGAAACCCCAAACTCTGAATTCCTTCAGACCCTCCATCAGGACTCTACTGAAACCCCCCACCGGGATTCCCATGTAACTCACAATCCCAGCCCCACTGAAATTCCCCAAACAGAATCCCCCACAACCCAGTACCAAAATGCAACAGAGAACCCCATGACCTCTGACCCTGAGATCTCCACCAGTCCTCACCCAGAAACGACTGCACCTTTCAAGGACAAAGCTACTGCCCTAAATGAGCTGCCCCTGAGTCCCAAACCAGAAACCCCTGCAGTGACCCAGCCTGACTCCCTTAAATTGCCCACGTCAGTTTCTCCTGGGACAGTTGAACTGAAGGCCTCCCAGAACTCTAGCCTTAAAGGACCTGATGCCCTTCTTCCCTCAGCCCGGATTGCGGGCCCCCCTGCTCCTCTCTGTTCCCCCAGTCAGCCAGCCCCTGCCACTCCGCGGGCCCCGCAGCGGCGCAGCCGAGGTGAGAGAGTCAGCACTATCATCGTGGTGGAACGAGTGGAGGAGACCGGTGAGGGGCCAAGACCGGACTCCTGGGTCTGAGGGAGGAGGGGGCCAGGGGCCAGGACTCCTGGGTCTCGGGGAGGGCAGACTGAGGACCCGGCTCTCGAGTCTGACGCGGGAGGAGGCTGAGGGCTGGTATGTGAGGTCTGAGATGGAAGGGGGTGGGGGCCGGGACTCCTGGGTCTCTGGAAGTAGGGGCTGGGAGTTTAGATTGCTCAATCCCTGGGCCCTCGTCCTTCAGGCGTGACCCTGGTGGGGCGCCCCCGGGGCGTGGCGGGCGGGGCCCTCTGCCTCTTCCTCGCGGGGACCGGACTGCTGATCGGCATTTTCCTGCTGCTGTGGTGTCTCTACCGCCGGGCGGCTCGACACCGGCCCTTCGCACACCACCGGCTTCCGAACGACGGAGATGAACCTGGTGAGCGACCCTCATTGCGTCCCTCTCCTTGAATGCACGTTTCCTTAACCCGGTTTCGCCTGGCACTTTAGGACACCCTGCCAAAAAGTACAGGTCCCCCACCCAAGGTCAATAGAAGCCCCGACCCCTCCATGATCCTGCCCCCCAATTCTCCGAAATTCCCCCGCGACACACGTCCAGCGCCGCCCCCAGCCCAGCTGGGAATCGCAACAGGCTGGGGGCGGCAGGTCCCCACAAGCCCCGCCCCTTCCCCCTCCCCGTCGAGCCCTGAATTCCCCGCCCTCTCCACTGCAGGCCCCGCCCTGTTGCGCCGACGCCACGCCCCCTCTTCGATTCTGGGGCCCTCGCCCTTTAATTTGAAAACCCAGTGCCAAAGAACAGTCGAATCCTCTTTCCCGCCTTCTCCTTGGCCAGCGGCGCAGCAGAGGGGACAGGCCCTGTCTGCCTAGTGATGCCCTCGCCCCTTTGCTCCCACAGTTATGCATTTGGAAGCCCCGAAGGACCCCTACGACCTCTACTTTTATGCCCCGGACGCCTGGGTCCCTTCACACATCGCCACCAAACAGCCGCCGCCCCCCCCCCCGCTGCCGCCCAAGCTACCCCCGCCTCCCCGCGGGAACCGCCCCCAGAGCCTGGAGTCGCTCTCCCCCGCCACACTCCCCAACAACTTCGTGTGAGCCCCACTCGCGTCCTGCCAGACCCGCGCCATCCCCAGACGGAGGAAGGACCCAGAGGTCCTGTCCTCCTGGCGTGCTTTACTGCATAGTAGTCCTCTTGGGTAGGAGGTCCAACATACCGAGATGCTTTCGCTGTGACCGGAGAAAACGGTCTGAGGCCGAATAAATCAAGTGTTCCCACGGCTAGACCCCTACTCTGGCCTGCTTCCTGTGAGAGGAGGGGGCTGGGGCCCTGGAATTCTGGGTCTGAGGGAGGAGGGAGCTGGGGGCCCAGGCTCCTGTGACCCCGCCATGGCCAATGACGACGGAGTGTGTACACCAAAGCATTTTATTGGGAGTGAGGCAGGGCAGGATTTACAGTCACAGAGACAGAGACACAAAGACTACCCTGCTCCGGGGAAAACACCCCTCTCCCCCAGCCCCATTCCCTTTCCTGGGATTCTGTGACTCCTCCTGCATATGGTCCCCAAATTCTAAGCCGAAAGAGGGGAGTCTGAGAGGGGAAGGATCCCAGATTTTGAGTCGTTTAGCCCCTGAGGGACACAACAAATGGCCACTGAGAAAACAAGAGTAGTTCGAAACCACCCAGGAGAATAAAGTGCAAGGAATTAGGGGGAAGAGGGGCATCTTGAAACCACCATGGGGAAGTTCAATGATGGTGGCTTCACACCATTGAGTTGATGGACTTGAGCAGCCACTATTTAGACCTGAAAATGTGTCAGAAAAAGTGCACGGGGGTGGAAGGAGGCGTAATGTTAAAACCGCCATCTTGCTTCCCTAGACATTGTGCTAAGCTAGGGAGAAGGTCTTGGGGAATTTGGTGCTTCAGCAGAACCTGCTGGTGGAAGGAGGGGTGCGGGGCGGAGGGGGGGGCTTGAAATCGCCATTCTCCCTCAGAAACGCTGGTGAGAATCGATCCCTAGAATGGCGGGGATGGGCGATTGGTTAATCCAACCTGGAGAATGCAAAATGGAATCGGCAGAGGTTTGTAACTTCTAGAGGAAGACCTTGAATGTTTCTGAAAGGCGAGGAAAGCTGAGTAGTCTCGGGGGCTTAGCCCGAGAGTCTCGGGGGTTAAAGGAAAGGGCGGAGGAAGGGTGCCTCAAAACCACAAGAGAGAGTAAAAGATTGAACTGTCCATTCAAATAAAGCCCTGAAAGGAGAGATTTGAAACCACTGAGGCAGAACAAGTGGAGAAGGAAAACCTTGAGGGGAATTTGGGTATCCTTGAAACTGCCAGTCTGCAGCTTCACTACCCCTGAGAGGCGATCGGGAAGGGAAGAGGACTTGACAGCACTGGGGAAGAAGAGGGCGAGTGCTTCTTAGGCCTGCAGCAGGACAGAGAGAACTGGGGTTCCTTGACAGTCACTCAGGCCAGTGATGTGTAGAATGGAGGTCCTGGAAACTGCCATTCAGTGGGAGGCACTCGGTCAGTAGTCCCGGACAGGGGGTGGGGGTCTTGGGGGCTGAACTGTGCTGTGTGTGGCCCCATAGGAAGGAGGCGGGGCGGGGGGAGCCCCGGGGGGCTCAGCCTCATCCTCCATTTCGCTTTCGTCACTGCCAGCCAGCTGGTCATGGCCAACGAAGCCACACTTCTCCTCGCTCATCTCCTCAGGCTCTGCCCACGGCTGCTTCTCCCCGGAAGCGAAGACCCCGTAGAAGATGACACCCCCATAGTGCACCAGGGAGGCAATTAGGAATACGTACTGCCACTCCTCCCGAGTCTGTGGGGGGACAAGGGGAAGGTGAGGTCAGAGGACAGAGACACAGAAGGTGGAGAGAGAATCTGAGTGCAGAGAAAGGGAGACAGATCCAGCGGGAAGCGAAGCGTTAGGAGACCAGAAGAGGGCAGGGATGGAGCCCAGTGAGGGCGAAGCCCGTCAGGAAGGCCCCATACACAAATTGGGGGGGCGAGTGGGTCAGGGCCGGGGCACGGACCTTGTGCTTAGTCATGGCACCCACGATGATGGGGCACACCATGCCTGACAACGTGCCCACGCCGTTGGAAATGCCCATGAGGATGCTGGCGTAGCGCGGGGCGATGTCCAGGTGGTTCACGTTGAACCCTGGCGAGGCAAGCCAGAAGGCATCACTCCCCATTGAACCTCACTGGAGGGACTCCTGCTGAGCCGCTCCTCCTCCCATCGCAACCTCCCCCGTCCCTCCCGCTCTTTCCAGGCCACCTTTTGCGAGCCTGGGAGGTCCCCTTCCTGAGCCAGGAAGTTCCCTACAGAGCTGTCCCGAGTCCGCCAAGCTGCAGACCCGCGCCGTTCTCACCAGAGATGGCGAAGCCGCTGAAGCCCACCGCGAGGACCAGGAAGGAGATGGCCACGCCCTTGGAGTGCGAGTAGCCGACCACCAGCAGCAGCGTGGCTTCCATGCCGAAGCCTACGGGGGCCGGAGGGCCGTCTCATCTGAGCGCCCGCCGCCCCACACCGCCTCTCCAGCCCGCCTCCCTCCGCCCCAGCCCAGCCACCTCCATGCCTGTCCTTGGCTTTGTGCCGGTTCAGCCTGCCTCGTCCCGCATTCAACCCGCGCCCGCCCTAACCAAAACCCTCACCTCCCTAACGTCCGTGACCACGCGCACCAGAGCCACCACGGCCCCGGCTGGACCCTCCATGGCCCCACTTCCTGACTAGGCCGCGCCCTGAAGACGCAGGGTCCGAGCCCCACCGGTGCACCCCCCACCTTCCCTCGGTTCTCACTCATTAGGCAGCACTCCAGGTCCCCCACTCATAGCCCCTCTTGATCGCCTAGTTCCCGTCCAGCTCCACCCAGTCCCGTGTAGGCCCCGCCCCGCCAGACCCAATCTGGTCTCGCCGGTGCTCCACCGGGATAGTCACACCCGCCTCGCCCTTCCACCCGGTGGGCCTCGAGAGAGCAGCCGGAGATTCTGTTCCATCTACGCCCGGCCTCACCCCGGCTCCGTCTTTCTGGACACGCCCCTGACCCCGCCTCCATCCTCCCGGGGTCCCGCCCCGCCCGGGGCTGTCCCAGACCCCGCGCAGGGCCCCGGCCCACTCACCTCCACAGTTCATCAACTTGCGCACATTAGTGGTGGACATGATTCGGCGGCTCCTCAGGAAGTCCGCGATCTGGCCGCCGATGGGCACGATGATGGTCATGACCAAATGAGGCAACGCTGACACCAGGCCCACCTGCACCAGCGAGCGTACAGAGCGAGCGCTCAGGGGCGGCTGACCCGGCATCTCCACCCGCTTCGTGTACCTTTGGCTCCTCCCTGTCCCTCGTTCCAACCTCTTGGGATCCAGGCCCGGCTGCTCCATCTCCCCCCGCTGCGCCCCCTGCCTTTCCTTCCTGGGCCCAACCTTGCTGATCTCGAAACCGAACACCTCTTCGAAGTAGGCGGGCTGGGAGATAAGGAGCAGGTAGAACGTCCAACTGCGGCAGAAGTTAGCCACGATGATGGCATAGACTGGCATGGATGTGAAGAAGCGCCGCCAGGGTGTGTTAAACTTCTGTTGGGGGGGAGGGTGTGGAGAGGAGAGGCTGCTAAGATAGAGACCAGGGCTGGGCGCTCTCCGTGTCCCTTCAGGGACCCAATTATAGTCCCACAGAGACCCAGGATTCCCGACCTCACTAAAATCTCCAGGGGCGCCAACTTGACCATGTCCCTGTGGGGACCTTGGCAGCCTAGCCTCACAGTGACACTTCAGGGATGCAGGTGTCCCGCCTCTACAGGGCCCCTCAGCTGCACAGGTGTCCGGATCCCACGATGACCCTCAGGAACTCATAAAAGTGAGCCCTGGAGTCTATTTCCGTTCCATTATGCCCCCTAATTCTAGCCTCACTCACCCCAAGGTCTAAGAAAACCCCCACATTCAAATCCCGCTTCTGCGGGCTTAACCACGCCCCATAGTGGTTCTGTCCACCTCACCACCCAGTCCTGCCCTCAGCACCTGCGAATCCTTTCTTCCCAGCGCTTTAGCTCCGCCTCCTAGGTTCTAGCCCCGCCCACCGCGCCTCCCCATCTTGTCTCTTCTGAAAGTCTACAGGAACCCACCGCGATCTACACCCTGTGGAGGTTCGAAGCCCCCTTTTCTCCTGCCTCCCTGACTGAATATCTCTCCTTGCCCCCACCACGCCTCCGCCCCCGCAGGCTTGGGCCCTGACCGTGACCGGGTTCATGAGTTTGGCGCTCTCGCCGATGGCGTCCTCTATGTACTTGCGCTCCTCTTCCGAAATGCTGGGGTGCAGAGCTGGGGACTCATAGGAGACGAGCAGCCAGAACAGGTACCAAAAGATCCCGAAGCTGCCTGGGGAGGGTCAGGAGGGGGATGGAAGCGAGGTGACGACCGGCCTCGCTCCGCCCCAGCGCCACCCGGACCCAGGCGTCCGGGCCCCTCACCGTAGACGTAGAACACAGAGCTCCAACCGGAGTACTGCACCAGGACCCCGGCGAGAGGCATCGCGACCACCGCCCCAGCATAGGAACCTAAGGGGGAGGACGCAAGATGTAGACCGGGCTCATCTATCCTCAGATTCGGGAATGGGGCCTCCCAGTCCCTGCCTTTCGGGGACACAGAAGTACAGGCCACAGTCCCTCCTCCCTCAGACCCGCATGTCTGGATCCTAGCCCCTTCCTCTCACCGCAAAAGGCTGTTGTTGCCAAGCGACTCCGCTCTAAGGGCGGGGCCCATTTGCTCCAGATGCCGTGGCAGGCAGGGTACGTGACCCCCTAGGAAGGAGAAAACCAAAGTCAACGAGAAGAGGCGGAGTGAGAACAGGCACAGGGTCATAGGGAGCAGGGCTTTACCTCTACCAACCCCTGCAGGATCCTCACGAAGATGACACAGCCATAATGGACTCGGGCAGCCGAGGGGATCAGCATGTTTAGAGTGGATGTAGCCACAATGGCAAAGCCGAAAACCCTGGTAGGAAGAGTCCATAGTACGAGAATAGGGTCTAGCTATCCCGCCAAAGCTGGGATTCTGCTCTGTCTGCCCACGGCGGGCCAGGCCTTGTGGTCCTCCAGAACCCCCCCACCTCTGTAACTCCCACCTTCCACAACCACAAGCCCCGCCTTTCTCTAAGACCCCGCCCCCTAACCCAGGCTCCTCCCATTCCCCCCGTCAGCCCCGAAATGCCAGGCCACACCCTCTACGTAGTTCCCGCCCACCTCGAGACCCCAGCCCTGTACCTGTTGGCTGCGAATTTTTGGCAGATAAATCCTCCGGGAATCTGGGTGACAATGTAGCCCCAGAAAAAGGAGCCGTGTATGAGGCCAACAGTCTCTGGATCCCAGTTAAATTGAGCTTTCTGCGGGCCAAAACGTACGTCAAACCAGCGGCCCTGACCCCAGGCTCTGCCCCTCCACCAATCAGCACAGACAGATTTAGTCCCTCAGCCAATCAGCAACAAGGACCCCTCTCGCGCCCAAACACCTGCCAATCAGAGCTCACGCCGTCCTCCTCCCAATTCTGCCCGCGCACGCTGCCGGGCCGCACTACTCCAGCAACTCGGCCTGTCGCGGCCCGGAAACCTCGCTCGGCCTGCTTCCCCGCCTCCGTGCCCCTTCTCCGAATGTCTAGGGGCCCGTCAGTGGGGTGGGAACTCTGTCTCCACTTACTTCTCTTAACCAACCTAAGAAACTGTTTGCGGAGTGGGTGGGTGGGGTCTAGTCAGGGACGAGAAGTAGCCAAAGGGGCGAGGTAGGCCAGTGCCTAAGTCAGGAATTTTTCCTGAGGCAGGGGCACGGCCTACACCAGAATTAAAATAGGCAAAAAGTGGGGCGCCTGGCTGGCTCGGTAGAGCATGCAACTCTTGATCTCGGGGTTGTAAGTTCGAGCCCCAAGTGGGGTGTAAAGGTTACTTAAAAAATATTAAAAAAATAATAAAATAGGGAGAAAGTCTGAGATGGGGCGGGCTTTAGGTAAAGGCCAGAGCAGATGAAGCGGGATGTAGCAGGGACCGAACTTCAGAAAAGTCAGGATCAAACTTCAGGGTGGAGCCCGCGATGGGACTGGGATTAGGATGTGACCGTGGGACAGGCGTGGGTGGCAGGTGGAGCAAAGTTGCTAGGAGGCCTACAGTGGAGCAGGGGCAACACGTAGGAACCCCAGTGCTGGCGCAGAGTCTGCATTTGGAAATCAGGGACCTGAAATAAATAGGGGCGGGGCTTCATTTCGAGCGGGGCACGGCTTTAAGCCGAGAGCCCTGAGGCAGAAGGGAGCCAGCCGCAGGGGGCGCACGGATGGGCGGGGCTGCTCGGCCTGGGCTCCGCCCGGAGGACCGTGACGTCATCAGCGGGAGTGGGCAGGGCGAGGTGGGCCCGCGTGCCAGGCCACGCCCCTGAACTACCTGCACCACCACGTGGCCCCTGCGGTGGGTCGTACTGTTGTTGACCATAGAGACGATGGCCACGCCCAGGTTGCAGCGGATCCCAAAGCTGATGCAGAAGCCCAGACCGCTCATGATGGCGATAATGTAGCGGCGAGGGAGACCGAAACAGGTGCAGTCCACTACCGGCGGGTCCCGGGTCTGCGTCGTCACCGGGCGTCCGTCAGCGCTCAGCTCTAGCGTCTCTGCACCTTCCTGGCGCTTCTCCAGAAGGCTGCGGGGCAGCAAGAGTCGAAGACTCGTAAGTTCAGTGCCCCGGCCCCCTCCTCCCCACGACACAGGAGTCCGGGGCAAAACCTCCTGCTTTTCAAGACTCTAAGGATGCTAAGCCCGCACTCCCTCCTTCCCCAGGAGTCCAGGCCCTAGCTCCCATCTCCCCCCCACACACACACCCAGGATCCAGGAACCTGGACACCCTCTCTCCATACGCTTCAGACCAGAAATTCACGCTGCCCGCCCCCTTCTCCTGCAGACTCCGGTGTGGAGGTCCTCAGTCCCCTTTTCCCCCAGCCCCGTTATCTCTCGACTCAGGAGTTTTAGACCCCAAACTACACTTGGTGATCCAAGAGCCTGTGCCGCCAGCCCCCACCCCGAGGCCCAGAGACTCTTCAGCCCCCCTCTCCCAGATATGAGTCTATTTGAGGAAGCAAAAGGCGCTAAGGAGATGCTTCAGCAAAGGTGTCAAAAGAACAGATGCTTCTCAGCCACGTCTGCTATATATACCGACCGCCCTCCTCCCCTGCCCCCAGTGGCATGCCCTTCCCTGCTTCCAGGCCCCAGGTATGGGGCTGACATCCAGCTGACTCCCTTCAGCCACCGGAAGCCCATTCCCTGGGGGTGGGGAGAAGTCAGGGTCCCTGGAATCCAGCAGCCCAGCCAGACACCCCTGGGGAACCTTGAGTTCAGGCTGTCAGCTAGAGGGTAGGGAGGGGGGAGTGGCGGGTGATGTCCTGGCAAGGGACAGATGGCCCTGGTAGGGGGATTGGCTCAGTCCCCAGCGTGGCTCTCGCCCCCGCCCGTTCTGGAACCGGGATTGAGTCTGTGATGATGGATAGGGTATTTGGAGAGCCACCTCACACCCAGAGAGTGGCTTCCGGGAAAGAGAGGTGTGCAGAGAGGTGTGCAGAGACTGAAAAGGAGGGCGACAGAGATGGGAGGGGCACAGAGGCTGAAACAAAAGGGTCCGAAATAGAGAAGGAGGGACAGAGACCCAGAGAGAGAGGGGAGAACAGAACAGACCCTGGGAGGGAAGGACACAGAAACTGAGAGATGGAGGGGGACAGAGACCCAAACATAGGTGGGGACAGGAACCCAAAAGAGAAGCTATAGTTGCAGAGACCCAGAACGTTGAGAGAAAGATGGAAAGACCGGGGGACCGAGGAGAGACAAGCTGGGGACGTGATTTGTGAGATTCGGCCCCTCTCTGAGGCGGGTACGCAGCCAGAGGATCGGGCTGGATCCCAGGAAGGGGCTAGAACAGATGGAGGCGAGGGAGACTGGGACGGGGGAGGAAAGAACAGCCAGACGGTCTGGGGGGAGGCGGGTGGAAGAGATGAGAGAACACAGCCACCCTCCCCATCCTAGAACTTAAGGAGGTTGGGGGGGCGCTGAGAAATGGGGGTAGGAGAAAGGGCCTGGGGGAGTGGACAGAACCCAGGAGGGGCGAGGAATGAGAGCCAGAGAGAGGGGGAATAGATGCCCCAGAATGAAAGTGCAGGGTGGTAGGGACTGCCCCTCACCCCGCATCAGAACACACCTGCCAGTGGGATTAGACTTTGACCCAGGCCCCTATCAGACGCTATTCAACCCTGACACTCAGGAGGTGCTTGCAGCCCCTGAAATTTGATACTCGTTGTTAATACTCCAATGTGTCTGATCTCTAACCAAGGCTTTCCAAATGGGGTGTGGCGGGGGCTCGGTCTCCCACATCTAGAAAATGGGGGCAGGGGTAGAATGTGAGGTTACAGAGAGGGAAACTCCAGGTGATACTGATCATTTCAGGATACAAGAACCAAGGGCGCAGAGATGATGTGGCCCAAGTGCTTCCCCCGAAGACAAGAACGGAGAGGGGAGAACCTGGAGGGAGATCCTCCTCCCCTTCCTGGGTGCCTGGAACTCGGGTCTGGGGAGGACTTGAGGAGGAGGAGAAGCTACACTTAGGAAGCAGTTCACCAAAATGAAGAAGGTGTCGCAGTCTCCCTCTCTGGGTCTCTGTCTTTGCTTCTCTGGGGTTCTCTGTCCGCTCCCTTGCTCCCCCAAGCCTCTGTCCCCTTATGTCCCTTGGTACTCTCTTCCCATTGTACAGCTAAGGAAAAACGGAGGTTCAGAAAGCGGAAGGAGCACGTCCAAGGTCACACACCAGAATAGTGATGGGTCCTGATAATTTCCTGGCCCCCCGCATGGCCCCATCCAAGGCCTGGCTCTCAGGAAGGAGGCACCTTGGCTCCTGTCTCTCCTGCATTCCCCTTCCTCCCATGTCCTTGCCCCAAGTCGCTCTGGGTTACCGTCTGTTTCCTGGGCTGACGGAGTTCCCCACCCACTCTAGGATCACTCATCTCATCTCGAGGAAACTGCAGCCTCCATCCCCGGCTTGGGAGGGGCTGGCCTGGGTTCAAATGATGACACTTGTACTTATCCGTGCATTCCTCCCCCTTCTCGAACTAAGCCTCAGTTTCCCCAGCTTTGTCTAAAAGATTAAATGGAATCATGGTGGTGTTATGTCCGATACGGGGCATTCCTGCCTCTCTCCGACCATCGGAGTGAACCCCAGGGTTCCGACGCAGTGCTCTTCTCAAACTCCAACTCCTTGGTGAGTGTCCTGGTGGGAGCTCTGAGCTCTGGGGTCTGCAGGGGCTCAGGAGGCAGCTCAGAGAGGTGAAGGTAAGGCACAGACAGAGAGAAACCCAGGCACAGATGAGAAGCTGAGAAGCAGGGACTGAGGGAGGGGGCCTGAGGAACACATCCCTCCTGCCACCACCCCCCTTCCAGCCCCCTCCATAAGCACGTCTCTCTCCCTCTCCTGACTTCGCACTGATGTATTTTGAGAAACTCGTGAAAGGAGGCGAGAAAAAGGGTGGGGAGGGGCTGGAAGATTGGGAAAAGAAGGGGTGAGGTTATCTCAGCTCCCCCTCCCCCCACTGCACCATCCTCCTGCCCCCTCCCTTCTGTCCAGCCTTACTCCCATCTCTCCAGTTCCTAGAGGATGGGGGACCTTTGGAACTAGGAGGTGACCTGCAGCGAGCAGGACTAGTGTTTGTCTTAGAGAAGGACTTGCATGGCCTAAGGAGATGGACTGAGGGTCAACTAAAGATGGGGTCAGGGCCAAGGGGACAGGGTACGAGGGAATGGCAGCAGGGGTGCTGATGGGGCCATCTCCTCCCCGCACTGTGGTCAGATATTTTTAGGCTTCTCCGCAGCTGAGTAATTTATCTGACTTGGAGCCAGGGCTGGGGTTGGGGGTGAGAGGCTGGAGGGAGGTGTCCAGACTGCCCTGGGGGACACCCAAGTCACTGGGGTCATCTCCCTGGATGAAAGGAAGTCCGTCTTAGCTCTAGCCTATATCCTTTGGGAAGTCTGCAGTATCCCACGAGCCTCATTTTTTGGCCTGCAACTTCTTTCTCCCCGAGACCCAGGATACCCTGGCTTCTCCTCCCAGCTTATCTCTCCTCAAGGGCAAGGACCAATGGGCCCCAATCCGCTTTAGCTTCAGATTAAACTCTGAGAGATGGAAATTGAGAAGACACGGGGAGATGGAGACACCCAGGGTGGGGGATTAAAAACCCAGAGCGAGGGGGACAGACACCCAAAAGGAAAGGGTCAGAGACCCAGAGAGAGGGCAGCAGAGACTTAGAGAGGCGGGGACAGAGACCCAGAGAGGGGGCAGAGATCTGAAGAAAGAAGGCAGAGTGAAGATAAATGAACGGAAACCAAAAGTGGGGAAGGGGGTCAGAGACCCAAAGAGAAGGAGATATGCAATCCCAGGGAAGAAAGGATAAAGTCTGGGGTGGGGTGGGGCACAGAAAAATGAACGAGATGATGGATGAGACTGGACCAGGGAGAGGGGACGGTCGAAAAAGGAGGGAGAAAACAGGACAGATGGGTGGAACCCCCATCCACGGGTATCGCCCGTCCATCTGTCCGTCCAGGCCCAGGTGGGAATGTGAGTCCTCCTCGGACCCTCGAGCTCTTCCCCGCCCAGGACCCTCACCACGCTCACCGGTGCAGCCTCCCGAGGGCACGACCCGCTAGCTTCCGAAACTCCTCCTGGCGGAACTCCATGGTGGCTGCCCCTGCCGCCGGTCCCCCCGCCGATCCCCCCGCCCGCGGGCCCGGGCGGCCGCGTCCGGGTTCCCGGGGTCCGCCCCGGCCCGGCCGGCCCCGCAGCTCCGCTCGGGGGGGAAGGAGGCTGCGTGTGCTGGCTGCCTAGGGGCTGTAGCTGGACTCAGCGTCGGGGGCGGGGCGGGCGGTGGCGATACCCCGCCCATCCTCGATAGACCACGCCTCTTATATTCTAGTCCCGCCCCCTTTCGCAGCCCTCCAGCTAGGTTCTGTTCCTGCCCTTCCATTGCAAGACCACGCCTCTGGGCTCTGAACTGCTCCTCTGAGTTGCATCGCCCCAATTCTATCCCTTCCCGGAGTTACTCCCCCCGTTCCATCCCCCCAGCTCCTTCCATCTCTTTTCTCTCCTCCCGAGTTCTCTTGCTCACCTGAGGTTTCCCTCTCCTTTTTAGTTCGCCCTAATTTCGTCCTTGCTTTCCGTCCCCTACGGTTCCATTTCCTGCGTTCTCATCCTCCCAGCCCTATCCCTGCGAGTTTCTGTGCCCTCCAGTTCCACATCCCCCCCCCCCCCCCGATTTCCATCCCCATCCCTCATCATCCTCAGTTCAGCTTCCTCATTCACAGGGTGCTTTTCTCATTCAGGGAATACTTTACCCCTGAATTCCGACCCCCATTTTGATCCACCCATTGTCCCCTCTAGTTCTTCTCCTCTCCGGTTTCTTCCCTCTTGACTTCCATCCACCTGTTTCCATCTTTCCTTTTTAAAATTCTATCCCCTTCCAGTTCTATTTCCCCTCGGGTCTCATGCCCCTCCTGGTTCCTTCATCCTTGATTTCCTTCCCCTCTGAGTTCCATCCCTGACAGTTATACGCCCGTCCCCAGTAGCGACCCCCATAATTCCCAACCAGCCTGGAATCTATCCCTCCCTTTGAGTTCCGTCCCTACTCTCCCGAGTTCTCTTCCCGCCCCTTGAGTTTGGTCCCCTCCCCTGAGATCCGTCCCTGCCCTAATTTTTGCCCCCTTCCCGTGGAATCGGTCCGAGTTCTGTCCCCACCCACTGAGTTCTTTCCCCGCCCCCTGAGTTGTGTCCCCTCCTGCTCGGGTCTATCCCCGCCCTCTTACTCCATCTCTGCCAGCCCTGCCCCTTTGGGGTTGAACCCGGACTATTTCTCCGGCCCGGGTCCTGCCCCTGCTCCTTTCGCCAGACCAGCTCTTCTCCCCGACGCTCAGTCCACCTCCAGATCCAAGCCCCGGGAGGGTGCTCCTTTCCTCACCGCCTCCCTGAGTCGGGCCGCAAATGCATTTGGGATTAAATTTTCATGAGGTGGCACAAGCCCTCAAGGAGGTTGGGAGGGAGCAGCCGACGAGGCGGGCGGGCGCCACGGACCCGGTGGCCCGGCAGCCACTGCCCGCCACGGCCTCCAGTTTCTTGCCTTTGTCCCGCTGGGTCTCTGGGTCTCACAGTTTTGGCTATGTTTGCGAAACCCCCGGGGAGGGGGAGGCTAGGGGCTGGGACCCCAGGGTCTGAGGGAGGAGGGGCTGGAGACCCGGACTCCTGGGTCTGAGGAAGGAGTAGCCCGCTGAGTCGTCCACGGGCGCCACCCTGTGGCGGCAGAATTCCCGGCCCGGGTGCGGAGGCGGCGGCCGCGGCTCCGGGCCAGGTGTGAAGGTGGAGCAGATGGTGAAGAGGAGGGAGTAGGAAGGGGGCCCCAGCCGCTGCCAAATCCCGGGCCTTCGCCGGAATCATCACCATGGAGACCGAAGAAGGCGGAAAGGACCCAGCTCCACACTTTTTTGGGACCTGGGAATGAGTTCCTCGGCCTCCTACGGGGGGGGGGGGGGGGTCCCCGTGCGAACTACAAGTCCCAGCGGCCACTGGACTTCACTGTTTGCTTCGGAAGAGCCGCGCTCACCGAGGGTCGCTGGGAGTTGTAGTTTTCTGAAACACCAGGCTGAGTCTGCGAGCCGCCCTCTGGTGGACAAGGCGCCACGTTCTCTCCTTCATAGGTCCAACAGACCCCATATCCGAGGTCATCCCCCTACCTTTTCACCTCCTCACCATCTATCTACTCCTGCCTCCCTACCAAATTCAGTCCATTCTAACCACACTGATCTCCTCGCTGTTCTTCCAACATTTACCACTGAGGTTCCTCCATTTACCCATTCTCCTAGCACTCGCTATGGAAGGAGAGAGGTGTCAATCATACGTTAACTCAACATTCGTTGAGTTCCTTCTAATTCTAAAGCATCATCACACCACAGGGGCATACATTCAATGAAGTAACACTGGATACCAGACACCGCCAGAGGAGGATTCTAACTCAGCTAGGGGAGATCAGAGAAAGCTTGAAGTTTGAAAAGCTTCCCAGAAAAAGCTCACTGAAAGGAATGACTTGGGAGGGGGCGGAGGAAGTGTCACAGGAGAGGAAACAGTACTTGCAGAGTCAGGAAGTGGGACACAGTTTGGTGTGATTGTGACCTGAAGCACCATTCCAAGAATAAGAGGATCGTCAGGACGAGAGGTAGGAGAGGCTAGAGATGACGGCATGTATCAGATTACCAACGGACTCATGAAAGGTCCCCTGGGAGGGCAAGACAATTAGACACTTCCCGGGTTTTACTGGAGGAGATGATACTGAGTAGAGGGAACAGCGGAAACTAAGAGAAGGTGCAACACACAGGTGTGGTCAGGACACCCTTCAGTGTGACGGGATTGAGTGAGAGGAAGGACAGGAATAAAATGAGGCATAGGGACGTCTGACTTCGGCTCAGGTCATGATCTTGGGGCCTGGGATAGAGCCCTGCACTGGGTTCCCTGCTCAGCAGGGAGTCTGCTTCTCCCTCTCCCTCTGCCCCTCCCCCTGCTTGTGCTCTCTCTCATTCTAATTAAAAAAAAAAAAAAAGGCATCAAGGGGGCCACACCAGCATGGCCTGGGGTGCTAGGCTGAGGGGCTGGGACCTTCTCCTGGGGCACTGGGGAGCCAAGGAGGGGATCTAAAGAGGAGAGGGGAGGGTCAGCTCTGGGACGGTGTGGGACAGGAGGGGAGACTGGAGGCCAGGAGGCCAGGGAGAGGATCTGGAGGGGGAGAGGCTGAGGCCGAAGCTGGAGCAGTGACTGCTCTGTGACTCTAGGACCCAGTCCAATGTCCCTCTTTCCTCCCACTCCCCTTGTACTCCTAGCCAGACACAGAACAAAGGCAAAAATCTTTTATTTCAATTTCAGAGAAGCCCCCACCAGTCTCTTCTCTCCACCTGGAAACAGAGAAAGAAACCCAGTCAAGAAGCCACCGACAGAAGGGGCATGGCCACCATCAGTTGCTGAGGAGAGACAGGAAAAACAGAATGAGGATTCAGGACCAGGAGTCCAGGCCCCCCAGTGCCCCCCGCTTCCCTGCACACCTCCCCCTAGCCCCCCAAGTACCTTTCTCTTCCGGTGGAAGGCTGCCTTGCTCTCCTTGGAGTTGATCCGCAGGGGGATATATGCATCCAGATGGTACAACTGCTGGGGGCCCCCCATCACCAGGCGGTTCTCCCCGATCTCCAGCGACAGCCCCAGAGCTCCGTCCTGAGAATACAGTGAAGTAAGCCCAGCCTTCCCTTCCCAGCAACAAGGCAATAATCAGGTGGACCGGGGAGAAAAGCCTCCTGTGTCGGGATACCATATGTAAAGGGTCTAATCCTCCAGGACAAAGATGAGAGACAGTAATTACAAGTCCCCATGACTGAGCACTTACAATGTCCCAAGCACCCTCAGGACAGCTCCCAAAGTGGGCCCGAAGGACCCATGGCAGGCAGCTGTACTCAGGGGGCAGGACTCACCAGGCTCCCACAGGTCTGGCAATGAGCCCCGCTCACTCCCCCTCAGAGACCCCAACCCTTCCACACCTTTCTCCAGCTCTGCTCAAGCGTGCACTCACCAGTTTGGGGAGATCAATTTCAGCCAAGAGGAGGTCAGGGGCTTCCAGCCAAAGGTTCAGGTGAGGCTTCTCACGGCTGGGGAGGAACAAGACCCAAAATTGAGGAGAGCCCACCAGCTCCTTGCCAGGGTTCATCCTTTCCTTTCTCCCGCCTCTGAGCCCTGCTGCCTCGGGGAGCCTTGTCGGTGGGAGTGCTGCTTCTCCCCTCTCTGGGTTCCCAGAGACCCCAGAACACTGCTTCCTATGGGGAAGGAGAAACGTGAAAGAGAGAACCCATGGAAGGCGCACCGTTCCTCAGGTCTCAGGGAGTCAGGAATATACAGGTTTCCCAGCTCCTGGATCCGAGGACGCTGCTGGGAGCGGATATTTTGCTGGGAGATGGAGCCCAGGAAAGGCCGGTTCTTCAACATGCGCCACTCTGCGGGTAGGAAGCTCGGGGTCAAAGGTGGCACGGGTAAGGGTTCCCTTTGCTTCCATAGGGGTCATGACAGCAAGAGCCTCAGGGGAAAGGACGCGCCCCTCCAAGGATGCCAGGGATCTGGCCACACCCCCAAGCTTGGCTTTAGGAAATCTGCCCACCTTAGTCCTGCCCTTCCCGGGGTATATCCCCCCCCCCCCAAAAATCTGTCCCTGGAGATGCTCCTGGCTCCGCCTCCTGGCTATCCAGACCCCGCCCCTTATCTGGTTTCTGGGTCAGCCCCGCCCACATCCCCAACCTTGAGAAGCCTCGCCTTCTCCCTATAATCCACAGCCTAGGGACCAAGAAAATCCCTGTCCACACTAGCCCCACCTTTCCCAAGGGCTGCCCCCAAGCTGCTCCGGCTCCTCTAGTCCCCGCCAGCCCCGGGCCCACCCCTCACCTGGATTCAACTGCAGACTGTATTTGTCCTCAAGGCCCTCCCTGGCGATGGTGACCACGAGCTCTCGCAAGAAATCGCTGTTCTAGGAGTGAGAGAGGGAGGCTGCGGGAGGGCTCCGGGTGGAGGGAGAGGCTCCGGCCCAGGCCTCACCCGCAGCCCCGCCCCCAACCTGCATCCTCCGGTAGAAGTTGCTGTTGACGGCTACGTCGTAGGCGGTACAACCCTGGCCTTCTGTGGGGAGAGAAAGGGGGTGAGACCCCCAGCCCTCCGAGGGAACCCCACCGCCGGATACAGACAAGGCAAAACCAATAACGGCCAGCAGCCGCCAAGAACCAGAGAGACCCAGAGACAATCAGAAAGTAAGGGCTCAAGACTCGCACTTGCCAGTCTGGAATCATACCAGCCTCGTCTCTTCCTCTCGGGTCCTTTCCCACCATGTCCCAGCGCTGACCTCGCCCCTTCCCTGCACACAGCCCTCCCATGGCTCCCCAGCGCCCCAGATGAAGGTATGTGTCCTTCAGGCGTGGCGTTGAAGACCCTGTGTGGTCTGCTCCTCCCCCCTGGAGATAAGCTCACTTCTCTGTTACTCTAGGACCCAGTCCAATGTCCCCCTGGTCATTGGGGGGATCTGGTCCCTTTAAATGTCTTCCAATCTCTCTTGATTACTGACCAATCCAATTCAATCACTGCAGCCTCTGTACTCCTCTGTCCCCTCTGCCTAGAACCCTCTTCTCTGTCTTGGCCTGATGAACTCCTCTGGTTCCTTCACATCTTATATCTGACACCTCCTCCTCCAGGAAGCCTTCCCAGACCCTTCAGTTTGGGTGAAGAGCCCCTATCAGAGCAGCACAAATCATACCATATTGAAACTGCATCTGTCCCTTCCACCCTCAATCTAAGACTAGGAGTGTCTCAAGGGCAAGTTCTGGGTATGATCAGTCCCCAGGGCACTGCCCAAAGCCTGATCCCAGGAGGCTTCAGGGGACATATGTGATTTGAAACACAAGCATATAGAGTCAGAAACTCAACAGAGACAGGTGAGACAAAGCTGAGAGATAGAGACGGGGAGAAGGGTGAGGAAGGAAACAGGAACAAGAGTGAGCGCTGGTCTGGCCAGCTAATGAGGACACCTGCCCAGCTCGCCCTCACCATGGAGTAGGGCAGGGAGAAGTCCAGCCTGGCCAGGTTGGCAGGACCAGGACTGTCCTGTGCAGCAGGTACTAGAGGCCCAGGAAGCTGGGCATATGTCACAGAGAAAAGGATAAGGTCAGGAAGGCCAGATTTCTGGGTCCTGAGGGAGGAGGGTCCTGGGCCCTGGATCTTGGATCCTCGGGAAGAAAGGACCCAGGGAGCTAGATCCTTGGGTCCTCCGAGGGCACTGACTTGCATCCAGCTCGGCATGAGGTTCTCCCAGACTCATGGGGATGCGAAAACCGGCTTGGTCTTCCTCCAGCATTTGAAGCAGCTCGTCCTCAGTCACGTCAGCCGGAGGAGGGATGGAAGGAGAGTGACAGATGTTGATGAACACCTTCCCTTCGGATGAGTTGGTCTTTATGCAGAAACCTGACGGAAATGGGTTTGTCCTGAGTATCTGCCTCTGCATGCATCTGGGTTTCCATCTATCCCCTCTTCAGTCTCAGTTCTTCTCTTGATCTGTCCCCTCTTTGGCCCCTTCTCTTGATCAGTCCTGTTTTCTGGGTCTGCTCCCCGCTCCATCCCCTGGGATCTCTGCATCTCTTTCTGTCTTTGAGTCTCTGTCCCCCTAGTCATGCCCGTCCTCCTCCTCCTCTCTTTAGATCTTGGTCCCTTCCCTGCTCTCTCTGGATCTCTGTCACAACCCCCGTCAAGGCCTCTGTACCCCATTATTGTGCCTCTCTCTGTGTCCCCTGCCCCCAGCCTCTGTCCACCTCTCTCTAAGACTCTATCCCCCTCTCTCTGGGTTTCTGCCTTTCTCACCAGGTTGCGGTTGGATCTGTGTAGATTCTGGTCTGCTTGTCTGGGCTTGCTGGAGCTCCTTGGAGGCCTGTGTGAAGGAAAACAACAACCTCTGTGCTATCAGACCCTCATTTGTTCTTCAAAGGTTTGTCGAGAAATTTTATGCATATGAGATGTGCACAGAATAGGACATACTATGTCTCTCTCCTCCTTTGAGGACCCCTAATAACAACCCCAACCCCACTCTGCATTTCTTCCAGAGCCTAGCAAACTTGGGAGTTAAACAACTACAATTCCATGTAGTGCGTTCTGGGAATGTAGTGTCATCTCTGAGCACCCACGGGCGTGCATACACACGTGCGCGTGCGCGCGCGCGCACACACACACACACACACACACACATATCCCCCGAACACCCAGGGACCCAGGAGCGGGTCAGTCCTCACCTGCAGCAGCAGCTCTTCGAAACGCTCGGTCTCCGCGCCCATCTTCTCTGCCTCGCTTAACTCCGGCACCAGCAGCTTCGAGTCCGCCATGGCCCTGAGGAAGAGACCTAGGCGTCCTCAGTAACCCCGACGTGGGGGGGGAAACCCTGGCCAGGATCCGAACTGTGGGGCCTGCTGCCGGACCCACAACCGACTCCTGACACCCACTATCCTGTATGAAAATCTAAGAATCTGGCCTGAGACTATAATTCCACTCAGACCAGATGCGGTTGTCCAATCTGTTGGGAGCCAATAGTTCCAGATGCTCTCCAAGTCCTATCAGGTAAACATGTAAATGACAGCCACACTTTCAGCCTCTGTAACCAAGGACTTCCGCAGACCACGCTTCCGTCTACCTCGAACGCTCAGACACCAATCCGGCAACCGCACTACGTTCCGACCAATCATAGTCTAAGGCTGAAGCCACGCCTCTCACCTCAACCAATCAAAACTAAATCCTGAACCTAATTTCTGAATGCCACACTTCCTGTGTCGATTAAAGCTATACTTCTCCTCTTTCCAGACCACATCTGGCCAAGCTACTGGACAGCCCAGGCTGGCGCACTTTCAAAACCTTAATTTCAACGTCCATCCTAAAAGACTCCCTTCTGACCTCTGAACTATCGCTTCGTCCCAGAGCTCGATTCGATTCTCTAGTAAATTTACTTCGGACTAAAAGCTGAACTTCCTGCCCTCAGTATGAACAGGGTGGAGAGAAGATACACCAATACGGTCACCCTTCTAAATCTGGAGCCTTGCTAACTATTTGCAAGACACCGCATTTTCTTCCCGTCCCCGACCCCCCCGCCCCGCCTCGCCTCGCTCTGAGGATTGCGCATGCTCCAAGTCACATGTCCCAGCATGGGCATATGGGCGGGGCCATCGTGTCCAAGGCGGGGTTACGCTCTCTCCCGTAGCCCCGCCCCCTTCGCTGGAGTGGGCGGTGCCGCCCTTCGACCTCAAGGTTCTTCTGGGCAGAGCGCCCCGCACTTCTTGGTGGAAAGCGGGCCCGGGCGGGTGATGGCTGCGACGCGTGAAAGGACTAGCGCCCGAGAGATCTTCAACACGCTGGAGTACGGACCGGTGCCTGAGAGCCACGCATGCGCGCTGGTGAGGGCCTGCCGTTCGGCGCTGCCCATCCCCCTCCCCAGGCCTCCGGGTCCCGTTTGGCGCGCGACTCCCGTGATGCACCGCGGCAGCTCAGCAGCTCCGCCCTTCTCGGTTCCCGTGACTCAGGCCGCCCCTTTAGGACCCACCCTTGAAGGGCGTTCCCTTGATCCTTTGCGGCTGCTGCTTCTTAACCCTTGAGTCTCCCCCTCTTGTTTCGGAATAGTTCTCGTACCCCTTGTTCCGAACTTCGCGGCGGTGTTTCCCCGATACCTCAGAGCCCCCGGAGGGTCTCCTGTGATTCTTCAGCGCCCCCCACAGAACCTCCCGTGATCCCCAGGGACTCGGAATTCCTGTGGGGGCGCCCTTGATCTTCCAAGGACCCTCAGAATCGCCATGGACTTCCCGTGATCCCTCAGAACATCCTGTGGCTCCCGTGGCCCACTGAGCCCCACCCCCTGAACTCCTGTGGGGCTCCCGTCGTGCCTCAGGGCCCCCATCAATACTTGCGGGGCTCCAGGAGCTTGGGAACCTCCGGAGAGCTCAGAATTTAAATCACCTACAGCCCCTCAGAATACCACCCTCGTGGGGCTCCCAGGATTCTTCAGCGCCTCTTCAAGTCCTCATGAGGCTCCTGTGATCCCTCGGGGTCCCCCAGACCACCTCTTGTGGTTCCTGTGGATAAGTAGGGTGCCTCGAATATTCTGTAATTACCTAGGCTCCTCCGAACTCCTTCCATGGGGCTCTCCTGATCCCACAGGGTCTTCTAGCACCCAGGGATGAGAAGCTGAGGCTGGAACAATGGAAGAAGATGAGACCAGAGCCTGGAGCGGGCTGTGGAAGTGGATAGATGGATAGGAGGGGAAGAGGCAGAGATACAGGAGGAACGGTGTGAGAGTTGAGAGGGCAAGGCAGTGTCTGAGGTCTGGCTGTCTCTGACCCACCACGACCACCACCAGTGGTGATCCCAGGAGAACTAGGGTTTCGAGGAAAGACCCTGAGCTTGGTTATCACATGGTGAGAGTGTGAGGGACCCGGGGACAGCCTTGGGCTTGTGCAGGCGTCAAACGCTACTTGGGCTCGAGCCTTCAGGTCTGGAGACAGGGACCTGCGAGTCACCAGTGTAGAAAGATAGCTGAACTGTGGGAATGAGGATCTGGGTCAGAGGACAGACAATTCCCACACTTGGAGGTTGGCTAGAGATGGAATATACTGAAATAGCAATAATGTGATCATAGCTTATATTTACTGGGAGCTCTCTGTGTTCACTCAGTGTGATCTCATTTAATCCCCAGAACAGCTGTGAGGGGATTATTGTCATTATTTTAGCACACGGAGGCTGAAAGGGGTAAGCAATTTTCCTACGGTCAACACAGTTTAAAAGAGGTGAAGCTGAGATTTGAACCTGAGCCCCCCAGATTCCACAGCCCATGGTTCCCCCACCGCCTCCCAAGCAAAGGTCTCAACCTTCCAATGTGTGGGCCAGACTCGACCAACAAACTGTTTTCTTTGGCCTGTAGTTTATTTTTGAAAATGTGAATTAGTGGCCAACTAATTCCCTGTAAACATCCAGGAGGATTCCAGCTTCTTTTGAAAATAAAATCCCAAAATTTGGCAATGTTTGGCTCACATTCCCTGACAAAAATCATCTGGATTCAATAGTGGCTGTCTTTTTAGGCAAGTGATGAGTTCCCAATCTCCACCAGCCCCTCTTCTCACACTAACATGACTTGCCAGGACCCTGTGGACATTCCTTTAGGGTTTTGTTTTTCTTGGGCGGGGGGAGTTTGCAAACTTCCACAGAGTAGTTAATACTGCTACTTACCTATCCCTCAGCTTCAGGAATCGCCATTTGGTCCAGTGTTGTCTTCTATTGTTTTCTCTTTTTTCTGGAATGATTTAAATTCCAGATGTCGTGTTAGTTTCCCAGAAATATTTGAATTCCCATTTCTAGCAGATAAGGACTCATTTCGTAACATAACCACCTAGCCATTTTTTTTTTTTTTTTTTTTTTTTTGAGGGAGGGCTCGAGCGAGCGTGCAAGGCAGGGGGAGGGGCAGAGAGAATCCTAAGCAGTCTCCACGCCCAGCACAGAGCCTGACAAGGGGCTCAATCTCACAACCCTGGGCCGAAATCAAGTCAGACACTTAAGCGACTGAGACACCCAGGCGCCCCCACCTAGCCATTTTTCACACTTCACATTAGCGGTCTTTTTTTTTTTTTAGATTTTATTTATTTATTTGTCAGAGAGAGAGAGAGAGCATAAGCAAGGGGAGCGGCAGACAGAGGGAGCAGAAGACTTCCCGCTGAGCTGGGAGCCCAAGGCGGGAATTGACCCCAGGACCCTGAGATCCTGAGATCATGACCTAAGCCGAAGGCAGACGCTTAACCCACTGAGCCACCCAGGCATCCCAGCGGTCATTATTTAATATCATCCAGTGTCCAGCTCATGTTCATACACCCCCAGCTGTTTCCAAAATGTATCTTTCTCTGGGGGTATTTGAATTGGAAACTTCTGACTCACCATTTGACTTCAAAGAAAAAGGAGAAGGGCCAGTTGGCAGGGTAATAGGAAAATCAGGAGAAGTGGCTTTGGGATGCTAAGAAGAGAGCAGTTGTAGAAGGAAAAAGTGGGAAGCATGTCTCGGATTTTGCCAGGATTTAAGGAAGACAGGACCAGGGAGAGACATGGAGCAGACGTGGAGGGCGAGGTGCAGTGGGATTAAGAGGCAATTCTACATAGTGCTGTTCTGAGTGTATAATGGGCACTGAAGCATTTAATCCTCACCGCAGCCCTGTGAAGTAGAGAGGGGCTGTGATTATCCCCATCTTCCAGATGGCTTAGCCAAGCCCAGAGTATTGTAACACCCTAGCTGAGGTTGCACAATAAATACCAGAGCCAAGATTCAAAATCCTAGCTCCAGAGACTCGGTCCCATTTGCAATGCCTGTGTGCTCTGCGTTGGGCTCAGGTAGACATGTCACATCAAATAAGTCTGCACCTGGCAGGCCTGTGTCTTCAGCGGGAGTCCATACTGCTCCCCAAAGTGATGACCGCAGAGGTGGGAGGGAACGCCATCACATGGCCAGGTGCGCGAGCCACCTGGCTTAGAAGCCCCACCTTCCAAAAAGAACCTGATACTGCTTGGGAACAGTGTCACGGGCATTGCCTCCAGGGTTGTGACAAGGTATGTACCCAATCACAGGAACGCAGAGCGATCAGAAAGCCCCAGTGCCCTGGCTTCCCATTGGAGCCTTATGGCGTGTTCCCAATTTTCCCGGTCAGGTGCGGTGGACCATTCAGGAGTCATTGTTGCCTGGTAATGCAGCTGAATTGTCTCAGGTGTCCTGAGAAATAGGAAGTTCACCTGAGGTCATTTCTCCACGGAGGAGAAAGGGTTTTATTAAGCCACATTTCAAAGTCAGTAGGACAGGGGCGCCTGGGTGGCTCAGTGAATTAAGCGTCTGCCTTCGGCTCAGGTCATGATCCCGGGGTCCGGGGACCGAACCCCAGTAATGGCTCCCTGCTCAGCGGGGAGTCTGCTTCTCCGCCTCCCTTTGCTCCTCCTCCTGCTTTGCTGGCTTGCACGCTCTCTCTGTCAAATAAATTAAAAAAAAAAAAGCAAAGTCAGTAGGACAGCCCTCACATATCTCTGGTGAGAATGTAAAACAGCTTGGTGGTTCCTCCGTAAGTTACTCGTGGAGTTGCCCTATGACCCAGCAATTGCCCTCCTGGGTACAAATGCCTAGAAGAAGTAAAGATGGGTGTTCAAACAAAAACTCGTACATGCATGTTCTGAACGGCACTATTCACAATAACCAGAAGGCAGAAACAAACCGAATGTGCATCCACCGGTGATAAATGGATAAACAAAACGTGGCCCATCCAGACATTGGAATATTATATAGCTGTAAAAAGGAAAGGGGGTTTTTGTTGTTGTTTTTTTTTAAGAGAGAGAGAAGACGGGGAGGGGCTGAGGGAGAAAGAATCTTAAGCAGGCTCCACGCCCAGCATGGAGCCCAATGCGGGGCTCGATCTCACAACCCTGAGATCATGACCTGAGCCGAAATCGAGTCAGATGCTTGGGGGGTTGGGGGATGGGTTAGCCTGGTGATGGGTATTAAGGAGGGCATGTATTGAATGAAGCACTGGGTATTATACGCAAACAATGAATCACGGAACACTATATCAAAAACTAATGACGTAATGTATGATGACAACATAACATAATAAAGTTAAAAAAAAAAAAAGAGTCGGAGGCTGAACCTCAAAAACAGCATGTTGGGTGAAAGAAGCCAGCCAAAAAAGTCACAGACTGTAAGGTTCCATTTCTGTGAAATATCCAGAGTAGGCAAATCCACAGAAACAGGAAGCAGATTAGTGGTTGCCAAGGGCTAGGGGCAGGGGGAAGGGAGAGTGACTGCCTAATGTATACAAAGTTTCCTTTGGGGGGAACGGAAATGTCCTGGAACGAGATTGTGGTGATGGTGGCACGTCCTAAATGAATTGTGCTACACTTTAAAATGGTTAACGTGATGAGTTTTAGGTTATAATGTATTTTACGTTTGTGGGTTATTTTCCTTCTACACAGGAGAAGAATTAGCGGAGGGGGCAAAGGGGTGCAGGTGTCCCTCTCCCAGAGGATTCTAGGCAGGAATTGACCTCCCCCAGCTGGCTCCCAGACCCCATTCCAAACCGTCTTCACCTCCCACAGGCCTGGCTGGACACCCAGGACCGACACTTGGGTCACTATGTAAACGGGAAGTGGTTAAAGCCAGAACACAGGAACTCAGTGCCTTGCCAGGATCCCATCACAGGTATGAGGTGTCCCCCAGCTGCTAGGGTAGGGAGAGGCGTCTGTACCCCCCAGTTGTACCAACAACAACGCCCCATTCCCTTTGCTTGGGACCCTGAGGCCAGGGAGTAGCCAGTGGGGGAAGAAGGCCAGGATTGCTGGCTTTTCCTGTTAGCAGTCATCCTAATTATGACTCCAAGTCCCTATGTACGCTTCTTGAAGTCACTCTACTTAAAGATCCCTTCCTTGATTACGGGAGACAGAGCAATGACCAGTAGGGTTATAATAGAGCGGGGCTGGGGACCAGCTTTCCTGCCTTGGGGTGCACCCGGGCTCTGGAAATCTTAGCCCCCTCCAGTTCTGACATGGGCTCCCCCCCTTCCTGTCTGGGGTCCCTCCATTCATCTCCCCAGGAGAGAGCTTGACCGCTTGCCTCCAGGCACAGGCTGAGGATGTGGCGGCAGCCGTGGAGGCAGCAGGGACTGCGTTCGAGAACTGGAGTGGACTCCCTGGAGCCTCTCGGGCTCAGCACCTGCTCAGGTGACACAGTTGAGGTGTGGGCCTTGGGAGGTGGGCACTTGAGACTGTTGGAACAAAGACTCCATTTCCCGATATCTCGCTGAATTACTTGTAGCTAAGGCTTATGGCCAGCATGCCTTCAAGCCTTTAGCAGCTAAAAAATCCATGCACCATACACCAGGGCTGGTGATGAGAAAGCTGTTTCTCATCACCAGAATAGACCGGGGCTCATCGAGGGTCCATTTTCCTGGCCCCAGTGCCCATTTTCCAGCATACTCTTGGGGCAATTAGAGACAAAGTTTCCATTTTCTTTTCTTTTCTTTTTTTTTTAAGATTTTATTTATTTATTTGAGAGAGAGAGAGCATGAGAGAGGGGAGTTCAGAGGGAGAAGCAGACTCCCCACCGAGCAGGGAGCCCGATGCGGTTCTTGATCCTGGGACTCCAGGATCATGACCTGAGCCAAAGGCAGTCGCCCAACCAACTGAGCCACCCAGGCGCCCCAAAGTTTCCATTTTCTAAAAGAACAATTGAGATTAGAGGTTCAACTTCAATTTCGCAGCACCTTTGGGGGTCGCTGGTGGCCACAATCTTCACACGGCCCTTTCTGGTTTTGTGGTTCTCGGACTACATTTCCCATAAATCTTTGAGGCTCTCCACCCCTGGTAAATGATGGGGATGCCCCCAGGAGATCGTAGGGATTGTAGTCCAAGTACAGAGGGGGTGTCCCAGGACTGTATGACTGAAGGGCAGTGGGAAATGACTCCCCCCCCCTCCCCCCGGCTGTCTCTGCAGACTGGCCAAGATGATCCAGAAGCACCAGCGGCTGCTGTGGACCCTGGAGTCCCTGGTTTCCGGGCGAGCCGTTCGAGAGGTTCGAGACGGGGATGTCCCACTGGCCCAGCAGCTGCTCCAGTACCACGCTGTCCAGGCGTACACCCAGGAAGAGGTGCTGGCAGGCTGGGAGCCCATGGGTGAGAAGCAGGAGCCCTGGCCCCCAGCCCCTTCCTCCCTTATGACCTAGCAGTACGTGCCCCAGTCTCTTTATTTATTCTTACAGGAGTAATCGGTTTCATCTTGTCACCCATGTTCTCCTTCCTTGAGATGATGTGGAGGATTTGCCCTGCCCTGGCTGTGGGTAATTATTGGGCTGGGTCTGAGGGAGAAGGGGTCTGGGAGACATGGACCCCTGGGTCTGAGGGAGGAGGGGCTGAGGGCCTGGACTCCTGGGTCTGAGGGAGGAGGGGCTGGGGGCCTGGACCCCTGAGTCTGAGGGAGGAGGGGCTGGGGGCCTGGACCCCTGGGTCTGAGGGAGGAGGGGCTGGGGGCCTGGACCCCTGGGTCTGAGGGAGGAGGGGCTGGGGGGCCTGGACTCCTGGGTCTGAGGGAGCAGGGACTGGGGGGCCTGGACTCCTGGGTTTGAGGGAGGAAGGGGCTTGGGGTCTTAACTCCTGGGTCTGATGGAAGAAGGAGCTGGGACCCCTGGGTCTGAAGAAGAGCGCTGGGGGCCCAGACTCCAGGGTCTTTGAGCTGCCCCCCTTTTCCAGGCTGCACTGTGGTGGTCCTCGTGCCACCAGCCTCCCCGACACCCCTCCTCCTGGCCCAACTGGCAGGGGAGCTAGGCTCGTTCCCAGGAATCCTCAATGTGATCAGTGGCCCTGCCTCCCTGGGCCCTGTCCTGGCCTCCCATCCTAGAGTCCAGAAGGTGACCTTCTGTGGAGCCGTCGAGGTATCTTTGGGGTTGGGAGGGGAACAGGATGTGGCTGGGAGGCCGGAAGGCCCCTCCCTTGGCTGAATCCGGCGGGGGTCCTGCAGGAAGGACGTGCCCTTCGGCGGACCCTGGCGGGCAAGGGTGCCGAGCTGGGCCTGGCACTGGGGGCTGAGTCGCTGCTGGTGCTGACGGAGGCGGCGGATGTGGACTCGGCCGTGGAGGGCGTCGTGGATGCAGCCTGGTCCGACCGCAACGCGGTAAGGCCCATGTGCCCGTGGGCCCCCAAGTCCTGGGGGTCGTGCGTGTCCGTCTCCAGACCTCAGGGCCTCCTGTCTCTCTATCGATTGTAATGTTCAGCTCTTTGTGTCTCACATTCTCTCTCTGTGGGGCTCCTCATCGCCTCTGATTTCTGAATCTCCACATCCCGGCTCTCCTGTTTCTGCAGGGGGCTCATGTCTCTTGTTCTTAAAGATTCCCTCCACTTTTCTGAGTGCGCATGTCCCTAGTTTTCCAATCTCTGTCTTCACTCTGAATCACCACCTTCTGCAACTTCACCTCCTACCTGGATGTGGAGCCCTGGTGAGTCTCTAGGGTCCCCAGCCACTGCTCCTTGACCCTCCTCTGATATGTGTATGTACGTCCCCATGTCTCGGCCTCTGTGGGAGCCTGTCCTCTCAAGGTGGGCCCTGACTTTGCCTGCCTGCCCTGACATCCCTCTTCCTAACAGGGGGGACTCAGGCTCCTCATCCAGGAGTCTGTGTGGGACGAGACGATGAGGCGGCTCCAGGAGCGGATGGCGCGGCTTCGGGGCGGTCGAGGACTGGATGGGGCCGTGGACATGGGGACTCGAGAGGCTGCCGCACGTGACCTGGCCCAGCGCTATGTGCGTGAGGCCCGGAGTCAGGGCGCCCAGGTGAGCAAGGGGCACAGACTCCAGGGTGCCAGGGGAGGAGAGACCTGGAGACCTGACTCCTGGGTCTGAGGGAGGAGAGATTGGGCCTGGGCTCCTGGGTCTGAGGGAGGAGGGGGCTGGGGGCCTGGGCTCCTGGGTCTGAGGGAGCAGAGGGCTGGGGGCCTGGGCTCCTGGGTCTCAGGAAGGAGGGACTGGGGGCCTGGACTCCTGGGTCTGAGGGAGGAGAGACTGGGCCTGGGCTCCTGGGTCTGAGGGAGGAAGGGGGCTGGGGGCCTGGACTCCTGGGTCTGAGGGAGGAGGCAGCTGGGGACGAGGACTCCTGGGTCTGAGGGAGGAGGGGCTAGAAGTGAACTTGCCGATCTGTTTCTTTCTCTTCAGGTTTTTCAGGCTGGTGACAGCCTATTCTTCCCCCCAACTTTGGTCTCTGACCTGCCCCCGGCTTCCCCATGTACCCAGGCAGAGGTGAGCCGTCTAGGGCCCTGGAGATCCCATTCTGTCCACCCATCTGCAGCCAGACCTGAGCAGCAACACTACGCCTGCAGAGGCCCCAGTGGGCTGACCACTGGGTCTGGGTTTGGGGGCTGCTAAGTGTTGTAGGCTGCTCCCCTAATGGCTGGGATGTTCGAGAGAGGAGCTGGCCAGGCCACCTGAGTTCCATCATCCCCCTTCCAGGTGCCCTGGCCCGTGGTCGTGGCCTCCCCATTCCGTACAGCTAAGGAGGCCCTGGCCATGGCCAACGGGACGCCCCGAGGAACCAGTGCCAGTGTGTGGAGCGAGAGACTAGGGCAGGCCCTGGAGCTGGGCTGTGGGTCAGTCGGCACCCGCCGGGGCACGGGAGGCAGCCTGTTGGGGGGGCCCAAGCTTCTGCTCTTCCTCTCAGTCTTGAGGCCTCCATCCCCCTGTCTCCGGGTCTCTGCCCACCCCACCTCCCTGACTCCCGGCCCCCTGCGACTTTGCGTTCTTGCTCACATCCCCTTCTCTCCCCACAGGCTCCGGGTGGGCACGGTCTGGATCAACGCCCACGGCCTGCGAAACACTGAAGTGCCCACGGGTGGCTGCAAGGAGAGTGGGTCTTCCTGGCACGGGGGCCCCGACGTGAGTGCACCCCTCCTCCGCCCCGTCATCACCCCCTTCAGCCACCTTGTGCACTTTTGACGCTGCTCCTCTTCCAGGGTCTGTATGAGTATCTGCGGCCCTCAGGGACCCCCGCCAGGCTGTCTTACTTTTCTGAGAATCTGAACTATGACACCTTTGGCCTTGCCGTCCCCTCAACCCTGCCAGCTGGACCCGAAATAGGACCCAGGTGAGCTGTCCCAGGGGCTGCAACTGTGAGAATCCCTGGGGGTGTGGAAGGGGAGAAGGAAAGTTGTGGCAGGCTCCCCGTGGACTGTGGGGAGGCAGTCATTAGAGCTATCTTGAGGGGTCCCCGGGTGCTGCCCAGAATTGCATCCTGGGTCTTGTGGCTCCACACCCAGCCCCTGTGCCTAAGGAGAGTCTCAGTCCTGTTAAATGAAGGACTGTGCTCTCCCAGAGGCTCAGTGGGGTGGAGCATGGGGTCTGAGTGGACCTGACCCCAGGACCCACCCCCACGCCTCACCCTGCTCCAGCCCAGCAACCCCTTATGGGCTCTTCATCGGCGGCCGTTTCCAAGCTCCTGGGGCCCGGAGCTCCAGACCCATCAAGAATTCACAAGGCAATCTCCACGGCTACGTGGCTGAGGGTGGAGCCAAGGATATCCGAGGGGCTGTGGAGGCCGCTCACCAGGCTGCCCCTGGGTAAGGGGAATCGTGTGGGAAAACCCAGAGGTCATGGGGCATTAGAGAGGGTGGTCTGAGACCCCCACAGGCTGATGGTGTGTGGGGTCTGGGTCCCGAGGACCAGTGGGTTATGAAGTCCGAGCTCCCAAGGTTGATGGGATTCGGGTCACCCCCCTCACTCCCCTCCCCAGGCAGATGGGCCATGGGGCCTGGAGCCCCATCATAGGGGCTGCCGATAGAGGAAGGACATCTGGAAAGGGCCAGGACCAGGAAGCCGACTCTTGATTTGCACTGTGTCTCCCCACACACACAGCTGGGTGGCTCAGTCACCAGGGGCCCGGGCAACTCTGCTGTGGGCCCTGGCAACTGCCCTGGAGCGCCGGGAGTCTGCCCTCGCCTCGAGGCTGGAGAGGCACGGCATGGAGCTCAAGGACGCCAAGGTGGAGGTAGAGCTGAGTGCGAGGCAGCTTCGGGCATGGGGCGCCCGTGCCCAGGCCCAAGGCCATGTCTTGCAGGTGAGAGGGTTCGGTGGGCCGGCAGACAGCTTGGACAGCCTGGGGTAGGGGTTAGAGCAAGGATTTGGGAGTGAGCCAGACTTAGGGAGAGAGAAAGCGAGAGCGAGCGCGCATGAGCAGGAGGGCAGAGGGAGAGAGAATCTCAAGCAGGCTCTGTACTGAGCGTGGGGCCCGACACGGGGCTGGGTCTCACGGCCCTGAGATCATGACCTGAGCCTAAACCAAGAGTCAGACGCTCAACCAGCTGAGCCACCCAGGCACCCCTAATTCCTAGGTTTTAATCTGAGAACATAAAAGCATGTATCGATACAAGGATTTACATCCAAATTTTATAGCAGCATTATTCATAGTAGCTGAAAACGAAACAATCTAGCAGCGCCTGCCTGGCTCAGTTAGTAGTGCGTGTGACTCTGGAACTCCGGGGGACTGAGTTTGAGTCGCATGTTGGGCGTGGAGTTTATTTTTAAAACAAATAAATACGATAAATAAAATAAAAGGTGGAAGTAATCCAAACATCCTTTGGTAGGTTAATAGATAAACAGAGTGTGCTACACCCATAACAGTAGAATCCTACTCAGCACTCAGGAGCGAACAGGCTATTCCGTGGATGAATCTCAAAAGGACTATGCTGAGTGAAAGAAGCCAAATAAAAAAAATAGTGGAGACTATATGATGCTGTATCTAGAAAATTCTAGAAAATACAAACTAATCTGTAGTGAGCGGGCGCAGATCAGTGGTTGAGGACAGAGAGGGTTCAGATAGAGTCAGGTGGGAAGGATCACTAAGGGGCACAGGCAGATTTTGTCGAGTGAAGTTCATTATCTTGATTGTGGTGATAGTTTCACCAATACGTATAGATGTCCAGACCTACCAAATTGGGGGCATCAGGCTGGCTCAGTCAGTAGAGCATAAAACTGTTGATCTCAGGGTCACGAGTTCAAGCCCCATGTTGGGCATACTTTAAAAAAAAAAAAAAATTATCAAAGTGTACTCTTTTAAAATGCATGCAGTTTGGTAAATGTCAATTATATTCAATAAAGTTTTAAAAAAATTATACACACACGCACACAGAAACAAACCCACCAGCTAGGTTCTAAGCCCTCTACACGCAGTAACTTACTTCGTTCTAACAACAAACCTCTGAGGTAAGCATCATCAGCCTCGTTTGAAAGATGGGAAACTGAGGCCCAGAGAGGTTAAGTACGGTCACACCCAAGGTCACAGCTGGTGAGTGGCGGAGCCAACAGTCTGGCTCGAGTCTGCTCTGCACTACCACCTGATGAATCCTCTTTGGAGTTGTTATAGAGAAGCAGAGGTGGGGAGAGGAGGAAAGGGGCAGATGATGAGGCTCCTGTGCCCGGCCCTTGACTTCTGCCTGTCCCCACAGGTGGCAGAGCTGAAAGGCCCCGTGCTCCGGCTACGGGAGCCGCTGGGCGTGCTGGCCATTGTGTGCCCTAACGAATGGCCCCTGCTTGCCTTCGTGTCCCTGCTGGCCGCCGCACTGGCCCACGGCAACGCGGTGGTCATGGTGCCCAGCGGGGCCTGTCCCGTCCCTGCCCTGGAGGTCTGCCAGGTACAGTTGTCCGCCTTCCTGCTACTGCTTCCCGAAGCCCCTGGGCCAGAAGATGGATGGAAGGTGCCCCGGGGCCTGCACTTGACCCACCCCCTTGGTAACCGTGGTAACCCCAGTCCCCACCCCCACCCCCAGTCCAAGCCTGCACTGCTCATGGACCCCGGGACCATTCTGTCCAGGCCTTGAGCGTTGGCCAGTCATGACCCGGGTCCCATTCCTTCCAGGAGCCCCAAGGGTCCTCCCCAGATGCTCACTCCTCACCCAGCCTGTTGCTTGCGGGGTCTCTGACGCCCTTTCTGCCCAATCCTCTCTGCCGTCCCCTAGGATATGGCCGCCTTGTTGCCAGCAGGCCTGGTGAATGTGGTGACCGGCGACCGGGACCACCTGACCCGCTGCCTGGCCTTGCACCAGGACGTCCAGGCCCTGTGGTACTTCGGATCTGCCCAGGTACCCTTTGCTTTGCTGTCTCTTCAGCATCTCAAACCTCACCAACAGCCTCGTCCTTTTCTAGAACCAGGGCAGTGCCCCCTAGAGCTCCCATTGCTAGGGAGGAGAGACTCTTTGGCAACCAGGTTCTGAGATCCTGCCCCTTTAGATCCCCGGTTGCTAAGGAAGGGGATCTCCTTAGCATAGCAGCGAGGGCCTCCTATCCCGCCCGGCCCAAGACCTCATCTCACTGGACAACCCGTTGCTAAGGACCACACCCTGGTAGCAGAACCAGAGGCCCGCAGTCCACCCTCCTGATGGTAACAGGGGAACTCCTTGTCACCAAGAACATCAGGCCCCATTCCTTTGAACGTGGGCTGTTAATGGGGAGGAAATCCCCTAGCCACAAAGGTCAGCCTTGTTTCCCTCAGCATCTGGAAGGTCGGCCGACTACACATTGAGCATTGTAGCAACAGAGCCTAGGTCAAGCCGGCAGGCCCCTCAGTAATAGTCCTTGTTGCCAAGGAAACAGCTGCTTGGCGACCAAGCTGATGGAAGTGCTGATCCCCCTCTTCTCATGCCAGGGCTCCCAGTTTGTGGAGTGGGCCTCAGCAGGAAACCTGAAGCCGGTGTGGGTGAACCGGGGCTGCCCTCGGGCCTGGGATCAGGAGGCCAAGGGGGCAGGCGCAGAGCTGGGGCTGCGGGCAGCACGGACCAAGGCCCTGTGGCTGCCCATGGGGGACTGATGCCCAAGTGCCACCCGCTGCATCTTGGCCAGAGGAGAGATGGACCCTGACAGACACCAGAAGCCTAGAACTTTGTTTTATTATGACTCCCATGCCCTCCAATAAACTCTGACCAACCTTGGCTGTGCTTCTGAGGGGAGGAAGTCGGGGAGTAGCAACTTCTGGTGTGCTTGAGCTCATCCGAGTTCTGAGACTCAGCAGCCGGGTGGGCTGGCTCCAGTACAACACAGTGTTTGTGAAACAGATCAAGGGAACTCCGAGAAGCCCTGGGCAGGGCCCCAGGGCCTCTTGTTTCCCCCCTGGTCTTCTCCATCCTGAGGCTCTCGCTCTTTGAATTTCTCTGCCAATGCGTTGTTTCAGGATCTGTGGTGTGCTGCTATAAAATAAAGCACAGTGGCTCTCTGCAGTAAAATAAGGCCCTGGTAGGTAACATTTGCCAATTCCATGGTGTAAATGCTCCCACCATGTCAGGTTTCCAGCTCTAGATGAGTGAACAACAAACAGGCTGATAGAATTCCTGAATTTTTAACAGTCCATTCCCAGGAGCCAATCTGAGCGGCTCCAGCACATCCCCGTTTTAGAATCCTTTTGGATGCCAGGAACCCATTCACACTAGCTTAGGATAAGAGGGAAATTTCTGGAAGGCTACAGAGACCTCTTACAGAAAACAGGGCAAGACATGCATCTGAGGGGCCCTAGGTCCTGAGAACCCAAAAGTAGGCAAGAACCAGGACCGGTCCTTTCTCTGTAGGCATGTGACTTCTGGGGTCTTTCTTTCCTTCTTCCTTTTCTTTTTCTTTCTTTCTCTTTGATCTCTGGGGCTTTTCTTTAATTTTCTTTTCTTTTGTAATGTATATACCTAACATGGGGCTCGAACTCATGACCCCGAGATCGAGGGTCGGATGCTCCACCGACTGAGCCAGCCAGGCGCCCCATCTCTGGAGTTTTCTATCCCTACCTGCCCCTCTTTCAGTGATGTGACTTTAGGAAAGTTTCTTCACTGCTCTGAGCCTGTTTCCTCATCTGTAAAATGGGACTGATAGTTCCAACCAGACTGGTTGATTCGATGGGTACACGGGACACGCTTTATGACTGTTCGCTGTTCATTAGAGATTGATTCTGTCGTGAGGCAAATGAGAATAGGCAGCCAGCCTCCTGTCAGGATCTGACTAAGGCTGGGCAGAATAATTACCTCTCCCAGGATCTGGACTTTTGGAGAGGAAAGACAAGAATGAGAGAGCTGGAGGAAAGTCCCTGGAAGGCTCTGTCTGTGGTTTGACAGTTCCTTGCAGGATTCCATGGGCTGCCTCAGTGTCCTTCTGTTGCTTTAACCAGCCAAAGGCAACAGCCAGCCAGGTGCACACACCCCCCAGCCCGGAACAGAGGCGAGTGTCCGGCTGCGTCCAGGGAGAGGAAATCTGATTGGCCAGCCTGGGTCAGGCCTCTGCCTCTGAGCCGATCATCTCTGCCTGGGGGGGGGCGGAGCTCCTGGCCTGTGCAGCGGTCCAGTCCAGGACCAGATACCCACGGAGCGCTCGCTGTGAGTGAGGTGCTGTCCTAGGTGCTGGGGAGGCAGCTGGCCTCAGGAGCCGATGTGCTGGAGGGCGACAGGTGTATTAGGCTCCTGTCGCTGCTATAACAAAGTTGGTGGCTTAAGTAAAACAACACAAATGCATTATCTTTCAGTTCTGGACGTCAGACAACGAAATGGGTCTCACTGAGCGAAAATCAAGGTGTCAGCAGGGCTGCATTCCTAACCGGAGCCCAAGGGGAGAATTGCTTTCCATGGCACTTGACCTGCACCACTCTTTTTTTTTTTTAAGAATTTATTTGAGAGAGAGCGCCAGCAAGGGAGGGGGGGCAAAAGGGACAGAGGGAGAAGCAGGCTCCCTGTTGAGCAGGGAGCCCGGATGCAGGCTCGATCCCAGTACCCTGGGACCATGACCTAAGCTGAAGGCAGACATTTAACGACTGAGCCACCCAGGCGCCCCCCTGCATCACTCTTCATTGCCAGCGGCGGCCACTCAGGTCTTTCATGGCATCGCTCTGACTGTGATCCTCTCGCCTCCCTCTTTCACTTACAGACACCTCTGTGATGACATTGGACCCACTCAACCCACAATAATCTCCCCATCTCAAGATAATTAACTAAGTCGTATCTGCAGAGGCCCTTTGGCCATGTGAGGGAACATTGACAGGTTCCAGTGGACGTCTTGAGGGGCCATTATTCTGCCCACCGCAAGAGGGGACAGATTGAAAACAAGTGAATAATCGAGAAACATCTGTTCAGCGGGACAAGGGAGCTAAACCAGGCTGAACAGGAAGTGAGGCAAAGAGGGCAGGGAGCAGAGATGGATGTTATAACAGGATGGGTGAGGTTTTGCTGCGGTAACAACCCCCAAACTTCTGTGGTTGGTAACCACAAAGTTCATTTCTTGCTCACACTACTTGTCCATCGGGGGTGGCAGGGGCCCTCTGTTCATCAGAGCCATGCAGGGACCTAGGCGGGTGGAGCCCTGATTCAACATGGCTTTTGCCATTAGAGATCCACTCCCTGCCCCATTAATCCTCACCCAGAAGTGACACTTGTCACTGTCACTCTCATTGGTCAAAGTGAGTCATGTGACCATGCCTGAGTCACACAAGGTGGGGTCCTGGACTCCTGCAGGGAAGGACTGCTAGTGGATGGGGTGGTCAAGAAAGAGATTCAGAGAGGGCGCCTGGGTGGCTCAGTTGGTTAAGCGACTGCCTTCGGCTCAGGTCATGATCCTGGAGTCCCTGGATCGAGTCCCGCATCGGGCTCCCTGCTCGGCAGGGAGCCTGCTTCTCCCTCTGACCCTCCCCCCCCTCATGTGCTCTCTCTCTCTCATTCTCTCTGTCTCAAATAAATAAAATCTTAAAAAAAAAAAAAGAAAGAGATTCAGAGAAGCACAAATGTGGAAGGGACCTTATATTTTCTCATTTACCACCTCAGCCCCCAGTTTGGAGTTGAAGAAATTGAGGCTTAGTGAGGATAAGGGGCTGGCCAAGCTCCCACAGTGACCCAGCCAGGGTCAGAAGCGACACTTGCCAGGCCTGATGCAACAAGATATATCCCCTGGGTCCTCTTGCGTGCCTGGCCCTGGCAGGGCACAGCTGGAAGCCCAAAGAAAGGTCAGACCCAGCATTGCAACAAGCCCCCAGCCTGTGCCAGGGAGACCCATAATCTGTGCAACTATGGAGGGGACACAGGACATTGGGGGACCCAGAGGAGGCCTCGTGCCAGGCTGGATTTGGAGCTGAGGATTGAGGATCTTATCAAGGGTTTTGGTGGGGGGGAAAGGGAGGAGATAAAGAGAAAGTGGGCTGGGGGGAGCAGAAGGGCTGGAAATTTGTCCTAAGGGCAATAGGGAGCCACAGAAGGTGTGTGAGCAGAGAGGTAGGCTCAGCTCTGGCTAGAAGACAGATAAAAGCTAAGGTGGCATGTACTATAATAACAGAGGAAGCTCAGGGCACTCGGGGCACCCAGAGATGGCACCCTACCCAACCTGAGTGTGTATGTGTGAGGGAGGGAAAGAGGGGTGGTGGCTACCTTCCCAAGGACGGTGCCATGGGTATTGAGGATTTTTTCCAGCTTTATTAAGGTATGATTGACAAGTAAAGATTATACATATTTTAGATGTACAACATGATTTTTAAGTGTACAAAACGTGATGACTTAATACACCTATACATTGTAAAATAGTTACCATAATCAAGTTAATGAACACATCCATCCCTTCACAGTTACCTTTTTGTGCGTGATGAGAACACTTAAGATCCACTCTCTTAGCTCAATCAAACTGGAAACAAAATTCAGATATATCCAAAAGCAAAACAAAGACAAACTTCTAGGAAACTTCATATATACAATACAGTATTGATTTTTTTTGTTTTGTTTAGAGAAATTTTTTTTTTGAGAGAGAGGGAGGGAGGGAGCAGGGGCAGAGGGAGACGGAGAGAGAATCCCAAGCAGGCTCCACACCCAGTGCAGAGCCCCACGCAGGGCTCAATCCCAAGACCCTGAGATCATGACCTGAGCCGAAATCAAGAGTTGGATGCTTAACCAACTGAGCCACACAGGCGCCCCAATACAGTATTGTTATTTATAGTCACCATGCTATACATTGGATCCTCAGAACTTACTTTGTGCTTTTTGACCAACATCTCCCCATTTCTCCTACACACACACACACACACACACACACACACACACGTCCCAGCTCCTGGCAACCACCGTTCTACTCTCTGGTTCTGTGAATTGACTTTTTTAGATTCCACTTATAATGATACCCTACGATATTCATCTTTCTCTGTCTGGCTTTTCACTTAACATCACATCCTCCAGATGTATCCATATCGTTGCAAACAGCAGGATTTCCTTCTTGTTATGGCTGAATGGTATTCTATTGTGTGTGTACACCACATTTTCTTTTTCCATTCACCCATCCAGCAGCGGACACTTAAGTCTGATCTTGCTACTGTGAATAAGGCTGCAGTGAGCAAAGAGATACCTCTTTGAGAGACTGATTTCATTTCCTTGGGACAAATATCCAGAAGTGGGATTGCTGCATCATATGGTAGTTCTATTATTTTATATTATGTTTTTTGATGAAACTTCATACCATTTTCCATAGTGGCTGCACCAGGTTACATTCCCACCAGCAGACGCTTAACCGACTGAGCCACCCAGGCACCCCAACACTTCAGTCTCTTTGATGATGGCCATCTTAACTGGTGTGAGGTGATATCTCATTGTGGTTGTGATTTGCATCTCCCTGATGATGAGTGAGTGCACTGAATCTTGAAGGACCATGAGGATCTGATGTGGCTGGAGAGCATCCCAGGCAGAGGGGACAGCATGTGCAAAGGCCCAGAGGTAGGAAACAGCCTGGCGGGAACTTAGTGGTTTGAATGGTCACCCAGCCCCCAAAAGATACATCCCCGTCCTCACCCCTGGAACCTATGAATGTGGTGACCTTATTTGGAAAAACAGTCCTTGCAGATATAATAAAGTTAAGGATCTCGAGCTAAGATCATCCTGGATTATCCAAGTGGGCCCTACATCTAATGACAAGTGTCGTAAGAGACACCCAGAGGAGAGACGCTTCTAGAGAAGAAGGCCAGGTGAAGACAGAGTCAGGGATGGAGTTATGCAGATACAAGCCAAGGACCCTTGGAGCCCCCCCCAGAAGTTACGCTTAGCCCACACATCCAAGGTGGAGGTGAGGAGGCTGTGTTGGAAGGAGCAGTCTCCAAGGCAGGGGCAGAACAGCCGCAGGGGTAGGGAGGTCTGTGCGCGTGGCTCGGGGTGGGGGCGCCCTCTGTTGGCTCCACACGCACCCCTCACCTGCCCTTCCCTCCCCCCCCCCCCCCCCCCCGCCCCGGCCCCCTTCTGTCTCTCCCTTTCCAGGTCCCATTCCACTCCGTCCAGTGCTCGGCGCTCCTCCTTCTGGCGCCTCTGTCCATCTCGGACCGGCCTTCCCCATTCAAGGCGAGGATAAAGTCCCCAAGCTGGCCTCCTCCTTGCCCTGTGGGCATTGCTTCCGGCTGGAGGCACCTCCCCCTTCGTCGTGTGTCCCGGCTTCGACCCAGCTCGGGGCTCTGGGGGCGCGAGTCCCGCGGAGGCGCCCTCAGCGGCGTGAGCCGCCACCTGCCACCACCAGGTGGCGCCCCTTGCCTCAGCCAGATCCACCCCAGCTCACTGTCGCCCCCCAAAATTTCCTTTCGCTTTCGATCTCTGGCTGTCACCCGGCCTGGCCCCTTCCACGCCCAGCCGGGGCAAGCCTGGTGCGTGAGGAGAAATGGACTCCGGGTCCCCGAGGGGCGGGGCTGGGGTCCCCCTCCTGGCTGAGGGAGGAGGGATGGGGTTCAGGTTGCTGGGTCCCTGGCCTGGGGAGGGTTCCGGGGACCGGACGTCGGGGTTCTTAGAAGGGGAGATGAGTTTTCACCGTAACCGGGGCTCACGCAGGAAGCCCGAGGGAGTAGGAGGCGGAAACTTAGCCACATCAAGGAGCCAAGGGAGGGGTGGGGAGGTAAAGGGGCGGGTGAGGAAGGGGCTGGGGTCTGAGGGTCTGAGACTCCTTCTTCTGTCCCTTCCAAGATCTGGCCATAGGCATGAGGGGCCTCCGGCCGAGATGATAGTGCTGGCGCCAGCCTGGAGCCCAACTGTGCGTATACCTGGGGGACAAGTCGGGGGAAATGCAGAGCAGTACCAAGATGGGTAGAGCTGAGAGAGCAGATGGACAGAGGTGGGGGACAGGGACAGGGGTAAGGGAGAGATGGACAGGGGTGGGGGACTTGCACAAGGTAGGGGAACATGCACAGAACATATACAGGAGTGAGGACATGGACAGGAGTGGGGGACAAGGGCAGGGGTAGGGGACATGGACAGGAGTGGGGACATGGGCAGGAGTGAGGGACATGGGCAGGAGTGAGGACATTGGCAAGAGTGAGGGACATGGGCAGGGGTGGAAGACATGGACAGAGGTGGGGGACATGGACAGAGGTAGGGGATATGAGCAGGGAGGGGTGGGGACATGGGCAGGGGTGGGGGACATGGACAGGGGTGGGGGATATGGGCAGGGGTGAGGGACATGGGCAGAGGAGGGGGACACGGGCAGGGGTGGGGGACATGGACGGGTGGGGGACATGGACAGAGGAGGAGGACACGGACAGGGGTTGGGGACAGGGGCAGGGGTGGGGGACGTGGGCAGAGGAGGGGGACATGGGCAGGGGTGGGGGACATGGGCAGGGGTGGAGGACAGGGGCAGGGGTGAGAGATGTGGGCAGAGGAGGGGGACATGGGCGGGGTGGGGGACAGGGGCAGGGGTGGGGCACAGGGGCAGGGGTGAGGGACGTGGGCAGAGGAGGGGACATGGGCAGGGGTGGGGGCCATGGACAGGGGTGGGGATGTGGGCAGGGGTGGGGTACAAACGGGGAAGGCAGGACCCAGGTTGAGGCAGAAACAGGAGGGAGGAACAGAGAGGGACAGCCCACAGCCGAGGTGAGCAGGAGCCGAGCCTTGGGCGCAGCTGGGAAATGGGGAGAGCAGCCAGAAAGGGCAGCAGAGAGGAAACCAGGGAAGGCCGGTCCCGGATGGACACAGGAGCCAGGAGGAGGGCTGAGCCCTGGGCCAGAGGGAGTGCGACCTGGAAAGGGAGAAAGGGGCGAGAGACGGGTGGGGGCTGGGGGGGCCCAGGGGAGGGGTGCTCATGGAGCCAACAGAGGGCGCCCCCCCACCCTGTGTCGCGCCCACAGACCTCCCTGCTGCTCTTGCTGCTGCTCAGCCCGGGCCTCCGCGGGACCCCCGACTGCTCCTTCAGTCACAGCCCCGTCTCCTCCACCTTTGCGCTCACCATCCGCAAGCTGGTGAGGGCCCTGTCCCTTCCTCCCCGGGGCGCCTTTCTGAGGCCCAGGTTCTGTCACTGGGGCTGAGCCACCCTGTCGAGGTGTCCTTCTTTGGGGCTCTCTGTCCCCCTCTCTCTGGGTCCCTGTGCCCCTCTCTCTGGGTCCCTGTCCCCCTCTCTCTGGGTCCCTATCCTCCCTCTCTGGGTCACTGTCTCCCACTCTCTGGCTCGCTATCCCCCTCTCTCTGGGTCCCTGTCCCCCTCTCTCTGGGTCCCTCTCCCCCTCTCTCTGGGTCCCTGTCCTCCCTCTCTGGCTCGCTCTCTCCCTCTCTCTGGCTCACTGTCCCCCTCTCTCTGGCTCGCTGTCCCCCTCTCTCTGGGTCCCTGTCCCCCTCTCTCTGGGTTCCTGTCCCCCTCTCTCTGGCTCGCTGTCCCCCTCTCTCTGGGTCCCTCTCCCCCGCCCTCTGGATCTCCATAGTTCTGTTTCCTCCTGTCTTGGGCCAGGCCTGACCCTGTTTTCTCCCGCAGTCTGATTACCTGCTTCAGGACTACCCAGTCACTGTCGCCTCCAACCTGCAGGACGTGAGTCACAGATGGGAGGGGCTGGGGCAGAGGTGGGAAGGACAGACCACCCCTCAGGGGACCAGTTGGCTGACCTGCCCCCTCCTCCCCCGGGGATGCAGGGCTCCCGGCCCCAGCCCCTCACCCTTCCAGCCCCCAGCCCCCTCTGCTGGCCGCCCCCCCAGCTTGGGTTGTCCCTCCCAGGACGAGCTCTGCGGAGCCTTCTGGCGCCTGGTCCTGGCCCAGCGCTGGATGGAACGGCTCAAAGCTGTGGCCGGGTCCCAGATGCAAATCCTGCTGGAGGCTGTCAACACGGAGATACACTTTGTCACCTTATGTGCCTTCCAGGTCAGCCCTGAACTTGGGGGACAAGCTAGGGGAGCGAGTTGCCTTCCTAGGGATTGGAAGCCAAGCTCTGCTAGGCCTTGCTGGAGATTTCTTTTGACTAGCAACCCAAGGGAGGTGGAGCTGGAACCCCGGTCCTCCTGGGGACCCCCTTGCTGAAAAGAGCACTTCTCTAGGCACTGAAGGAGGGCGGGGATCCTGGGCCCAGTGCACCGACTCTGAGTTTATTTCTCAGGCCCTGTTGCTGGGCGCTGCAGAGGGGTTCTCTCCCCTAGCCACCCGGGGGGCAGGGGTCCAAACTCTCTCTCTGTGACCCAGGCCTCACGGGGCCCTGGTAGGCGTTGCCAGGCAGGGAAGGCCCTTGGCCTGAGCAGACTGTGGGGGTGATACCCTGGTGACATCTCCCTCCCCTGCCCCCAGCCCCTCCCCAGCTGTCTTCGCTTCGTCCAGACCAACATCTCCCACCTCCTGCAGGACACCTCCAAGCAGCTGACGGCCTTGAAGCCCTGGATCACCCGCAGGAATTTCTCTGGGTGCCTGCAGCTGCAGTGTCAGCCGGGTAACGGCCCCCAGCGCCCCTCAGCAGCCCCCCACCACCTCTCCCATCCCACAGCCCCTCACCCCCTCTGCCCAGGCCAGCCCAGACCCCACCCTGCTCCCACTGGCTGTGTGACTTTGGGCGTGTTCCCCCAAGTTCAGTCCTCTATCTGGGCCTCAGTTTACCCATCTCTGACAAGGGAACAATAATCCCTGCCTGTTTCTCCAAGGCAGCCCTGTCCGAAAGAAATACAATGACAGTCACATATGTAAGGGCAAATTCTCCAGTACCAAGATTTTTGAAATTTTGTTTTTTTTTTTTTAGTGAATTCACTTTTTTTTCCGGAATTTTCACATTCGTTATTTTTGTAGCAAATGATTGGTGGTTTTGTTTTTAAAACGTTGTCTTTTGGAATAGTTTTAGATTCAAAGGAGGGTACAAAGAAATTGTATGGGGGGGAGGTCCTGGACACCCTTTACCCAGCCTCCCCAGCCCCAGGGTTGCATTTTGCTTCCCGTTACTGACAGCACGATAGCAATACGAGAGGGGTCCAGTCCGTGCGTATAATCCACAGGGTTTATTCCCATTTTACGAGTCGCGTGCTTGCTCGTTTCCTAGTGCTGGCCATTTTCACACTCGCATGGCCTTCTCCCTCTGTGCATGCCTCCATGTCCAGATTTCCCCTCTTTACAAGGACACCTGTCATGTGGGATGGGGGGCCCACCCTGATGACCTCATTTTAACTTGATTCTCTGTGTAACCCTATTTCCAAATAAGGTCGCATTCCAAGGTGGGGGGGTGGTTAGGATTCCCGTGTATGAATTTTGAGGGACGCAATTTGCTCCATAAAAGTGTATGTGTCTTTGCAATTTTTTCACCTGTGTGGCTTCTTGTGATCCCCGCCACAATCAAACTACTTAGCTTGACCCCCTTCTAATAATTCCCATCCTTAGCCCCTGGCAACCATGAATCTGTTCTTTATAATGACGTTAATGGACTTCATAATTTTAAAGTTATTCTTAATAACTCATCATTGAGATCGCAAATTTAATTTAACCGAATGTCTCCAAAGGAGTACTGTTTGAACACATACCCAATACTGTATTTTAGATTTAATATTATTATTATTTTTTTTAATGCAATCCTATCCCTAACATGGGGCTCGAACTCACGACCCCGAGTTCAAGAGTTGCATGCTACACAGACCGAGCCAGCCAGGCACCCCCATGCTGTATTTTTTTTTACGATTATTTATTTATTTATTTATTTGACAGAGAAAGAAACAGCGAGAGAGGGAACACAAGCAGGGGGAGTGGGAGAGGGAGAAGCAGGCTTCCCACCGAACAGGGAAACCACCGTGGGACTTGATCCCAGGACCCTGGGATCATGACCCGAGCTGAAGGCAGACGCCTACTGACTGAGGCACCCAGGTGCCCTATTTTTATTATTTTTTTAAGATTTATTTATTTATTTGAGAGAGAGAGAGAGTGCCCACACAAGCGGGAAGGGGCAGGGGGAGAGGGAGAGAGAGAATCTCAAGCAGACTCGGTGCTCAGCCCAGAGCCCCACTCGGGGCTCAATCTCACGCCCCAAGACCTAAGCCCAAACCAAGAGTGGGATGCTCAGCTGGCTGAGCCACCCAGGTGGACCCCTGGTACTGTATTTTTAAAAATTAGTGAGATATTTTACATCCGTTTGTCCTCTAAGTCTCTGGGAACCAGTGTGTATTTAACACTGAAAGCACATGGGAATTCAGACTCACCAGAGACCACGTGTCAATAGCCCCACGGGGCAAAAGGCTGCAGGATTGAACACAGCTCTAAAGGATCAATGAGAAATAACGTAATCAGAATATGATGAGAGACTATGCCCTGTGAAAACTTGATTTTTTCAGCATATTAAGGTTTACTTTGGGGCACCTGGGTGGCTCAGTCAGTTGGGCGTCTGCCTTCGGCTCAGGTCATGATCCCAGGGTCCTGGGATCAAGTCCCACAGTGGTCTCCTTGCTCCACGGGGAGCCTGCTTCTCCCTCTCCTGGTCCTCCATTCATGCTCTCTCTTTCTACAATAAGTAAATAAAAAAAAAAAAAAGGTTTACTTTGTGGCCAAGTACATTGCCAGTTTTGTAACTGACCCTGTCTTAGGAGGAAAAGAAAAAAATAGGTTAATTTTCTTGGCAGGATCAGGGTTGAATCTGTGTGTACATATTCTCCCCACCTTACTAGGGTATCATTTGGAGGCTTTCTGTCCTTGTATTTGTTACCAGATCTGTCGAGTTCTTTTTTTTTTTTATTTTTAGTAATCTCTACACCCAGTGTGGGGCTCAAACTCACGATCCTGAGATGAAGAATCGCACGCTCTACCGACTGAGCCAGCCAGGCACCCCTGAGAGGGATATTTAAAAACCACCCCCTCTAATTTTCTCACTTTCTCCCCACACCTCTGATCATTTTGCCCTCTGTATTAAGCTTCATTGGTCATTTGTACTTACATTTATGACTCTTCGTTCATTTGACCGCATTTTATTAGCTACTTCCTGGGTGCTTGGCATTGTCGACACAGCTCAGAACAAGATCCAAGTGCTTGCACATGTGGGGCTGACATGCTAATTGAGGCGACAGACAATAAACGGGAGCAAATAATTAACAGGAAAATATCTGAGGGTAATGAGCCCCATGCAGGCAAATTACAACAGGGTGATGGAATCATGGTGTGAGGTGGGTGGCTGGAGAGGTACTGAGAGTTGGGAACAAGAGAACAGCCTGTGCAAAGGCCCTGAGGCAGAAGCCTGTTTAAGGAACAGTGAAGAGACACATGTGCCGGGAGTCCAGCAAGCGAGGGGAAAAGAGAGCAGCTGGGTGAGGGTATAGAGGGAACAAAATTGGGGGGGATCTTGGACTATTTTTTTATTTGTCAATTTGTCATTTGGTCAAATATTTAATGTATGAAATTGAGCTATTATAATATTATTTAACTAGTGCTAAGTAGTAGGTTCGGCCAATAAAAAAGAGAAGGTCCGTGGTGCCCACAGGGAGCTCACAGCCCGCGGGAGGAAAAAGAAGAATAAACAAATCGATATAGAAGCACTAGAAATCTATGTGTCCAATTGTAATAGAAAATGCAAACTGACCAGGTGCCATGCTGTTCTAAGAACTTCCTGTGTGGTCACTCATTTAATTTTTGTGACCACCTTATGTGGCAGGTATAATGAATATCCCCATTTTACAGATGAGAAGACTGAGGTACAGAGAGGTGGGCAGCCCACCTGAGGTCACACAGCCAGCACCGGGCCTGCTTTTGTTTCCTTCCCTTCTCTGGCCCAGCCCTTCTCCTCGGTCACCCAGCCTCCTCTCTCCCCTCAGACTCTTCCACGCTGCTGCCCCCAAGGAGCCCCGGGGCCTTGGAGGCCACAGCCCTGCCGGCCCCCCCAGGCCCCTCTGCTGCTCCTCGTGCTGCTGCTGCCCGTGGGTCTCCTGCTGATGTCCGCTGCCGGGTGCCTGCACTGGCGAAGGAGGGGGTGGAGGACGCCCTACCCTGGGGAGCAGGTGAGGCTGCAGGTGGACAGAGGGCATGGGGAGGTCTGCGGGGGTGGCGCTGACCCTGTGGCGACCACAGGTGACCTGCACCTCCAGTCTCCAGGACGGGCTGCCCCTGTGGCTTGTGGAGCTTGGCGAATCCTTCACCAGGCTGAGAACCCTGGACTTTGTTGGGAAGGGGGTGGAGGGGGGCTGGGGTCATGAGGGGGGACAGACTGGAGGCTGGGTGAGGGTCCAGGGAGAGAAGACAAGGCCTGAGTCAGGGCCAGGACCAGCACCATGGGGACAGGGAGGAGGGGACAGGCAGAGTCAGGGGTCAGGGATCAAGAAGGACAGGGCTGGAGATTGACAGGCTCGGGCAGGTGGCACAGATGACCCTGGGTCTGGCCCAGTGGGAAATCTGGGGGAGCAGGGAGATTAGGGAAAGAGGGTGAGCTCACTGGGGACCTAGGGGGCGTGAGGGGCCCCAGGGGAGATATTTGGCTGCAGGAGTCTGCAAGCCAGGAGAGAACCCTCCTGAAGTGGGCGGAGAGGACCACGTTTGCAAAGCCCTCTGGGTGTGAAAAAGCTCTGGGTGTTCCAGTAACTCTTGTGAGCGAGCCTGGGGTGGGTGTGAGTGTGGGTGTGAAAAATCTAGGCCTCAAACACCAAGCAAGGGAGCTGGGACTTCCTGCCCAGGGCAGCAGGGAGCCCGGGGAGGTGAGTGATGGAAGAAAGGAGGCAGGAGGCAGGTGGGCCCAGGAGGGAGGAAGCTGGGGAGGCCTTAGTGGGTTCTTGATGGGCCCAGAGGGTTCTTCTTTTTTTTTTTTTTAAAGATTTTATTTATTCATTTGAAACACAGAGATACAGAGAGAGAGCATGAGCAGGGAGAGAGGCAGAGGGAGAAGGAGAAGCAGGCTCCCCGCTGAGCCAGGAATCCGATGTGGGGCCCGATCCCAGAACCCTGGGATCATGACCTGGGCCAAAGGCAGATGCTTAACCATCTGAGCCACCCAGGCGCCCTGAGAGAGAGAACCTTAAGCAGGGTCCACACCCAGTGGGACGAGATCCCCCGACCCTGAGATCATGACCTGAGCCAAAATTAAGAGTTGGACACTTAACCGACTGAGCCACCCAGGCGTTCCCCAGGATCAGTTTCTAAGTTTAAATGATTTTTCATTTCAGCACTTGTTTTCTGTACAGGAATTTTTATTACAATTTTTTTGGAAAAGGTAATCTGTTGGGAAGTTTTCCTCGCATCCTTGCTCCTGTTCACTCTGCTTTCCTGCTCTCCTAATAAGCACACTAGCAGTTTAAGTTTAAATTAGGTAAAATGTAAAACTCAGCTCCTCGGTTGCCCTGGGCGCATTTGGAGTACTCCGTATTCCCACGTGGCTGCTCTGTGGCTCTGTGGGAGAGCACAGGTGTCATGGTTTCCATCTTTGCAGAGATGGACAGTGATGCCCTAACACATAGCGGGCACTCATTGGAAATGGAATTGTTTTCAGTACTTAGTCTGTGCAGAGAGCTGAGCTTGGTGCTCTCCTCTCCTCTATCCGTGGATCCCCAGACGCCCAGTGAGACAGACACATCTATCGTCTCATTTTACAGAGGACACTGAGGCCCAGCGAGACGAGTCACCTGCCAGAGGACACAGAGCTGGGCCTCGGAGGAAGTCAGCTAGAGACTGGTCCCTTCCTCGACGGCGCTGCCCTGCTCACTCTCTCCCCAGGATGGAGGCAAGGCCAGGCCCCAACGCCAGCCCCAGCCCCACCCATCCCCCTCTGTACAAAGTCCTTGTCCCCAGGAAATTGTATATAAATCACCCTTTTCTACCAGCTCGGGCCCGGCTGTCTGTAGATGGGACAGGGTGCGGGCGGGGCATTTGGGTGTGAGTCCTGGTTTTTCAGTTAATGCGATGTTTCATCCGGTACCGGTTTTCTGAGACCTCCCGGGGCCCAGAGCCAGTGCGCGGCAGTGCTGGGACCCAGACCGCGTCAGAACCCGCCCTGGTCGGGGCCCCTGATCTATGGGGGAGAAGACACGGGACCCAGGGCGCCTCAGTTCAGCAGGACACACGTTCTACCGGCAGCAGTACAGGCACTCCCGGAGCCCGGGCGGGGGTGGGGGGCTTGGATACCTGACCCAGCCTGAGATCCCGGGAGGCGCTCGGGAGGAAAGGACTCTTGAGCCGAAAAGCCCTGGGGCTGTGACAGGCCAGATTTTTGAAGGTGGGGCTGGAGGGGAGGACATCCGAGGCAAGGGACGCAGCCGAAGCGAAGGCCTAGAAGCCATCTGGAAGTCATTCCCTCACACACTCTTGGATCTCATAGGGAAAACTACTTCCGCCTGTTTTACAGATGGGGACACTGAGGCCCAGACAAGGCCGCGGGTTCGGCCAGGTCACAAGGAGGCAGCACAGGCACCGGAATCCTTTAAGCCCAGACTGAGCGCTTGACAGAGAGCCCACTTGCCCCCTGCGGGCCACCACGTGCCCTGCAGCCGGCTGTCGCTTTAGCGAGTGACGGCTCTTCCCCCCACCGCAGACACCCTGGGAACCCCTAAGAGGGAGATTAGCAGCCCCTCAAAAATATGGCGGCCCAGGCTGGCCAGCCCCGCCCCAGCAGAGCCGCTTCCTACCCCACGTGATCTCTCGCCCCGCACAGCAATGGCTGCCTAAGAGCCGATGGGAAAGGTTGGACCCGGATTGGACAGTCAGAAGACGACCCGCCTTCCAGCGGGGCCCCTCTGCGCACGCGCAAGACACTTGGGCCAATGAAAAGACGGGAAGCTGCCCGCACAGCCCATGCGGCGTCACTTCCTCCGCCCCTGTTTCAAGGGATAAGAAACCCTGCGCCGAACCTTCCTCCTTTCCCAGGCGGCTGTCGAAGATGGCGGAGGGGCAGGTGCGGGCTCCGCGCGGGCCGGGGAGGCGTGGGGCTGGGTGGCTTGCAGGCCGGAACGAGGTTGGGCCCTCTTTCCCCTCGTAGGTGTGTTGTGAAGCCAAAACTCGATAATTGAGCAAAATGAGAAGGTTTGGGCCTAAAAGGAGTGTGCAACGGGGGAATAGGAGATAACTGGGACGGTTTTTTGGCCTGGGGCTGACTAAAATGGGGCAGGATCCCTTCCTTAGGGGCGATTATGGCGGCTCCCAGCACGGGGAGAGTTACTTTAAAATTAGGCCTCGTTTGCCTTTGTCTCGGCCGGGCTTTGGCCGAATCGGGCCTGTGTGTTCCTAGCGACGGGGAAGCGCGCGGAAAACGCCTGGGCTGCCTCGGGGCGATGGGAAACCGAGGACTGGCCAAAATGGAGGGCGCTCCCGCCGTACCCAAGGCGCGCGTCGCTTCACCCTCGTGGGAGTGCTCATCCGTGTCCTGCAGCTCTGGCCCCTTTGGTAGGAGGTCTTACGCAGTGGGGAGCGTTCCCGCCTACAGGACATCCAGGAACGAATTGCTCTTACCTTGTTCTTTGGGGTGACGGATACTTTAAAGGCCAGAGGACTGATAAAAGGCTCCCGTAACCACCTGGGGGCCCTCGAGGGACACAGCAGAAGCTTAGCTCCGAGTCCCCGGATTCCTCCTCTAATTTCTTGTATGTAAAGGAGGGGATGGCTCGGGAAAGGGTGTCCGTGTGAATAGGAAAGGAAAAAGCACGGTCGTGGAGTCCGGAAGCTGGTAGAGTTCGTGGAACACGTGTTTTCTGCATTTACTCTGTGCGTGACGCAGTTTGCTTTATATTTGGTGTCATTCGGTGAACTACCATAATATTCCTGAGGCAGATACTGTTATCCTCATCTTCCAGGTGAGGAAGCTGGAGAGTTTTAGCCAAAGTCACATTGTCAGGAAGTCTGGCTTTAGATTCTGTACCCTTCTGCCTTCCAACAATCACAAGTATATAACGAGCACTCGGTAAGAGTGGGGACTTGACTGGTGGTGAAGAAGCTGAGGATTTGGTTTTGAGCGGTTCAGCCAGGGATGCAGAGCTAAATTCAGCATAAGCCACCGCACAGGCTCCTGACTGCTCCGCAGAGCCTCACCCACTCTGAATCTGTTTCCTTTATTAATCATTTTATGCCGGAAACTTTTACCCTTGAGAGTATTTGGTCTGTTGGGATTCCACAACTTTTGTATCAGGGATTATAAATTCTAACTGGATCAATGGATAGTCTTGCCAGCCTTTGTTCAAATCCCAGCTCATCCTCTCACCCTTGAATGTAATCGGGGCTTAAGAATTCTGGCCCTTAAGGCAGTGAGATGTGAGGAAAGGCCTTTGTAGTATTCCTTGCACCGAAACAGCCATTTGCTTTCTTGGCCACATCTTTACAGTGGACCTTGGGTCTTAGTTTCCAGGCCTGCTAATGAATAGGAGGCACTCTGGGGGATACGGTGAAAGAAACGAGTAAAAAAGCACGGGTTGCTTAGGGTGGGGAGTCAAAGCTGAGGGTGTGTCTAAGCCTTTTCACTTTATTTCCACCAGGTCCTGGTGCTCGATGGCCGAGGCCATCTCCTCGGCCGCCTGGCGGCCATCGTGGCCAAACAGGTGCTTCTGGGTAAGTCTGCTCTGCCCACAGCTCCCCTGCGTGTGATTCCCAGCCAGCGGTCAGTGATGAGCAACACTCACCATCTTTCGTTTGAGTCTCACGACCGTGAGATAACCCCATGCACCGCTCTGAGACCTTCCAGCTTCTCCCTCTCCTGGGGTCTGGGGCTCCGAGATGGAAAATCCTTTCCTGTCGGGCTGTTAATTTAAGCACAAATCCAGCTCTGCTGGGGCCTTGGCTTTCTTGTGCATTGTGGTCAGCTCCACCCAGGGGAAGGAACCCTGTTTCCAATCCTCAGCAGTAACCGGGCAGCTGGGTAATGGCCAGTTTGTAGGTAGAGCCCTTGGGTGGCTTCGTAGCCTTTGTCCTTGTTTGCCTCACTTTTCTTTTCCTCTAGGCCGGAAGGTTGTAGTTGTGCGCTGTGAGGGCATCAACATTTCTGGCAATTTCTACAGGAACAAGTGTAAGTTAGGATCTGGGAGAAGACCTGGAGAGGGTGGACCTGGGGATTGGCAGCCTTCGTTGGCTCCAGAAGTGAGCCTACTAGTGGTGGGAAGTGCTCATTTGCGTTCCCTAACAGGCCCTTGCGAGTATGGATGTGTGTGTTGAAGAAGTTAGCATGTGGCTGGGGTCTGAGGCCTCGCACCCTCTCTCTCCCCAGTGAAGTACCTGGCCTTCCTCCGCAAGCGCATGAACACCAACCCATCCCGTGGCCCGTACCACTTCCGAGCACCCAGCCGCATCTTTTGGCGGACAGTGCGAGGTGAGCTGGGCCTGAGGACGGCAGGTGGATGGGTGGCCAGTGATGAGGACTTCTCCCACTTGTGTTCGAGTTCCCCGACCATGAGATGACTCCACATGCACTACCATCTGAGGCCGACAGTGTGCCTCGGGGGGTGCGGGGTCCCCGTGAGCCTCGCGGAGCAAGCCTGCTGTCCCTCCACCCACAGGCATGCTGCCGCACAAGACCAAGCGAGGCCAGGCTGCCCTGGACCGGCTCAAGGTGTTCGATGGGATCCCGCCGCCCTACGACAAGGTGAGCTCGAGGGCCGTCTGCGCAGCATTTGGGTCTGGCGTCCGTGATGTTGCAGTTGTACCTACATTGTTTGACCCTCATGAGAACAGCACTGGCTGAGACGCTGTTCAGCCAGCCTTCTCCCCTGCCGTCCCTTACTCCAGGGCTCTTAAGCCCCTCTTCTTCTCTAACAGAAAAAGCGGATGGTGGTTCCTGCTGCCCTCAAGGTGGTGCGCCTGAAGCCTACACGGAAGGTAAGTTCCGGGTTTCACTGAGTCGTCTCACTAGGGGGCGAGCTTGAGGCCCGAGACTGGCAGATGATGGTTCTTTCTCACGATGGTCTGCGGATGCCACTGTGGGCAGTGCCGAAAATGCCATTGGCTCAGCTGATGCCAGCACGAGCAGGGAGCCCCCGGGGTGGCTGTGTCTTTAGCTTAGGCCTGCTGGGGAAAGTTGGGTCACCTAGGACAGCTTGTCTGCTCCCTGTCCCACAGCCACCCTGGCTCCGCTTGCTTAGGACTTCTTTCTTCTCCTTCCCCCGCAGTTTGCTTACCTGGGGCGCCTGGCTCATGAGGTTGGTTGGAAGTACCAGGCAGTAACAGCCACCCTGGAGGAGAAGAGAAAGGAGAAGGCCAAAATCCATTACCGGAAGAAGAAGCAGCTCATGGTGAGGACGGCCTGGAACCCAAGGGCACCACACTCCTGGGCAGGGCCTTGCGGGTGAACTTTCTGGACACAGTGGTCTTTGTTTGGTCCCGGAGGCCTCTATTTGAGGCCCACCTTGGGACGGGGAGTAGAATTGGGTTCCTGGGATGATGAAGGTTCTGGGTAGCAGCCATTGACCACCATCTGTCCTCTTCACCCCACAGAGGCTACGGAAACAGGCCGAAAAGAACGTGGAGAAGAAAATTGATAAATACACAGAGGTCCTCAAGACCCATGGACTCCTGGTCTGAGCCCAATAAAATTGACTGTTTATTCCTCATGCTTGGCCTGGCCTGCCCTTCCTCCATCGCCGCCCTAGGATATGGGGGACCCCCGGGGGCCGCTGTCTGGAGCCACAGGCAGCCTGGGACTTAAAATGCTGGGAACACAGAAAGGGCTTTAGTCACTGCTGTTAATTAAGAAAGGCCTTCTTAAAAGGTTAAACTCTAAGAACTTTGAGGCATAATTGCCTGTGACCTACTCATTTCTGAGAGTTCTAAGAAATTGATAGTTGAAGCAACTATTTCACTGTTGGCAAGAGATCTGGAGAATGGAGGGGAGCCCTGTGTCGTGAATGGGGTGTGCTTGAACTTGCCGCAGGCTCGGGTGCTGTACTCTGCAGCTGTTAGGGGGTGAGGATGCTGGGGCCACGCCTGCTGTTACACGGGGCTAGTTCCAGATGCGTAGCCTGGGAAGTACAGCCCCGGGGTCTCAGGCACCGCCTTCGTGCCTTCCCTGTATTTTGTGATCCAAAACTAATAAATTATTTTTAAAGAAAGTTGGTGTCTTTGCAGTGTGTGCTGTGGAGGCAGGCCCTCGGCAAGCAAAGGGGGGCTTGAAAGAGAAGACTGGCCCTGCTCCAGTCGCTTTCCACAGCGGTTGGATTATAACCTGTCCTTCGTGGATGAGTTTTTACCTACCGCTCTCCAGGAATTTCCTTGAGAGTCCTGTATAGGTGTATTTCTCAAAACCATCATGGCCCAAGGTTGCTCAGTGGACCTACACTGTCTGATTCAGCTGCAAAGTATGGAATTGTCACCATCTTAAAACCAGTCCCATCATTGTGGGGTAGGTGGGCTATTTTGGTCTTTGCCACACCAGGAGTTCTGTGCTTTGTGTAAAGAAACAGACCGGAAATATTTTGCAGGTAGCATTAGGCACTGAGGGTGGAAATATGAAATGTAATGCTTCAGAAGAGGAAAGCTAGACTTTTTTTTAAGACTTTATTTTTTAGGGTGCCTGGGTGGCTCAGTTGGTTAGGCGAGTGCCTTCGGCTCAGGTCATGATCCTGGAGTCCCGGGATCGAGTCCCGCATCGGGCTCCCTGCTCAGCAGGGAGTCTGCTGCTCCCTCTGACCCTCCCCCCTCTCATGTGCTCTCTCTCCACTCATCCTCTCTCTCAAATAAATAAAATCTTTAAAAAAGAAAAAAAAGATTTTATTTTTTAAAGGTTTTATTTGACAGAGAGCGACAGCAGGAACACAAGCAGGGGGAGTGGGAGAGGGAGAAGCAGGCTTGCGGCTGAGCAGGGAGCCCAATGCGGGGCTCGATCCCAGACCCTGGGATCATGACCTGAGCCGAAGGCAGACGCTTAATGAGTGAGTCACCCAGGCGCCCCATTTTATTTATTTGACATACACAGCGAGACAGGGAACACAAGCAGGAACACCTAACAACTGAGCCACCCAGGCGCCCCTAGACTTCAGAGACGGGGAGAGGGTGGAGGGAGAATCATGGGCAGGCTTCGCGCCCAGCATGGCCTGAGGCAGAGCTCCATCTTGCGACCCTGAGCCAAAATTGAGTCTGAAGCTTACCTCCCTGAGCCACCCAGGCGCCCCTGAGACTTCTTAGATCTGGAAGGGTAAATGGAGCATTGAGCAGGTACCAAGCTCTTCACAATCACCTGTTAACGTGCTGCCTTCAGATTAGTGGGCAATAACACTTGTAAATTTCTATTTTTTCTTTTTAAAGATTTTATTTATTTGAGAGAGAGAGAGAGAAACAGCATGAGAGGGGAGAGGGTCAGAGGGAGAAGCAGGCTCCCCGCGGAGCAAGGAGCTCCATATGGGGCTCAATCCCAGTACTCTGGGATCATGACCTGAGCCGAAGGCTTAACCAACTGAGCCACCCAGGCGCCCAACACTTGGAAATTTCTAATTTAGAAGTTCAGTATTCAAATGCCTAACAGCGCAGAGAAAACTAGTTAAATGTGACACACATTTTATTATAATTCACAGGGCATTTTACTTTAATTTGGGGGGCAAATTACAACTCACATGTCCTGTCATTAATCTTCCCAAAATGGCAAAGATACCACAGTGACAAGTTTTCTCTGAGAATCATTTAAGAAATGGGTGGTATCTTTACCCCTCCTGGGGCTCCCCCTCACCACAGGAGCTGCCTCCAGAAGTGGCCAAAATTAAATACTAAGCTTAACAAAACTGCCTGTTAAAGCAATACAATATAGTCCCACCAAAAGCATGATCCCTTAAAAAGATAAATTTGGCTGTACAAACTTATAAAAACATCCCACTGCAAAAACAAGCCATGGACTGGGAGGAAATATTTGCAAATCCTACCTCTTTTGAACAACTTGTTTCCTGGGTATATTAACAAATACAAATACAAAAAAAAAAAAAAAAAAAAAAAACGGGCACCTGGTTGGCTCAGTAGTTAAGTGTCCACCTGTCTGCCTTTGGCTCAGGTCATGATCCTGGAATCTCAGGATCAAGCTCCTCACTGGGCTCTGTGCTCAGCGGGGAGTCTGCTTCTCCCAATGCCCCCCCCCCCACCCTGCCCATACCCATTCCTGTTCTCTTGTCTGTCTTTCAAATTAAAAAACAAAAACAAAAACAAAAAAAACCTCTCCAGGGTGCCTGGGTGGCTCAGTTGGTTAAGCGACTGCCTTCGGCTCAGGTCATGATCCTGGAGTCCTGGGATCAAGTCCCACATCGGGCTCCCTGCTCAGCGGGGAGTCTGCTTCTCCCTCTGACCCTCCCCCCTTCATGCTCTCTCTATCTCATTCTCTCTCTCAAATAAATAAATAAAATCTTTAAAAAAAAAAAAAAAAAAACCTCTCCAAACTCCATAATAAGGAAAATCAAGTAAAAAGTGTGCAAGAATTAGAGAAGTATTTCACCAAAGAAGATACACAAAGGCCAATAAGCACATGAGAAGGTGCTCAACATCGTTCACCATTAGACGATGCAACTGGAATCTCTGGGCATCCCCTTAATCCTTCCTGGAGGGCACACACGGAGGCTCAGAACCTCTGGGTCAGCAGCAGGAATATTTTCAAAGCTCCATCTTGCACCTTGCCCACAAAGCACCCTCCCATAGTGTGTGGGCATGCCTGGCCCATCTCCACCTTATCCTCTAGGAGTTCTAGCACCCTTTCCCGTCCTGGTCCATGGGTGGGGCCCAAGGGAGGGTCTAACTTTGCTAGGCATTGGGGTGCACATGGAAACGTGAGCTTCTCCAGGTCATTTGCATTTCTGTTGTGAAACCCTGGTAAGTATGTCTGAAATCCGGCAGAGGCCAGAAATATTCCCTCAAGTGTTCATCACTAGCGTTGGCTGGAGTTCATTATTGCCCACATCAAGGCTGTCTGATACTGCAGGGCAGAAAATCAATGTGGTAGGTTGTAACCAGCCTTAAAATGATCACGAAATTGAATAGAAACGAAAAGAAAAAAAAATCAGTGTATTGCAGGAAGGAAAGGAGAAAGTTAAGTTAGAAAGCAAGAGGACGGGGGCACCTGCCTGGCTCAGTTGGAAGAGCATGTGGCTCTTGATCTCAGGGTCATGAGTTCAAGCCCCACGTTGGGTATAGAGAGTACTTAAATAAATCAGTAAACTTAAAAAAAATAATAATAAAGCACGAGGAAGGGAGGGAAGAGGAGGAGAGAGACAGGTGTTTGGTCACGATGCGACTGTATTTCCTACTGTGGGTTGTGGTCATTAAAAGCTGTGGACCTAAATATCTCCAAACTGCCCCACCCCTTCACAGTAAAGCAATATATGTTTTTTTTGCTTTTCCCTTATCATCAAAATCTCACCAGCTGTTCTGAGCAATTTGCAAAATACTGAGCATTGTAAAAACCAGAGAGGAAATAACACCTAATCTCACCACCTGGAGATGCAAACCACCAGGGCGATGTCATGCATTTCCTTCCAGGCTTTTTTCTAAGTTGCTTTTGTACATAGCTTAGCACACATTGCAAATAACAACTATAGGGCCTGCCTTTTTTTTTTTTTTAAACTAAACATCATAAATCCTTATCAAGTTATTCAAAAACTCCAGAAGATTACTTATTTCTTCCAAAAATGAAGTTACTACAAGGTCAGTGGGGGGGAAGACATGGAAGGCCTTAAAAGAGAAAAATGAAAAGTCCTTCCCTCTTAACCCTACCCGCAAAGGGACTGAAGCAACTAAAACAATTAAAAATGTTTCATTCAGGGGAGCCTGGCTGGCTCAGTCACCAGAGCAAGAGACTCTTGATCTTGGGGTTGTAAGTTTGAGCCCCACAATAGGTGTAGAGTTTACTGACACAACAATAAAATGTTTCATTCACAATTCACAAAGCTAAAAAAAAAAAACTTTCACAAAGCTATTAAGTGTGAAAGAAATTTAAGCAATTAAACTTTCAAATTATTTTTTTGTAAGTTGGTAGCATTTACACTCTGAAGTTAGTACAATTTATTTTTTTTAATTTTATTTATTTATTTGACAGAGACACAGCGAGAGAGGGAACACAAGCAGGGGGAGTGGGAGAGGGAGAAGCAGGCTTCCCGCTGAGCAGGGAGCCTGATGCGGGGCTCGATCCCAGGACCCTGGGATCACGACCTGAGCCGAAGGCAGACGCTTAATGACTGAGCCACCCCGGCGCCCAAGTTAGTACAATTTAAAGACACCGTATACATATGCACAGCCTTGTCTATAGCAGCAATGTCCAAGAGAACTTTCTGTGTTGATAAAAATGCTCTGGGGGCGCCTGGGTGGCTCAGTCGGTTGGGCGTCTGCCTTCGGCTGGGGTCATGATCCCAGGGTCCTGGGATCAAGCCCCGCATTGGGCTCCCTCCTCCGCGGGAAGCCTGCTTCTCCCTCTCCCGCTGGCCCTGCTTGTGTTCCCTCTCTCGCTCTGTCTCTCTCTGTCAAATAAATAAATAAAATCTTAAAAATAAATAAATGAAATCTTTAAAAAAAAGAGTATCCAATGATAGACCTGCACCGTTCAATGTCGTAGACGTTAGTTCCACGTAGCTGTGTAAATTTAAATCTAATAACATGAAACAAAGTTAAAAATTCAGGTCCTCAGTCTCATATGCACTTGAAGTGCCAGCGGCCACAGAAAATCAGCCAAAGGGTTTTTTATTTTGCTTTTTTTTTGTTTGTTTTCACTAAACTATTGTCTGGGGATGAAACAGGGCATAAAGGACAACAAACTTCATTAAACTTGAAAAAAACTCATGGTCAAACCCGCCCCTCACAAAGATGGCGGCGCCGGTGGCTCATGCCCCTAAGACCTGGCTGGCCGCCCCGCAAAAAGATGGCCGCCACCACCACATCCCGTCTGAATTCTGCGGGAGCACAGCCACGCGGTCTCCACACCCCACGTGATCTTAGCCCCGCCGAAACAGGCCCGCCTCCCTATAACTCTCGCGATAACGTAGGCGAGCTCAAGGCTGGCCTCGCCTTCCCAACGTGAACTAGCGCACCCAGCGCATTCATGGCGTGACTTTTGCGAGACGGCGTCCGCCGCTTCCCCACTCCCTGCCCTTGATCCTGTGGGGCGTCCGTGCTGGGTTTGGGCCGCCCGTCAATCACAGTCGCGCCCGAGGCACCGCCCCAAACCGTGCTCCCGCCCCCTTTCGTCACTTCCTCCCTAGCCCCTGTGCCGTCGATAAGGAAACCCGGACGCCCTTCCGGCTTTCCTTTTTTGAGGCGGCCGGGAAGATGGCGGACATTCAGGTGCGGGCTCGGGGTTGGCGCGGATGCTGCGGGGCCCACCCTCGGCCTCAGGGGCGCGTCCGGGAGAGAAGGACTCCGCGCCCCAGTTCTGGGGTTAATGCCAGACGGCCTCGATTTCCCAGGCATTAATTCGGGGGCGCGTGTCTTTGAATTAATCTAGATTAGCGCCTTCTAAATCCCGGGGGCTCCCCGCGTGGGGTTTAGTGGAGGCTCAAGCCTTTTAGGAGTTATCTTCTTAAAACTTAATGGGGTGGTTTTCCGGAGGCCTTGGGTCATCGGGTTAATCCTGTGAGAACTGAGCCCTAAGGGCTAATCCGGGAAGCCCGTGGTTTGGGTATTTATTTCTGAAGTCGTATATATTATATAAGGAGAGAATCCTGGGTGGGTGTCCTTGTGGCTTGGAGAATAATCGTTGCTGAAAGGTGTCCACGCTGCTAGAGGAATGATTGTGTGTGCCTGGGTTTTAAGGAATGAGTTCTGCAGGTGATGGGAGGTGTTTTAGAGCATAAATGCTTAAGAAAACCCTGGTTCAGAGTTGAGTCTGAACTCAGAGACTCGGGGTGAGTGTTTTAGGTGGTAGTTATGGAGGCTTGGGAGGCTGCCGTTTGGGGAATAAATGCTGGAGAGGATGGGATCTGGGGTTTCTGGGAAGATTTGAAGGCCAGGTTGCCGGCTCCAGGCTCACCAGCTTCCTCCTCCTCCTAGACTGAGCGCGCCTACCAAAAGCAGCCAACCATCTTTCAAAATAAGAAGAGGGTCCTGCTTGGAGAAACTGGCAAGGAGAAGCTCCCGCGATACTACAAAAATATCGGTCTGGGCTTCAAGACGCCCAAGGAGGTATGGGGGCTACTCTCAGAAGGAAGGAGACCCCTGTCCCTGCACGTGTGCACACTCTGGAGTACCTCGGCCACATCTGACTGGCTCCTCCAGGGGCTGGTGGGAAATGTAGTTCGTGTCCCTGAGGCCACACCCCCTGATTATTTCAGGAAGTGCTTGTTCCAAGGCTCCCTCCTTTCTTTCCCTTTTTCAGGCCATTGAGGGCACCTACATTGACAAGAAATGCCCCTTTACTGGTAATGTCTCTATCCGAGGGCGGATTCTTTCTGGTGAGTGAGGGGGCTTGGGTTCAGATTTCTCGGTCTGAGGGATGATGGGCTGGGGAATGCTCAGAATTCCTGGGTGAGGAGGGGGTGGGCAGACTCCTGGTTCCAGGGGCACTGGCAGATGATGTCTTTTCACAATGGTCTTCAGATGCCCACCACGGGCACTGCTGAGAAAGCCACTTGGCACAGCTGATGTCAGCAGCAGGGCTTGGGATCCTTCCTTGGCAGCTCCCAATTCCCAGCATGCTCTGGGCTGCCCAAAGCCCCCCTTCCCCAGGGGGCTGACCTATGATCCATCCCCTCCCCCCAGGTGTGGTGACCAAGATGAAGATGCAGAGGACCATTGTCATCCGCCGAGATTACCTCCACTACATCCGAAAGTACAACCGCTTTGAGAAGCGCCACAAGAACATGTCCGTGCACCTGTCCCCCTGCTTCAGGTGAGCACGGTGGGCCTGCAGGTTCACAGGCAGAGGAGGGGGTGGCTGCCCCCGAGGCTGAGTGACATGGGGGACCTGGCCGGGGTTAACGGGGTGCCCTGGCTGCTGTGTGGGTAGTAAACTGTTGGAGACGGTGTGAGCAGACTGGTGGAACCAAGCACATGTTCTCAGGAGCCTCCAGTCTGTGTAAAGTGGAGAGGATCGATGGAGGTCTTCTGCCACAAGAGGCCCCTGAGAGGGTTGGAGTGTTCTCTGTCCACCTTGGACACAGTTTGTGGTCAATAAATAATGACCGGGGGCAGGTGGAACTGGAAACTGGAGCTTGGGTGGGGTTTGGTGGGGCCAAAGCTGAGAGGCCTCAGGCTCTAGTGGCCTGCATGGGACAGTCCAGCTCGTGACAGCACCTGCCCACGTCCACAGGGATGTCCAGATCGGCGACATCGTCACAGTGGGCGAGTGCCGGCCCTTGAGCAAGACTGTGCGTTTCAACGTGCTCAAAGTCACAAAGGCCGCTGGCACCAAGAAGCAGTTCCAGAAGTTCTGAGATGAGACATCTGTCCACACCCCTGAAGAAAATAAAGTTATTTTCCCAGTCAGGGGCCTGGCCCAGGGTATCTGCTCCTTTGCCAGAGGGATTGTTCCTGGGAATTGAATGGGGTTGATGCGAAAGATGGGGTTCTGTTTCATCCTCTGGACCCCCATGTAAGGGTGGGACTGGGAGCCACATCCCTCCTGTCCTCTCATCTTTGGGTGAAGATATGAACCTGTATTAAGATACTGCTCCCCTCTTTGGGTCTCCTTTTGGTCCATGTCACCTCTTGGTGTCAGAAAGTAAGCCCTTCTACCTGGCGTTGGGGCGTGCCCCCCACCCCCAGTCTCTGGGGAGGAAGTGAGTGAGGGTGTAGCGTCCTGCGTTCTCTCAACTCCGGTCTAGGCCCTCTGGCCTCCTTGGGAGGGGGAGGGTGAAGCAGCCACCTCTGGACCTGGCCGGGGGGGGGGGTGGGGGGGGAGGCAGGCGGGGGTGGATGGGCTTTCGGAGTCCTGTGCTGTCTGGGTCTGAACCACAGGGGACTTGACTTCAACCTGGGCTTTCCTTTCTCCCCTGACAGTGGAGGAGTGGGGCAGGGAAGCCAGGCAGCTACCCCCTCCAGCTCCAGGCCCCACTGCCCCTTCCTGAGCAAGCACCAGGCCCCTTTGCAGACGAGCAAACTCATCTGAGGGGGCAGGTTCTCCCCTCAGGGAGTAGCTGAGCTTCAGGTCTCACTCAGGTTCTAGAAACTTCCTTTGCCTGAAAATCCAAGGAAGTTGGCTTTGAAGGCACCTGTCATCTCAGGCCAAGCTGGAGCCAGCCTGGGACCCACCTCTGCAGCACCCGGTTGCAGGCTGCTCAGACGTGGGTTAGGAAGCCCCTGGAAGGGAGACTGATCAGGTCGGGGTGGCCTTGGGGGGAGGAGAGAAATGGGAACAGGGTCAGGGAAAGAGCTTTCTGACATGGCCAGACGGTGACCTGGACTGTCAGGGGAAAACGTGGGGAAGGGAGAGAGGTTGACCCTAACAGCGGAAGGCATTCTGTTAAAAATGGGGGGGAAAGGAGAGGGACCTTGAGGATCAGTTACAGAGATAAGGACAGAGGGCTCAGCTGGACTCTGAGCAAGGTCAGAGACCACAGGTAGTGACAGATTCAGATTCAGAACAAGACCAGACGGACCTTGAGCAGGAAATCAAGTTCAAGATGATAGAGTTGGGGGTCAGCAAAGCAGCAGGAAGCAGGACTTCTAGAATCTGGAGAGACCCTCACCCGACTTGCAGCAGGCGGAGATGGAGGCACCGAGGAGGGAGGTGCTGGGGTCACCTGCTTACTTCACCCCTCGGGGCCGGTGCTGCTGGGGTCCCCAGGTCCCTGCCCCCCATGCCTGTACCAGGGACCGAGGCAGCACTGGTACAAGGGTTGGGAGACAGGGCCGAGAGGAGAGAGGAGCTGTTGCCTTCAGGGGCGCTGCCTCTGGACCAGCTCCGTGCCTCCTTTTTACCCAGACCCAGTGAGGGCGGGGGTTCCTGCCAGAGGAAGTGGGGCCGCATCAAAGGGGGCAGGAAGGGGCAGGGACAGGTCAGAAGGGGGCACCGCCCTGGATTTCCAGCCTGCAAGCCCGCCCCACCCCGTGCTAGAGGGCAGGGACCATGCAGAAGGGGACCGGGACCCAGAAAGGGCTCTGAGGCTGCTCCCAGAGCCCCCCCCACCACAGGTGTTTCCGTTTGGGGTGGGGCTGCCCTGTTGACAACAGCAGCCCAGCTCCCCTGTTCCCTCCCAGCGGTCGCGTTAGGTTACCTAGTCACCGGTGGGGCATCTGCCTGGTGTGTGTTGGGGGACATGCCTGGTGGGTCAGGTGGCGAAGACCAAGGAGAGATGCCCTGGGGCCACACCACTTGTGCCTGGAGGGAGGTGACCACCGTGTCTATCCTTTTTAGAGTCAAGTGACAGCCAGAGAGCATTCCTAGGTCCGTCACAGCCTCAGCGCTTGCCCTCAGCCCTCCGCACCGCTCTTCCCTCCTGGCTCGGCCGGCCAGCACCCACCAGACCTGCTCCCTCCTCTGAGCCTTCGCACTGGCTGTGCCCACTGCCTGGAAGCTCTCAGCGCAGGTGTCCACCTGGCTCCCTCCTTCATTGCCTTCAGCTGTAATGCTCACCAGCCTCTTTCCATCTGACAAAACCTCCAGTCCTCCCAACCACCCCTCCTGGCTTTATTGCCCTACAGACAGGTGAAGCCCATTTCTTGTATATTTACATGTTTATTGTACAAATCCTGAGTGATACAGCATGTTTGTTTACCTTCTAGCCACCAGAATGTGAGCCCCAGCCCGTGGACAAGTTGTAAGCGTTCCATACGTGTTTAGTGGAGTAAACAGATCCAAGTTAAATCCTCGCATTCTCACAGGGCAGGCCTGAGCCCTGGGTCTCAAGGCCTGGAATAGCCAGAAGCAGGGACCATGAGCAGATGCCTCCAAGTGAAAGCATGATGACCACAGGCACTGTTCTGATTTCTAGCTCTGCTGCTCATTAGCAGGTCACCCCACCCCACCCCACCCCCGCCAACCGCAGAGCCTCAGGTTCCTAATCTGTAAAATGAGTTCTGGCCTCTCTCCCCCATTGGAGGATGAACTATGGTTACGTGTGTTAATGGAGTAGAACTAGTTCTAGTAAATGATACTTCTGATGGAAGTAATTTTTCCTGAGCCCATTAGAGAAAGGCCCTGAGGTAGCTTAGTGTGACAGGCCCTGGGTCCCTTCAGGAAGGCCCAAGGACAAGAGTCTTTGCCAGGGGGCCCCAGAGGTATTCGTTATAGGGTTGTGGAACCTGCATCTATTACAGCAAGCCCTGGTGGGCTGGCATGGGACCTTGAGTCTATTTTAGCATGCTTCTAGAATATTCTGTTGAATGCCTCTGTAGGAGGTCCCAGTGGCATTGCTTTTTTCTCAGGGAAATTAGCTGCAGGCACAGTTTCATAGCAGGGTCCTAGATGTATGTCAGCAGGGGTCAGGCCTATTACATGAAAACAGGGCAGCTCATGGTGGTATCACAATGTATCATGGCCCTGCACCACTGTGATCAGCAGACCTCTGGAATATTCTGATTCTGGCAATCATTGTTGCCTCCCCCGCGGTATTCTACTCTAGCAGGACTTCCAGCAGCAGGAACCTGAAATCATTTGACAGGTCCGGTCCGGAGGTCTGTGAGTAGAGTCTAAGGGAACTTGAATTGTAGTAGCTTCCCCATGTGTTTGAGCCTCCTGCTGCCACATTTTGGCCCTGCCCCGAGCCTATCGTGGGAAATCCCTGGGGATCCAACATTCTGGTAGGTCCCAGCTCTATTCTATATTATCACAGAGGGCTACACTATAGATTCTGCTAGAACGTTCTAACAAGGACACCAAAGCCATTCTAGAAGAGTTTCAGGGGCATATCAAACCAGCCCAGGGTCATTCGTGGTTGCCATCATTCATTCTACCAATATTTACTGTGCTGGCCCCTGGGGGTGCAAGAGGGAACAAGACATATCCAGAGCCCTGGTGTCTGAGATCCCTGGGACCCTAACAGCAGCTGGGAGTCGGCGGGGGCACATTAAGGGGAACAAATGTTACTATTTTGCCCTATCATGTGCCCCATGCTCAACCCTTGACTCGCTGAAGCCTCCCCCTGAGGTTGGCAGGATCGTTATTCCCACTTTACAGATAAGGAAACCAGGGCTCAGAGAAGCGGAGGAAGAGGGAGGTTTAGTTTTGAACTCAGGTGTGATTGCCTCATGGAGTCAGTAGGGGGCACTATGGTGCAGGTGCAGAGGGGAGGGGCACATGTTAAGGCGTGGGGCCGATCAGAGTACACAGTCCCCAGGGCCAACGCGGCTTCGTGGACCTGGTTCAGAAGGGACCCACGCTGGGTTCAATGGTTCAATGCTCTGCTCGAACTGTCTTGAAGTTGGAACAAGGGGCCCCACATTTTCATTTGCCCCAAGCCCTGCAAATTACGTAACTGGTCCTGCCATGGGTTTTCTCTTCTTTATAGTGGGCCCCTGGGGAAATGATAGCAGGAGCCTAGGGGCTCTGGAGGGCACAGGCAGGATCTTTAGAGCCGGACCCTGGGAATACGAGAAGGGACAGCCAGCAGATGCTTTAAATAGCCCCTGAAGACATAACAGGACCCTAGGACACCTAGAAGGGACTCCCAGTGGGTACTAAGTGACGCTGAGGGCTTTCTCTGTTGTAGCAGGAAGGAGGGACATTATGGGGAATGTTCTGGCAGACTGAGAGTTCTCATTGCCAAGCCCCGGGAGAGGAGATCAGAAGGGGGATATTCTAACAGGGACAAGGAAGGGCGTCCTTCCTGACTGTGGTAGGCTGGATAGTGGTCCCCCAAAGGTGAATGCCCTAATCCCCCGAAACCTGCAAATATATTACTTCCTATGATAAAAGGGATTTTGCAGATGTGATTAAATTCAGGATTTTGAGATGGGGAGATGATCTGGGATTATCCAGGGGACCAATGTAATCCTGAGCGTATTTATAAGAGGGAGGCAGGGGCTGAGTGGCTGGCTGGTTAGTTCAGTTGGGTAGAATATGACACTAACAACACCACCATTGTGGGTTTGCAACCTAACAGGCTGAGAAAAGCATTACTTCTCATGTTTAATAAAAATTAATTAGGGGCACCTGGGTGGCTCAGTTGTTAGGCGGCTGCCTTCAGCTCAGGTCGTGATCCCAGGGTCCTGGGATCGAGCCCCACATCGGATCCCTGCTCAGTGGGAAGCCTGCTTCTCCCTCTCCCACTCCCCCTGCTTGTGTTCCCTCTCTCGCTGTGTCTCTCTCTGTCAAATAAGTAAATAAAATCTTTTAAAAATTTAATAAAAAAAAATAAGAGGGTGGTGGGAAGATCAGAGCCAGAGAGAGATTTGAGGACGGATGGCCGCAAGCACACAGAGGTCAGAAAGGAGAGCAGATGCTGTTCTGCTGGCTTTGAAGCTGGAGGAAGGGGCCATGAGCCAGAGAATGCAGGCAGCTTCTAGAAGCTGGAAAAGGCACAGAAACGGATTCTCCCCTGGAGCCTTAAGAAAGAACCAGCGTGGGGGACTTGGGTGGCTCAGTCAGTTAAGCATCTGCCTTCGGCTCAGGTCCATGATCCTGGGGTCCTGAGACTGAGCCCCTCACTGGGCTCCCTGCTCAGCGGGGAGCCTGCTTCTCCCTCTCCCACTCCCCCTGCTTGTGCTCGTTCTCTGTGTCAAATAAATAAATAAATAAATAAATAAATAAATAAATAAAATCTTTTTTTAAAAAAAAAGAGAGGGCACCTGGGTGGCTCAGTCGTTAAGCGTCTGCCTTCAGCTCAGGTCATGATCCCAGGGTCCTGGGATCAAGTCCCACATCGGGCTCCCTACTCAGCGGGAAGCCTGCTTCTCCCTCTCCCACTCCCCCTGCTTGTGTTCCCTCTCCCGCTCGCTCTCTCTCTCTGTTGAAAAATAAATAAAATCTTTATTATTTTTTTTTTTTAAAGATTTTATTTATTTATTTGAGAGAGAAAGACAGAGAGAGAGCATGAGAGGGGGGAGGGTCGGGAGGGTCAGAGGGAGAAGCAGACTCCCTGCCGAGCAGGGACCCTGATGTGGGACTCAATCCAGGGACTCCAGGACCACGACCTGAGCCGAAGGCAGTCGCTTAACAAACTGAGCCACCCAGGCGCCCCAATAAATAAAATCTTTAAAAAATAAAAAAATAAATAAAAATTTTAAAAAAAGAAAGAACCAGCGCTGTGGACCATTTTAGATGTCTGACTTCCAGAACCGCAAGATAAAAAATTTGTGTTGTTTTAAGCCGCCAAGTCTGTGGTTAAATTATGGCAGCAGCGGGAAATGAATGCGGTGATCCGGGGCCATGGTGGATGGCCACTGAAGCAGGACCCTGGGCCACGTAGGGAAAAGCCTGTGGGAATTTTCCCATAGCCCTAGAGAAACTCTGATGGTTCTGGGGGAAACAAACTAGCAGGCCCTTGGAGTGTTGGGTTTTTTTTTTTTTTAATATTTTATTTACTTGTCAGAGAGAGAGAGAGAAAGAGCACACAAGCAGGGGGAGCAGCAGGCAGAGGGAGAAGCAGGATCCCTGCTGAGCAAGGAGCCCAAAGCAGGACTCGATCCCAGGACCCTGGGATCATGACTTGAGCCAAAGGCAGATGCTTAACCGACTGAGCCGCCCGGGCATTCCCTTGGAGTGTTTTAGCAGAGCCCTAAAGACTTCATGGTAGAGCTAGGAGACATTCTTTTTTTTTTTTTTTTTTTTTTTTAATATTTTATTTATTCATTTGAGAGAAAGAGAGCACAAGCAGGGGGAGAGGCAGAGGGAGAAGGAGAAGCAGGCTCCCCGATGAGCTGGGAGCCCGATAAGGGGCTCGATCCCAGTACCTGGAGATCATGACCTGAGCTGAAGGGACATTTAACCTACTGAGCCACCCAGGTGCCCCACTAGGAGACATTCTAATTGGATCCTGGCAGGACCCCAAGGGTTTAGAGGGGACATCCTGTGGTCATTTTGGTGATTCTCAAGGCCACATGAGGGAAGACTGCACCCATTGTAGCAGAGTCCAGGGGACCTTCTGAGTGCTCAGGGGGAGAGTACACAGGTCCTGGGGACACTTTATCAGGAACCAAAGGACTTTTCGGCAGGACCCAGTGAATATTAGAGTAGGGTCCTGAGAGGTGTTGCAATGACAGCTGATGGGACATTATAGCAGGACTGAGGACACCCAGAGGCGTCAGATACCCAGAGAGGGGGTAAAGCAGGAGCTGAAGGACAGTTGGGCAAAATGTGAGCATTATGGAAGGCCCTAGGGACAATGCACTAGAGTCCCAGAGCGCAGTGGCAGGAACCCAAGGGCTTGTCCCCAGGGCTCTAGTGGCATTATTTAGGAACCTACGCTATAGAGAAGATCCCTGGGGGAGGGGGGTGTCTTAACTAGTAGAGTAGGACCCAGGGGACCTGAAGAGGAGACACAGAGCCACGTAACAAGACCTCAGGGCCCCTTTATAATGGGGTCCCTTGAGGGTCATTCTCTCCTGGGTGAGGGAGGAACAGTCTATCTGGCGAGGAGACATGGGAAGGGCCTGATAGCAAGTCCCTGAGAAATGCAAATGCAGGAGATTTGTTGCTGGCTGGAATGTCTAGAGGGAGAGAAGGGCCTGGGGCTGAGGCCCCTCTGGGGTCACACCAGGGTGAGGGCTCAGGACTGGTTTAGCAGGATCCCAGGGGTGGGGTGGCCGATTCTGAGAGAGAGATTAGCAGAAGCTGTTGCAGACGTTATTGCTGGGCCTCAGGATTCTAGGAGACCCGAAGGGCATGGGGGTGGGGATCTGAGATATCAGAGACCAGGGGCCCAGTAGGGGCCTCTGGCCATGGTCCTGCAGGACACCAGGGACACGGCACTAAAGTTCATTATTGGGGCCCCAGGGCAGTGGTTTCCAGGCTCCAAGGGAAAGTAAAGCAGGGTCCTGGGGGGCACTGTCTTGTGACAGTGCCCCCCCCCCCTTTTTTAAGACTTTATTTATTTATTTGACAGTGAGAGCAGGAACACAAGCAGGGGTAGGTGGGAGAGGGAGAAGCAGGCTTCCCGCTGAGCAGGGAGCCCGATGCAGGGCTCGATCCCAGGACCCTGGGATCATAACCTGAGCCAAAGGCAGACACTCAACGACTGAGCCCCCCAGGTGCCCAAGACATTGGCCCTTTTATACCAGGGTCCAAGGAACATCACAGGAGGAACCTGGGGCCTTTATTTTATTATTTACTTTGCCTGTTTTGGGTCCTGAGGCCTTTAAAATGAGAGCCCCGGGGCTGCTGGAATGGTCCCCTAGAGACATAGCCAGATCCCTAGGGACGCAGAGGGGACAACTGGGCACGGCGGGTTCCTCAGAGTATTTTAGGAAAGAACTGAGGGTGCTATAATAGGATTTGTGGGGCATGAACGGAGGTTCCTTCAGCAGCATTAGAGGCCCTCAGGGTGGATCTTACAGGCTCCTCACTAAGTCGAACACAGATTTACCATGTGTCACGGTTAATTTCATGTATCAGCTTGGCTGGACCCCAGGCCCCAGATGTTGGGTCAAACATTACTCTGGATATTTCCGTGAGAGTGTTTTGGGATGAGACTTCCACTGAAGTCAGGGGACTTGGAGGAAAGCAACTACCCTTCCAGAATGTGGGTGGGCTACAGCGCATCAGTTGCAGCCTGAATAGGACAACACGGACCTCCCCTAAGTGGGCCGACTGCCTTCGATCGGATTCCATCTGCAAGATCAGCTCTCCCTGGTTGTCCAGCCGGCTGCTGTGGGACTTGACCTGCAGCTCTTTCCCCAGGCTGCCAACCACCCCTATCATATTTTAGACTTGCTAAGCCAGCACAATCACATGAGCCAATTCCTTAAAATAAGTCTCTTTCTATATATGTACAACATTCCAGTATAATGGAGTTACTGTCGCTGCAGCGTGGGCTGGGGCAGGGGACTGGAGGGGCCCTCTAAGCCTGTGAGCAGTCTATCGTGGGACTGTGTTACTGAGGCCGTATCAGAAGATACTAAAGAAGTGTAAGGGCATTTTAAGGGGACCCTTAGGGGACGGGTTCCAAGGAGGAAATTTAGAAGGTGTCTGGAGAACTTTCACTGTGTAGCAAGAGCTGGTGAAGGGGTGAGAGGTGGGGGAGGTTGTACGACGAGGTGAGAAGGGGACCCCCTGAAACTTCCACATTTGGACTCCGACAGTCTCGGGCTCTCAACTTTGTCATGAATTCGCTGGGTGGCTGACACCCTCAAAATAAGAAAACGGAGCAACAGAGAGAGAGAGACCAAAAAGAAAAGAAACAAAGAAAAAAGTTTCAAGAGAGGCAGAGACAAATACTCAGAGAGGCTGGGCGCAGGGCCTGGGGTGTGCCCTGCAGCTGGGGGGCGGGGTTGGATATTCCTGAAGTCAGGGAGCAGTCTCCGGACAGGATGTGAGAGAGGAACTGGGGTCTCCAGTCACGGGAGCCAGCTAGGGCTGCAGGCTGGACGGGAACTTCGCTGCTGTGAGCAGAGCTGGGGCCCAGGCCGAGGGAGGACGGGCGGGGGTCAGGACTCCTGGATCTGAGGGAGGAGCGGTTTGGGGTCCTGCACTCCGGGTCTGAGGGAGGAGTGGTGTGGGGGGCCGGGGTCGGGTGGGGGGGGCCTGGACTCCTCTGTCTGAGGGAGGAGAGGGCTGGGGACTTGGACTCCTGGGTCTGGGGAAGGAGGGGCTGGGGGGGCTGGATTCCTGGTGCTGGGGAAGGAGGGGCTGGGGACCCGGATCCCTGGGTCTCAGAAAGGAGGGGCTGGGGGTCTGGACTCCCGGGTCTGAGGGAGGAGGGGCTGGAGGCTCCGGACTCCCCGGCCTGAAGGAGGAGGGGCATGGGGGTTTTGGACTTCTGGGTCTGGGGAAGGAGGGGTCCGGGGGCAGGGACCCTCGGGTCTGAGGGAGGAGCGGCTGGAGACCCTGGACTCCTGGGTCTGAGGGAGGAGGGGGCTGGGGGTGAGGACTCCAGGCTCTGAGGGAGGAGGGGCTGTGGGTCTAGACTCCCGGGTCTCAGGGAGGAGGGAGCTGGGGGCTTTGGACTCCTGGGTCTGGGAAAGGAGGGGCCCGGGGGCAGGGACTCTCGAGTCTGAGAGAGGAGGGGCTGGAGGCCCTGGACTCCTGGGCCTGGGGAAGGAGGGGCTGGGGGCGTGGACCCCTGGGTCTCAGAAAGGCGGGGGCTGGGGGCCTGGACTCCAGGGTCTGAGGGAGGAGGGGCTGGGGGCCGGGGCTCCCCAGTCTGAGGAGGAGGGGCTGGGACTCGGATTCCAGGGTCTGAGGGAGGAGGAAGAGGCGGGACCGGGCTCCGAGACAGAACTCTCAGCCTATCCAGGCTCTGTAATTAATTAACCCAAAGGGAGCAAATGAAGGGGTGAAAGTTCACCGGGGAGGAGGGCAGGGTGGCCAGCCTCGGTCGCGGAGCCCCGGGGCCCCCCGGCGCGGGTGCGCGTGCTGGCCGAGCCCCTCGGGAGCTGGGGGAGGCGGGGGCGGGGCGGGGGTCGGAGCAGTCACGCTCCCCCTCCCGCCCCAGGTCTCCGGCTCAGGATGGGGGTCCCCCGGCCTCGGCCCTGGGGGCTCGGTTTCCTGCTCTTCCTGCTGCCGACCCTACGCGCAGGTGAGGGGCCGCGGCTGCCGGGTAGGAGGGAGGCGCCGGCGGCCGGGAAGGGGCGAGGGAAGCGAAATCTGAGGCTTCCCTCGGGCGGGCCCGACCTCCTTCGCCGAGCGGCGCTTTATCACTCACTGTTCCTCCTCCCTCGGTGTCTGCGTCTGCGGGCCACCTGTTCGCTTCTCTCTGAGTCTGTCACCCCCCCACTCTGGGTCTGTCCCCCACCCCCCACCCCCAGTCTGTCCTCCACGTTCTGGATCTGTCCTTCTCCTCTCGAAGTCTGCCCCCCACCAAACCTGTCCCCCTCTCTCTGGGTCTTTTCCCAGCTCCTCTCTCTGGGTCTGTCCCCCCCAGTCTGTCCCTTTCCTCTCCGCGTCCCGTGTCCGCCCCCCACCCCCCAAGGTTGTCTCCCTCTCTCTGGGTCCGTCCTTGCTCTTTGGGGTTGAGTCTTTTCGCTTTCAGGGTGTCTGTCCTGCTCCCAGTCTAGGGCCTCCCCCCACCTGCTCTCTTCATCTCTGTCTCCCTCCAGCAGACAGCCATTTCTCCCTCCTGTACCACCTCACGGCGGTGTCCTCTCCTGCCCCTGGGACTCCGGCCTTCTGGGTGTCCGGGTGGCTCGGTCCACAGCAGTACCTGAGCTACAGTAACCTGCGGGCCCAGGCTGAGCCGTGCGGGGCTTGGGTCTGGGAAAACCAGGTCTCCTGGTATTGGGAGAAGGAGACGACAGACCTGAGGAACAAGCAGGAGCTCTTTCTTGAAGGTCTCAGAGCCTTGGGGGAAGGAGGTAAGAGCAGGCCTCCCGGGGTCTGAGCGCGGGGGGGCCGGGGCCCCTGCTCCTGGGTCCTGCTCACCTGTATGTGGGCACCCCAGGACCCTACACCCTGCAGGGGCTGCTGGGCTGTGAGCTGGGCCCTGACAACACCTCGGTGCCCGTGGCCAAGTTTGCTCTGAACGGCGAGGATTTCATGAATTTCGACCCCAAGCTGGGCACCTGGAATGGGGACTGGCCCGAGACTGAGACCATCCGGAAGACGTGGATGCAACAGGCCGGGGCGGTCAGCAAGGAGAGGACCTTCCTGCTCAACTCCTGCCCCCAGCGGCTACTGGGGCATCTGGAGAGGGGCCGTGGAAACCTGGAGTGGAAGGGTGAGCGGCCTCCAGAAGAATCCCTCATCCCCATGGATCTCTCCATCCCCACACCCCCACCATAGGCCTCATCGTATTCCCGCAGCCTCTTCCCTGGTCTCCTGGCCTCCACCCTCCCCACTGCAGCTCCTCCCGGACATGTCCCAGAGGGTCTTTCTACACCCAGAGCTGCCCCCGCTCCTCTCCCGCACACAGCCCTCCCCGGGCTCTCAGAGACCTCTGGACACAGCTCAAGTTCCTCAGCCTGGCCTGGAGACCCCAAGCGCCGTGGTCTCTGTCCCTCTCCTCAGCCTCCATTTGCTTCACTCACCCAGACAGGCTCACCCAGAGTTCCTCGAGCCTACACCAGCCCTCGCATTCTCCACCTCCGCCCTTCTCCATCGGTTCCTCTGGTATCGCAGCTGGGGAGATTTTCCTGTGGCCCGTGAGGCTTTTCACTTGCCTCTTTTGGACCCCCACGATGCCTTGCGTGACCCCCATTATAGCACCAAAACACCCCAACTGTACTTCTGTGCATGTCTGGGGGATTCTCAGGGGCTGGAACTAGAGCTCTTTTGTCCTCAGTGTCCCCATCTTGCAGTCACAGCTTCCATCCTGGCCCTCAGTACAGACCATCCTCTACCTAGCAGTCAGAGGAATGTTTTAAAACATAAATGAGCTCCTAGCCCGCCACTGCTTAAAACTGCCCCCATTAACTTTTCTCTAGTCTTACACTACAATGCAACCTCTACTCCGTGGCCTACAATCCCCGCAGGTGGCTGGGCCTGGCTGCTTTCTGTCACTATAATTTCACAACACCCCAGCCATGCTGGCTTTCTCACCCCTTCCTCCAAGTGTCAGGTTCTTTTCTTCCTCAGGACCTTTGCTCCTGCTGTTCCCTCTGCTTGCAGTTCACTTCCTTGGGATCCTGCCATGACTGGGTCCTTCTCATGCTTTAGGTTTGACCTTGGATGTCAGCTCTTCAGCAGGGCCCTCCCCGATCACCCTGGTTAAAGTGTGCCCCAGTATGACCCCCATTACTGTATCCCATGCCATTGTTTTGTCCATTCGTTCACTATAGTGTCTTTGTTTTTTCTTTTTTATTGAGGTGTAACTCACCTACCTAAAGTATATGGCTTGATTAAGTTTAATGGATGCCCATGTACCTGCGTACCAAGATCTAGAACATTTCCAGCACCCCACAAGACTTCCTTGTGTCCCCTCCCATTCATACCTCTCAAGGGCAACAACTGACCCGATTTTTATCACCATGGCGTTGCGTGATTTTGAATTTCACATGACTGTGAGCATGTGCTCTTTTGTGTATGGTGGTGTAGGCCCCAGATTAGCTTTAGTACGTAGTGCTAAACACTTTTCTCAAGGGGGTTGAACCCATTTCATAATCCCACCAGCTGTGTATGAGAACTCCAGTTGCTCCACAGACTTGCCAAATTTGATATTGTCTGTCTTGAATTTGAAGCATTCTGGTGGGAGTGTGGTGGTATCTTATTGTGATGCGTTTTTCAATTCTCTGATGATAAATGATAATCGTATACGTGATTTGGCAAAATCAGATCAATGAGGGGGCGTGTGTGTCTCAGTTGGTTAAGCCTCCGACTCTTGGTTTTGGCTCAGGTTGTGATCTCTGGGTTGTGGGATTGAGCCCCACATCAGGCTCCGTGCTCAGCAGGGAGTCAGCTTGGAATTCTCTCTCTCCCTCCCCCTCTACCCCTCCCCCCCAAATAAATAAATCCTTAAAAAAATTCAGTTAAATGAGTTGATGACTAGTGACAGGGTACTTTTTTGCACTATTGAGCAGTTGAGCGTCCACTCTTTTGGAGTGGTTGTTTGAGTGTTTTGCCCATTTTTAAATAGGAATTTTTATCTCTTTTTCTTATTAGAGTTCTTAATATATTCTGGATATGAGTTTTTTGGCTATGTCAGGTGGTTCCATTGGAAATAACCTCTCCCGGTGTGCAGCTTGTCTTTTCATTCTCTTGATGAAACTTTTTGATGAACAAAAGTTCTTAGTTGTTTTTTTTTTAATATTTTATTTATTTATTTGACAGAGAGAGACACAGCGAGAGAGGGAACACAAGCAGGGGGAGTGGGAGAGGGAGAAGCAGGCTTCCCACTGAGCAGGGAGCCTGATGCGGGGCTCGATCCCAGGACCCTGGGATCATGACCTGAGCTGAAGGCAGATGCTTAACGACTGAGCTACCCAGGTGCCCCAAAAAGTTCTTAGTTTTAATGAAGATCAATCCATCCATCTTTTATCTGTAGCTTTGTGTGTGTTCTCTTGAGGAAATCTTTCCTCTCCCAAAGCTATGAAGGTATTCTTCTAGGCCTTCTAGAAGCTTGGTTGATAAGTAACTCTTATATGTAACTGTGAATCCATCTAGAGTTAATTGTGTATGATGGTGTGAGGTAAGGGGTCAAGGTTATTTGTCCCTCGTGGATCTCCAGTTGACCCAGCTTCCTTTGTTGCAAGACCATCATCCTGTCTCCTCCACTGAATTGCAGTGGAGCCTTTTTTCCTAAATTAGATGTAGATGTGTTATTTGTTTTTGTTTGTTTTAAAAATTCACCAATGACGTCACCTGGACCTGGACTTTTATTTTTTGGAAAGTTTTAAATTATGGATTAAAAATTGTTAAATCATTATAGGACTACTCAAGTTTTTTATTTCTTCTTGTGTCAGTTTTGAAAGGTTGCATTTCCTAGGAATTTGTCCAGTTCATTTAAATTTCAAATGCGCTGGTATGGTATTTTTCATAATATCTGCTTACTATCTTTTTTTTTTTTTTTAAGATTTTATTTATTTATTTGACAGAGAGAGACACAGCGAGAGAGGGAACACAAGCAGGGGGTGTGGGAGAGGGAGAAGCAGGCTTCCCGCTGAGCGGGGAGCCCGATGTGGGGCTCGATCCCAGGACCCTGGGATCATGACCTGAGCTGAAGGCAGATGCTTAACCAACCGAGCTACCTAGGCGCCCCAAAGACAGGGACTTTGGTCTGTCTTGTTCACTGCTGTGTCCCGGGCACCTAGAAGAGTGTCTGGCACATGGTTGATGCTCAGTATGTGTCTATTGTAGGAAGGAATGGATGAGCGGTGGATACCCTCACCGTGGATAGGTGGGGTCTCTAGCCCCTCAGGAAGGTCCCTTTACCTGTGCCACTACATCCTCCAGGCTCAGCACAGTGCAGGGCACATGGTGGGGCCTGCTGGGTATGGTGGGAGGAATGGAGGCCTCTGTATGTCCTCCCCCGACCCTCACTAGGTCTGGCCCCAGGGGTTCGCGGGCTTCGGGTTGAGGTCTGTCTGCCTGTTTGTCTGCAGAGCCGCCCTCCATGCGCCTGAAGGCCCGACCCGGCAGCCCCGGCTTTTCTGTGCTCACCTGCAGTGCCTTCTCCTTCTATCCCCCGGAGCTACAACTGCGATTCCTCCGGAACGGGCTGGCCGCCGGCTCTGGTGAAGGTGACCTTGGCCCCAATGGCGACGGTTCCTTCCACGCCTGGTCTTCGCTGACCGTCAAAAGTGGTGACGAGCACCACTACCGCTGCCTGGTGCAGCACGCAGGGCTGCCGCAGCCCCTCACGGTGGAGCTGGGTGAGGTCCCGCTGCGTGATGATACTCCTTGTCTCTGGCTGCCTTTCGTCCTTCCGCCGCACTGCTGCCAGTCCCCCTCGAGTCTGACTGCCTTCCCTCCTGCTGCTGCTGGCCTCACTGAGTCTGCCCACCCATTAACCACTCTGGACAGTCCTCCCTAAGTCTTACCGCCTTCCCTCTTGTTGCTGCTAGTCTGATCATTCGTTGTCTGCTGCTACCAGTCGTCACTAAGACTGACCGTGTATTGCTCAGCCACTGCCGGTCCTCTGTGAATCTGACCTTCTCCTGCTCTGTGCCGGCCCTTCCTCTCCGAGTCACAATACCACGCACCCTGCTGCTACGGGTCCCTCGGCCAGTGTGACTGAGACCCATCTTGCCGTGGCTGGTTCTATGCGCTGTGGGAGCATCCTGCACAGACCTAGAACATCAGCTGACTGGCGTTCCCTCTGTCCACACCCATTCCCCCAAACCTGGTGCTGGGATCGCTGAGGTCGGGAGGGACTGAGAACCCCCAGGTTCCTGCCCTGACTCAGATGGGCTGGTGGGTCCCCTCAGCATCTCACATCATTCTCTGGCTGCAGAATCACCAGCCAAATCCTCGGTGCCAGTGGTTGGGATCGTCGTCAGCTTCTTACTGCTCACGGCAGTGGCTGCAGGAGGAGCTCTGCTGTGGAGGAGGATGAGAAAGGGGCTGCCAGGTGTGGAGCCGGAAGAGGGAAAGAACTCAGAGAAAGGGACAGAAACCCCCAAGGAGAGGGAGACACAGACCTGGGGGGGGTGGATCTAGACAGAAAGAAACAGACACGGCGGGTGGGGAGACTGGAGGGAGGAAACAGAAGCTCAGAGGGGGACAGAAACCTGCGGAGTAGGACAGAGACTGGGAAAGACAGACAGACAGACACACGTGGGGGAGGGGCAGTCAGGAACCCAGAAGATTTCAAAGATTCTCATGACCTCCCCCCCTTTCCTCTTCCCTCAGCCCCTTGGATGTCTCTCAGTGGGGACGATGAAGGGGCCCTCCTGCCCACTCCTGGTGTGCCCAAGGATGCTGACTCTTAGCATATAAATGCATTCTCAGCAGCTGCCTGATGATCATCCTCCATCCTGGCTACCACCAGCTAATGTAGTCAGGTCCCCTTCATGCTGTGAGACCTCCTGGAATCCTGGTATTTCTGAGCCTCCAGAAAGAGTCCTGGGCCGGATGACCTTCTGGATTTCTCCTTCTGTGGCCTGCCTCAGTTTCCCCTCCTGATGATCATGGCTCTTTCCCACCTCCACATATAAACACGAGTTTGGGCCCGAATCATTGTGTTCTTATCATTTCAACTTTTAGGCAGGGGAGGTAGGAGAACACATGTGTGTGTGTGTGTAGGGGGGCGGATAAATAGCCTAAGCCCTGGGCTTCAGATCTCTCCCGAGACTAACATTTGCCAGTTGTGGAATATGCCAATTTTATATACCAAGTCATGTCTTTTTCATTCATAAGTTTCACAGATACTTACCAAATGCCTACACTGCACCTCGCATTTTGAGGAATTCTTGGCTGGAGTCTGACCTGACTCCTTGGGTGGAGAGGAAGAGAAGCATTGTTCCCTCTTTGAGGGAAGGGGTTGCCTCTCCTGGCCCCTTGGTTCCCTTCTTTCTTAAACCATGCTGACAAAGGGAAAGATAAAAATACACCTCCCTGGGCGCCTGGCTGGCTCAGTCGGAAGAGCATGCGACTCTTGATCTTAGGGTCGTGAGCTCCAGCTCCACCATCGGTGTAGAGATTACTTAATAAAATAAATAAACTTAAAAATAAAAAGAAAACCCTCCAAAAAAACCCAAACCACCGCCCAAGAGGCTTGGGAAATAGAACAGCTGGAGGTGGTCGGTGGTCCGGCAGGGCGCTGCGATGCCTGCCGGGAGTTGTAGTTCTCGGCATCGGAGTCTCTCCGGGGCCGCCCACCCGCCTGCCCTGGGAAGGGGCGGGCGGAACCTCTGGGGCCGCGCTCTTCTCTGTGGACGTGGCGTGGGACGCCCGCGGCCCTCGTGGAGCTCACCGGCCCCGCCCCTGGGGGGGTCCTTATGAGCGCTCATTGGCTGGAGGGCGGGGCCTCTGCGCTGCTGGAGGCGGGGCCTGGCTGGAGAGCAGCCAAATTGGGCATCTTTTCGGAGAACGCAGAGCGGACTGTGTAGAGAGAAGTGAAGCTGGCGAAACTGGTAAAGGGAGGCGAGGGCGGGTGGCTTGCCCAGGGAGAACGGTTCGGGTTCTCTCGGGTCGGGAAATTGGGTCCGGGCTGCAAATAACGCCTGGGGGCCTGCATGATTGCTCTCTGGCCACGACCCCGCCCCACACTTTGCGTGGGAAGTGCGCCACGTCTCTCCCTTGAAACCTCCCACCAGCGGCTCTGGCACCGTTCTGGGACTCCCTCAGAAGATTCAGTCCCTACCTCTGGTTTTACCTCTGAGAACCCCGCCCCCCTTTTTCCCACCCCCCGGCCTTTCTTGAGCCCTAAACTTTGTGGCCAGCTACCATCTGTCTGTCTTGTCTTCGGTTTCTCCATCCCCACCCCCAATTCTCCTGTCCTGTCTCTGTTCTTTTTCCTGTGACCCCTAACTCCTAGCCTCCACCGCTCCCTAGGGACTGATGATGTGGCGACCATCACTTCTGCTGCTGATGTTGCTGCTCAGGCGCGGGGCCCAGGGCAAGCCATCCCCTGACGCAGGCCCTCATGGCCAGGGGAGGGTGCACCAGGCGGCGCCCCTGAGCGAGGCCCCTCATGATGACGCCCACGGGAACTTCCAATACGACCATGAGGCTTTCCTGGGACAGGAAGTGGCCAAGGAATTCGACCAGCTCAGCCCAGAGGAAAGCCGAGCCCGTCTGGGGTAGGAGAGAGATGGAGGGGAGGACTCAGGGTTGTAATTTTAAACAGGGAAGTGAAGGGAGATCTCAGTGAGAAGGTAATATTTGAGCAATGTGGCTATATGGGGGAATAGCATTCCAGGCAGAGGGAACTGTAAGTGCAAAGGCCCTGAGGCAGGAGCGGGCCTGATATTTGAGGAACAGTGAGGCCCATGTGGCTGGAACCCAGTGAACGAAGAGGAGAAGGTGGAAGGTGATGGCAGAGACGGAACAAAGAGGTCAGGGCCTTCAGGCCACAGTGAAGATTTCAGCGTTTCTCTGAGGGAGAGGAGAGCCATGGGAGGGCTCTAAGCAGAGGGAGGACGTGAGCTGACTTAGGTTTCATCAGAATCCTTCTGGTTGCCTTTCGGGGAACAGCCTATAGGGAGCAAGAAGCAGGGAGCTGGTGAAGAGGCAACTGCAGCCGTCCAGATGGAAGACAGGAGACGATGATGACTAGATCAGGGGGAGAGTGGCGGTGACTGGGTCTGCTTTGGGAGACTGTGCACGGATGGGGTTGGGTGAAGGAGGGAGGGAGGAGGAAAGGCAGTGTGAGAGGCTAATGCATTTGGCATAGCATTACTACAACGCCTGGCACTGTTCCAAGTGCTTTACAAGGGTTAATTTATTTAACCCCCACAACCACGCTGCAGGGTAGGTTCTATTATTTATCCTCCATTTTACTGAGGGGTAAACTGAGGCACAGAGAGGTTTGTTTCTTTTTTAAGTGACTTGCCCACGGTCACACAGCCAGCAAGAGGAGGTGGCAGGATTTGAACCTAGAATATCTGGCCGTGGAGCCCACGCTCTTGACAACAGCTTGAACCTCAGGGTAGCGTGTGAGTCCGGGGACTCCAGCTCCAGACCGATCGGAGCAGACACAGCCTGGCGCGGGAGGGGGCGGCGACCTGGGCACGGCCGTGTCGGAGTCGACCCTGGGAACTGGGTTGCGGGGCTTAAGGACGGTGACCGAGAGGAGCGCTCCCTGTGGGCTCTGTGAGCAGTTGGGTAAGGATCCAAACCGGTGGCGGGGAGTGGCCGCAGGCGGGGGCCTGGGAGCAGACAGGAGGGGCCCGAGAGAAGGTGCGCGAGGAAGGGCCTTCAGGGGCTTCATAGGCGACGGCACGATGCAGAAGATCCGGCCAGAGCATGGGGAAGGGACTGATGGAGGCCAAGCCCGCAGGGTTGCGGGTGATGGTTCTAGCGCACAGTCCGGAAAAAGTAGGGGAAAGGGGCGGGACGCAGCATAGGGTGGGGCTGGAGGGAGAGGGGCCTGAAACGGGCCCGCGCAGCCAGGCAGGCGGGGCAGGGGGCGGGTTGGAGGGGATGGCCTGAAGACCCGCCGCGCCTGAAACTGCGAGAGGTCGGGTGTGTGCGTGGCCGTGGCCATCAGAGAGAGTCACGGGATAGGGGACCTGTGGGCGAGGGGCGCGGTGTGACACCGCCTCCCTGCCCCCACCCCAACTCGGACAAACGAGAGATGGGACAAGTGAGGCTCCAGGGGCGCAGTCAGAGTGGAGGGTGTGGCCCTGGATTGCCGTAGGTCCTTCCCCCCAACCAGGGCGTGTGGGGGACCGCGGCGCCAGGCGTAGACCGTCTGGGTCTGGATTGAGGGGCGGAGCGCTGCCCTGGGCGTGGCCCCGGGATTGACAGCTGCCCCCCTCTGTGCGGGCGGCTCTGGGACCACTTTATCAACCCTGTATGGGGGTGTGTCTCGAGTGGGGGCGTGGTTCCGTGTGAGGGGCGGAGCCTGGGCGAAGGCGGGTCTCCGGGGTGGGCGGAGTCCGGGACTGACGTATGCCCCGCCCCGACTCGCAGGCGCATCGTGGACCGCATGGACCGTGCAGGGGATGGGGACGGCTGGGTGTCGCTGGCCGAGCTCCGTGCTTGGATCGCGCACACGCAGCAGCGGCACATACGGGACTCGGTGAGCGCGGCCTGGAGCACGTACGACACGGACCGCGACGGGCGTGTGGGTTGGGAGGAGCTGCGCAACGCCACCTATGGCCACTACGCGCCGGGTACGCGGCGAGACCCCGACTCCTGCTCCTCCCAAAACACACACACTGTGACCCTGACCTTTCTGACAGCTTCATCCTGAGAACCGTTAGCCTGTGAAACAGAATCCCTAACCTTTGACTTCCAACCCTGATCAAGTTCTACCCACTTCCAGTACCCCATCACCCCGAAACTCGCAATCCCTGATATCTGGCTTCTCACTCGCATCCACGACCTCCGTTACCGTGCCTGGGGGATCCTTGACCAGGGACATCTACCTCCCATGCCCTGTCATCCTGACCGTTGATCTCTGACAGAACCCCAAATCCTGGGGCGCCTGGGTGGCTCAGTTGGTTAAGCATCTGCCTTCCGCTCAGGTCATGATCCCGGGGTCCTGGGATCGAGCCCCGCATCGGGCCCCCTGCTCAGCGGGGAGCCTGCTTCTCCCTCTCCCTCTGCGGCTCTCCCTGCTTGTGCTCTCTCTCTCTCTATCAAATGAATAAAATCTTAAAAAAAAAAAAAAAAAAAAAAAAGAACCTCAAATCTATTTACCCCATCCCCTGACTGCTTTCCCTTCTGTCTGTCCCCATGCTCCAGCCCTTCGATCCCCACAGCTCTTGTTCTCTCCCTCCTGGACCCTTCCTCCACACTCCTCCAGCCTGTCCCTCATATATCCCCAGAGGGGTCTTTCTACACCCAGAGTTGACCCTGATCCCCAGGGTCTCCAGAGGAGACTCCCAGCTTCTCAGCCCAGCCTGGCCCACCCCTCTGGCTTTGTTTTTCTGCATTTTCTGACCAGTCATATGGATCTTCTGTAGTTTCCCTGAACTCAGGAGCTCTTCAAATCTCCACATTCCACTCATACCCTTTCCTTTGTTGAAAATGCCCTTCTCCTCTTTGTCCTATAACCTGAGTCAGTATAACTTACTGCACCAGAGGGTGGCCTTGGGGCCCAAAGGGCCAGTGTCCACTCAAAGTTCATCATTCCTGGCTACGTGACTTTGGGCTGGTTGTTTCCTCTCTATGGGAATCTGTTTTCTCCTTCATAAAATGAGAATAAAGGAAAAAACTCTCTTGACTTGCTTTTTTGTGAGAATTAAATGCAATTTTGTAGGTAAAGAGCTCCGCATATAATAAGCTCTCGCAACAAGGTTGCTAATATATACAAACAATGAATATATATTAATTATTACCAGTTCTGTGGAGGCCTTCTTGCCCTGACTCCACTGAGCTGGATCCTTTGTCTTTTCCCTCAACCTGCCCTGTGTGCCCTCCATTAAAGCACAGCTGAACGAGATTCCCTCCCTTCCCCAGGTGAAGAATTTCACGATGTGGAGGACGCCGAGACCTACAAGAAGATGCTGGCTCGGGATGAGCGGCGTTTCCGGGTGGCGGACCAGGACGGGGACTCGATGGCCACTCGGGAGGAGCTGACAGCCTTCTTGCACCCCGAAGAGTTCCCTCACATGCGGGACATCGTGATTGCGGTGAGTTCAGGCCCGAGGAGACTTCTCCACTTCCCATCCCCCGTCCTGGGACCCAGGCTTCTGATGTCAGGGCCAGCCTTCCAGTGCTTACCTTGGGGGATCCAGTCACCTGGTCTTCTAGCACCTTCCCCAGGGAACCCAGCCCGCAAACAGATCAGTGGAGGGCAACCTCTCTGCTGCCCAACACCAGACCTCCCAGTGTCTGATCTCTCCTGGTCCTGCTTTCCCCTTCATGTGCTCACATTTGGAGTCCGGGCCCTCAGCCTGAAAACACATTCCCCAGAAGTGCCTCGGGGAGCCCCAGTCCTGGCCGAACCCCAGGAAAACCCCAACCCCATACATGGAGTATCTACCCTGAGGCCACTTCCGCTGGCCCATCTTCTTCCTATTCCTTTATAATTTTTGTGCCAATTCCAATTTCTTCTCCATTTTATAGTGGAAGGTTGTTTTTTTTTTTTTTTTTTTGAGACAGAGAGAGATTGTGAGGGGGGGAGGGGCAGAGGCAGAGGGAGAGAGAGAACCTCAAGCAGATCCACACTAAGCATGGAGCCCCATGCAGGGCTCAATCCCACAACCCTGAGACCATGACCCAAGTGGAAACCAAGAGCCGGATGCCCAACCAACTGAGCCACCCAGGCATTTTAATTTTATTTATTTATTTAAATATTTTATTTATTTATTTGAGAGAGAGAGAGATAAAGAGCACATACAGAGGGAGAGGGAGAAGCAGACTCCCCACTGAGCAGGGAGCCCAATGTGGGGCTTGGGGGCTTGATCCCAGGACCCTGGGATCATGTCCCAAGCTGAAGGCAGATGCTTCACTGACTGAACCACCCAGGTGCCCAAGATTTTATTTTTAAGTGATCTCCAGACCCAATGTGGGGCTCAAACCCACAACCCCAAGATCAAGAGTCACATTCTCCACCAACTGAGCCAGCCAGATGCCCCTGACCTTAATTTTTAGAGCAGGTTTAGGTTCACAGCCATATTGAGCAAAAGGTCCCCAGATTTCCCACATCCCCCTTGCCCCCACACTCACACAGCGTCCCCCACATCAACATCCTGCCCCAGAGTGGGGACACTCGTTACAATGGATGGACCTAGACTGACACATCACCATCCAAAGTCCACAGTTCACATAAGGGTTCACTCTTCGTGGAAGGATTTATACCCATTTCTACCATGCCTAACTTTTCACTAATTATTGTTATTTTAAATTTCATTTATTTATTTGTGAGAGAGAGAGCGCACAAGCAGAGGGAGCGGCAGGCAGAGAGCGAGGGAGAAGCAGGCTCCCCACTGAGCGGGAAGCCCAATGTGGGGCTCGATCCATGACCTGAGCTGAAGACACACACTTATCCGACTGACCCACCCAGGCATCCCCACAAATTATTTTTAAAATGTAGTTGTATGTCTAAAACAGCTTAACATACTGATGTGTTTAAATGCCCAAAGGATGCAAAAAAGGTGGATAATCCTCTGCCTTCCTCATCTCCTCGACCTTATTCCCCAACCCCTCTCTTGTAGCTCCATTTCCAGAGCTGGTTTGAGGGTCTATGGCAAGCCTGTTAGGATCAAGGGCTCTGAGGCCAGAAGAAGGCCTGGGTTCAAATCCCAGCCCGGCAGCTTCCTGGCTGTGTGACCCTGGGCAAATTACTTAACCTCTCTGGACCTGTTCCTCGTCTATAAAATGGTAGTACTGATAATTGTTCCTACATCAAGGCTGGTTTTAGGGACTAGATGAGTTAATACATGTAAAACTGCAGAACTGACTGGTGATAAATGCTCATTATGTCACATTACATGCACGCGTCAATATAGCTACACCACTTCTAGCGGTGGAATCACTGGTCCCACTAGGATATGCATTTGCAGTTGTTTTAGATATTTCTCAGGCATTTTACTGACTTGATGTGTGCACCGTTGAGGTGGGGCGTCCAGCCCATTCCAGAGATGACTACAATCTGGAGAGGAGAGATGTCATTAACCCGACCTTCTCGAACCCTCTAGACTCCCCATCCTCCAAGGCCCAATGTCCCTCTTTTATAGCGAATAATGTCATTATACCTTTTACTCTCCTGAGTTGAGTTTTTTTTTTTTAAGATTTTATTTTTTAAGTAATCTCTACATCCAACGTGGGGCTCGAACTTACAACCCCCAAGATCAAGAGTCGCATGCTCTACTCACTGAGCCAGCCAGGGGCCCCCTGAGTTGAAATTATTTAACAGACCCTGATTGAGTGTGTCCTGCGTACCAGGGGCACTGTGGTAACACCTTTACCTGAGTATTAGCTTGATTGGGTCATCATGGTGACCCTATGGGGGTGGGCTATCATCTTCATTTTATTTTATTTTATTATTTATTTATTTATTTATTTATTATTTTTTTTAAGATTTTATTTATTTATTTGACAGAGAGAGACACAGCGAGAGAGGGAACACAAGCAGGGGGAGAGGGAGAGGGAGAAGCAGGCTTCCCGCGGAGCAGGGAGCCCGATGCGGGGCTCGATCCCAGGACCCCGGGATCATGACCTGAGCTGAAGGCAGATGCTTAATGACTGAGCCACCCAGGCGCCCCTTTATTATTATTTTTTAAATATTTTATTTATTTGAGGGGCGCCTGGGTGGCTCAGTCGGTTGGGCGTCTGCTCTCTCTCTGACCAATAAATAAATAAAAATCTTTAAAAAAAAAAGATTTTATTTATTTGAGAGAGAGAGAGAGAGAGCATAAGCAGGGGGAGGGGCAGAGGGAGAAGCAGACTCCCTGCTGAACAGGGAACCCGATGCGGGGCTCAAACCCAGGACCCTGGGATCATTACTTGAGCCGAAGGCAGACGCTTAACGTGCTGAGCCACCCTGGTGCCCTATCATCTTCATTTTATAGATGAGGACACCAGGCACAGAGAGGTGAGGGGACTTGCCTGAGATCACCCAGACCAGAAGTGGCCCAGCCCAGATTTGAACCCTGGCAGTTGAATCCATGGTCCACACCAGGGGTCAGCAAACTATCTAACCCGCAGCCAAATCCAGCCCACAGCTTGTTTTTGCAAATAAAGTTTTATTGCAACACAGCCACGCCCCTAGGCTTCCATGTGCCACAACCAGAGAGAGTTCTATCAGTTCAACAGAGACTATATGGCACGCAAAGCCAGAACTATTTCCTCTCTGGCCCTTTATGGAAAGAGTTTGCAGAGCCCTTGTCTAAACTCTCCTGTCATCTTTCACATTCATGGATATCGAGTGTAACCCCCCGACACAGGACTTCAAACCATTACTGTTAGCCCCAACTATACTATAGAAAGGGGAAACTAGGGCGCCTGGGTGGCTCAGTTGGTTAAGCAACTGCCTTCGGCTCAGGTCATGATCCTGGAGTCCCGGGATCGAGTCCCGCATCGGGCTCCCTGCTCGGCAGGGAGCCTGCTTCTCCCTCTGACCCTCCTCCCTCTCATGCTCTCTGTCTCTCATTCTCTCTCTCAAATAAATAAATAAAATCTTTAAAAAAAAAAAAAAAAAAAAAAGAAAGGGGAAACTAAAGGAAAGTCACTTATAGGGGGCATCTGGCTGGCTCAATCAGTAGAGCATGTGACTCCTGATCTCAGAGTCATAAGTTCAAGCTGCACATTGGGCATGGAGCCTAATAAAAAAAAATAATGGAAAGTCACTTATAAGAAATAACAAGAATTTTAATATAAGTGCTGTAGTTACCAGGTTTAGCAAATAACAAAGGGCATTGAATTATACTTGAATTTATAACAAATAATATAGACAAATTATTTTTTTATTTTATTTATTTTTATTTATTTTTTTAAGATTTTATTTATTTTTTGACAGAGAGAGAGACACAGGGAGAGAGGGAACACAAGCAGAGGGAGTGGGAGAGGGAGAAGCAGGCTCCCCGCTGAGCCAGGAGCCCGATGTGGGGCTCGATCCCAGGACCCTGGGATCATGACCTGAGCCGAAGGCAGATGCTTAACGACTGAGCCACCCAGGCGCCCCTAAATTTTTTTTTTTAGTATAAGTATGTCCCACACAATATTTGGGACATACTTATGCTTAAAAAAATTATCTGAAATTCAAATGTAACTGTGTCCTGTAGTATAAGTATGTTCCAGATATTGTGTGGGACATCCTTATACTAAAGAATTATTAGTTGTTCATCTGAAAGTTGAATGTAAGTGAGCATCCTGTATTTTTTCTGGCAACCCTTAAATGTTGGAGCTTTCTCTGTGAAGAAGGCATAGTGCACTCTCAGACCCTGCACCATATTACAGTGAGTGAGTTTGAATATAAAAGTGGGGAACAGGGGCGCCTGGGTGGTTAAGCCAGTCGGTTAAGCGTCTGACTCTTGATTTTGGCTCAGGTCAAGATTTCAGGGTCATGAGATTGAGCCCCACCTTGGGCTCCGCACTCAGTGGGGAGTCCGCTTACCCTCTCCCTCTGTCGTCACTCCCCCCAATAATAAATAAATAAATCTTTAAAAAAGTGGGGAACAGAAGCTGTTTGCTCAAGAAGTGGGGAGAAAACCAAGAGCAGAGGTACTGAGCGCGTGTCACAATGGTCCACCAAGTATGTCACGCTCATGTGTAAAACGGAGCTAGGATCTAGGCTCTGCTAACTGGGAAGACACTTCAGCCCTTGGAGAGTGTGTGCTGTTGGGTGTGAGAAAAGTGTGAGGGATGCAGGACAGGTCTCCTTGGGTGGAAGCAACCTGTGCATCACAGGATATCTGGGTTCCCTGGCCCCCACGCACCAAGGGCAGGTAGGGCCTGCATCATTATACGCCCCAGAAAGCCACCCAACCCCTACCCCCACCCCTACCTGTCGTAGACCCCACTGAGACTGCTCTGTTGCCTGGCCATGCAGCGAAGCCCAATTCCGATTCCCTAAGAGAACCTCCCATCCCAACCGCAGGGGGCCAGCCCTCCTCGGGAGCCAGCCCCAATGCCTCTCTTTCCCCCAGGAAACCCTGGAGGATCTGGACAAGAACAAAGATGGCTACGTCCAAGTGGATGAGTACATCGGTGAGTGGGACCTGATCCCCTCCCTGAGGATGCCTGTCCTCCCCCAAGCAGCCCAGTGCATATCACTCATAGGAGAGCAACAGCCCTCTGAAGCAGGGGCAGGGGCACCCGATTGAGTTCATGTAGCCACCAAACATTAATTGAGCACCTACTGTGTGCTGGGCCCTAAACGTATTTATCGATCACCCACCGTGTGTTGGGCCCAGCAAACATTTATTATGTATATTTGTTGGGCATAGCAAATCTTTATCAAGCACCTACTACGTGCCAGGCCCAGGAAACACGTACTGAGCACCTACTGCATGTTTGTGGTTGAGGATACAGCGGAGAATGTCACAGACTAGGTTCCTACCTGGGAGGGTCTGGAGTATCTACAAAATCAGGCCTCAGGGGCTGCAGTGGTTGCGTTCGGGAAGTCAGGGAGCTTGTCTTGAACCTGCGTTTGCACAGCAAAGGCTGTGTCTCCTGTTACTCAGAATTTGGGGGGCCCTCGTGACACCCCCAAATTTCCCCTTGGCCCTGCCTCTACCCCTGTCCTCAGGCAGCAAAGAATTTGGTTGAGGGGAAAGCTGTTAAACATGGATATTTTTACGAGTTTGAAAACATTTTTCTATAGCATGTTTTTACGGAACAAACGCACAGGCAAGACATTTTTATTTAAGCATAATTTATCTTTCTTACATCTGTGAGGAAGATAGAAGTCTTTTTTTTTTTTTTTTTTTTTTTTGGTCAGAATTCAAGCATCCCCACTGAGTAATTGCAGCAGCTGACACATTGTTACCACACGCTAGACTCTGTTCTAAGTGGTTAACAACTTGTAAATTCCCTTAATCCACATATCAACTGACAAGATGGATATTATTGCCCCATTTCACAGATGAGGAAGCTGAGGCCTGAGGGGTAGTTACTTGGCTGAGGTGGAGCAGGATGGCAGTCCACGCCAAGCCTAGTGTCCCACCCTGCCCCCTAGGCTGCTTCCTTTCCCTGTGGGGGAAAAGCAGCTTGCTCATGGGGCTCCAGGACACCCCCAGGCCCATCCATGATGCCCGGTCCCCATTAAGACCCCTGCTTTAAAGGCTCAGTCGTTAAGCGTCTGCCTTCGGCTCAGGTCATGAACCCGGGGTCCTGGGATCGAGCCCCAAGTCGGGCTCCCTGCTCAGCGGAGAGCCTGCTTCTCTCCCTCTGCTGTTCCCCCTGCTTGTGCTCTCTCTCTCTCTCTGACAAATAAATAAATAAAATTTAAAAAAAAAAAGGAGGGGGCCGTAATAGAGCACCCAGCTCATACAATGACATCTAGTCAGCACAGATGCCCCTAGCGGATGAATGCTAAACAGAAGGTGGGAGACCCATACAATGGGATGATATTCAGCCATAAAAAGGGAGGAAGTACTCATAGAGGCTACGATGTGGGTAGATCTTCAAAACCTTATGCTAAGTCACTATGACACCCCAAACTAATGTAACATTGTGTGTCAGCTACACTTTAATACAAAAATAAACACTATGCCAAGTGAAAGAAGCCAGACACAAAGGACCACAATATTGTATGACTCCGTTTACAGGAAGTGTTCAGGATAGGAAAATTCATAGAGACAGGAATTAGATTACCGGTTGCCCAGGGCTGGAGGGGGGGGTGGGGGCATAGGAGGTCACTTCTTAATGGGAAAGGAGTCTCCTTTCAGGAGGATGAAAATGTTCTGGATTGATGTGGTTGTTGTACAACATTGTGAATGTATTAAATGCCACTAATGGTGGACTTTATGTTATGTGCTTTTTACCACAATTAAAAAAAAAATTTAAAGCTTATTTATTTATTTAAATCTTTTTTTAATGTTTTTAAAAAAAGATTTTATTTATTTATTTGAGAGAGAGCACAAGCAGGGGAAGTGGGAGAGGGAGAAGCAGGCTCCCCGCTGAGCAGAGAGGCAGACGCAGGCTCGATCCCAGGACTCTGGGATCATGACCTGAGCTGAAGGCAGACGCTTAACGACTGAGCCAGCCAGGTGCCCCATATTTTTTTTATGTTTAAACCTATGTATTTAATCTTTAATTTTTTCTCCACAATTTAAAAAAACCTACACAACTCCCATCTACTCTTGCCATCATTTCCTGTGAGAAATAATGACTTAGGACCATTAGGGAAAAAAAAAAAAGAGGCTCTGCACTCACTGTTCTAGAAGGCTGACTGAGTGTCCAGGGCCTACTCCATCTTTGGTGACATCCTTGTAACAGCTCCCTGGCCTGGTCCGTAAGGGGAGGAAGGCATTCTGTACTATTTATCGTGGTTTTACATCTGGTATAAAAAGACTTTTACACTTTTTTCTTTTAAAGATTTTATTTATTTATTTGAGAGAGAGAGAGAGAGAGAGAGCACAAGTAGGGGGAGGGGCAGAGGGAGAGGGAGAAGCAGGCTCCCTGCTGAGCAGGGAACCCAATGTGGGGCTCGATCCCGGGACCCTGGGATCATGACCTGAGCCGAAGGCAGGCGCTTAACCGACTGAGCCACCCAGGCGTCCCGAGGGAGCGTCTTAAAGTGGGGTGAGCTGTCCTAAGGGTGGCTTTTTAGTATCTGCTCACATGGCCTGCGCCCGTGGGGCACACAGCATTTCAGGTGCGTCTCAGGCAAATGAATTGACAGCCCGTCGAGGAAATGATCAATCCATCAAGTCCCTTTCCCTGTAGCAAGGCGATCACCTGTTAGTGCGGTGTCGCTCTTAGTCCTGTTCCAACAGAAGAGGAGACCGAGGTGGGAGAGCAGGTGCAGTGGCCTGGGGGGGGGGGGGGGGCGTCAGGGCGGGGACGGAGCCCCGGGGTGCCCGCCGGCTTGGAACCGTCTGACGTTGCCCCCGTCGCCCGCCCCAGCGGATCTGTACTCGGCCGAGCCCGGGGAGGAGGAGCCGGCCTGGGTGCAGACGGAGCGGGAGCAGTTCCGGGACTTCCGCGATCTGAACAAGGACGGGCGGCTGGACGGCAGTGAGGTGGGCCACTGGGTGCTGCCCCCCGCCCAGGACCAGCCGCTGGTGGAAGCCAACCACCTGCTGCACGAGAGTGACACGGACAAGGTGCGTGCCAGGGGCCGGCTCTGCAGACGGGCGGGACCGGGCCTGGAGCTGCCCTGGGGCCCTCTTGGGCCAGGGACACAGAGATGGAGGGTGGGGGTGGGGGAAAGGGAGGGACAGAGACCCCCGGGGTGGGGGGGGCATACTAAGGGTCAGAGAGGAGTCTCCCAGGCAGGGCCCCCTGTCACCTCTGCTGCCCTCTGACCCTCCCTCCAGGATGGGCGTTTGAGCAAGGCCGAGATCCTGAGTAATTGGAACATGTTCGTGGGTAGCCAGGCCACCAACTACGGCGAGGACCTGACCCGTCACCACGACGAACTCTGAGCCCCCGTGTGCCCACTACAGCCTTGTCGCCCCAGGGGACGACCCGAGGAGGGGCCCCCCATGGTCAGGCCCCTCTCCCCATCTGGACCTGCAGGGTGTGGACGCCCGCACCCCGTGTCCCTCTGCCCCTGAGCTCTCAGGGACCCACCAGGTCAACTTCTCCAAGACACTGCAGTCCCTCCCAGCCCTTCCCACCCTGGCCCCGGGGGTCTCATAGACCCAAAGGGTACGTGAACAATCCGTTTCTCACTGGCAGAATCGCCCAGCCCAGCCCAGGGCCCCCCATACCCAGCTCGCCTCACCTGAGCCGCACACATACAGCAGAGAAACCCCCCGCCGCTGGCCCCTGACTCGCCCGCCCGCCCACGGGCACTGCGCCCAGAATGCCTCCTCTCTGCCAGGGAGGCAGTAAACTTCAGTGCTGGGGCCTTGTCTGTGTGTCTCTTAGGGGGTGACGGGCCTGGGGGAGGAATTGGGGGCTGCGGCTGGGCTTGCATCAGGCATTTGGAGAAGGGGCTCTCGGTGTTGGCAGGCTTTGAGGGCATTCCTGGGGCAGAAAATAAAACTAGCAGCCTGGACCCAGCTGTGAACAAGCCAGAGAGAAGGCTCTGTCTGCCCTCTGGATAGCACAGGATGGCAACGCTCTGCTGAGTGGCTGGGAGGGGCCGCCCTGGTGAGCAGAGGAGGAAGTCAGCCCTGGGGAGCCCTGGTGGGAGAGCCAGCGGGGCGGCGGAAACAGAAGGGGCCCTGAACCCAGAATGTGTCCCGTGTGTGTGTGTGGGTAGACCAGCCAGGAGGCCAATGGGGCTGGAATGGAGTCAGCAAGTGGTGGGGCGGGGCGGGGGGGGGGCCGGGAAATGGGGTGAATGGGATCGCGTCATACAGGGTCTTGGGGACAGGTCCTCAGGTCTCTTTGTGGTAGGACAAGGTCACTAGAGGCAGAGACCCAGAGAGACGGGGACAGAATTTACTCTCAGTGAGCTGGGCGTTCTTGGAGGGTCCTGGGGAGAGGAATAGATGTGTGCCATCTTGGGTTATAACAGAGTCTCTCTGCTGCTGAGTTGGGCAGGGGCAGAAGGACAGGATATTATAGGCATTTATTCCTTCTGCAGCCCCATGAGACCTACTCGTTAAAATCTCCTCTAGAGGGGCGCCTGGATGGCTCAGTTGGTTACTCATCTGACTCTTGATTTTGCCCAGGTCATGATCTCAGGGTCGTGAGATGGAGCCCTCCATCGGGCTCCACGCTCAGTGGGGAGTCGGCTTGAGATTCTCTCCCTCTCCCTCTGCCCCTCCCCTATTTGCATGTGCACGCATGCACACATTCTCTCTCTCTCTCTCTCTCTCTCTCAGATAAATAAGGGTCACCTGGATGGCTCAGGGTTAAGTGTGTGACTCTTGATTTTGGCTCAGGTCATGATTTCAGGGTTGTGAGATCAAACCCTAGGTTGGGCTCTGTGCTGGGCATGGAGCCTGCTTGAGATTCTCTCCCTCTCCCTTTTCCCTGCCCACCTCTCCCCCTCTCTCTCTGAAAAAAAAAAAAAAGAAGAAGAAAGAAATAAAAAAAGAAAGAAAGAAAGAAAGAAAGAATCAGGGTTGGCTTACCAATTATAACAAAGTACCACGCTAAAGCAAGATGTTAATAAGAGGGGAAACGGGGTGGGGTAAAGGGGGTATACATGGGAACTCTCTGTACTTTTCTCTCATTTTCTGTAAACCCAAAACTGCTCTTTAAAATCTTTTTCGGATGCCTAGGTGGCTCAGTCAGTTAAGTGTCTGCCTTTGGCTCAGGTCATGATCCCAGGGTCCTGAGATGGAGTCCCACATCGGGCTCTTTGCTCAGTGGGGAGCCTGCTCCCTCTGCCTGCTGTTCCCCCTGCTTGTGTTCTCTCTCTCTCTCTGACAAATAAATTAAAAAAAAATAATAAAGCCTATTAGTTAAAAAAAATCATAAGCAACTAAATAGAAAAGAAAATATAAGTCAAGTAATAAATCCCCCATATTTGGTTATTTTTGTTTTCCTTCTTGGGGAAAGAGATGGAAACAACCCAGGGTGAGACTGCAAACCTATAGAACAAAGTGGGGAGAACTGACATCTTAACAATATTATATTTTCCAATCCATGAACATAGTGTATTTCTCTGGAGATACAAATGTTGGCAGTTTCTCAGCAGTGTTTTGTAGTTGTCAGTAAAGGTGTTAAATCTTTTATCAAATTTATCCCTAAGTATTTTCTGGTTTTTGTGGTATGGTAAATGAAGTTATTTTTGTAAATTTCATGTTCCAATTTCTTGCCTCTATACTATAAAATACCATTAATTTTGTGTATTAACCTTGTATCCTGTGAACTTGCTAAATTCATTTATTCATTCTAGAATTTCTATTTTTTAAAAAGATTTTATTTATTTATTTGACAGAGAGAGAGAGAGCGTACACTCACGCACAAGCAGGGGGAGCGGCAGAGGGAGAGGGAGAAGCAGGCTTCCCACTGAGCAGGGAGCCCGACGAGGGGCTCGATCCCAGGACTCTGGGATCATGACCTGAGCTATAGGCAGATGCTTAACCAACTGAGCCACCCAGGTGCCCCTATTCTATTCTTTTTTATTGTTTTATTTCTATACCAAGATTCCTTCTTATTCAGTAGAAACATTTTCTTTTAGGTTCTTGAGCGTAGTTTTAACAGCTATTTTTTACATGTGTGTGTGTGTGTGTGTGTCTTATTCCAGTATATGGGTCATTTTGGTGTTGGTCTCAGGTAACTGCTGGTCTCATTTAACTGCCTTTTCTATTAAGAATGGGTCATATTTTCCTATTTGTTTTTTTTTTTAATTTTGAGTAATGTTAGAGTGTATCCTGGATACACTGTAAAAACTCTGGAGTCTGTTATGTTCCTCTGAAGAGCATCAATTACTTTTTTCCTGAGCAGCCCTTTAACTTGGTAAACTCCAACTGTAATCTCTGTAAAACTCTCCTATAAAATTTGTACCTCAAATTTCAGTTCACATTTTTTAGGCTTAGCTGGGCTTTTTGGAGTGTACCCCATGCAGGTGTGGTTCGGGGGTCAGCTAGATATTTGAGCAGAGTTTATATAAAAATATTTGGAGTGCCCCCACCCTGGATCTCTTTTCCAGATTTATACCTTAATTTCCTGTTGCTCTGGTGCTTCAAGCCAGGAAGACTGGATTTTCCCCTGGTGTTTTAGTTTTAGCTGCCCCTCCCAGCACGTACTAGAACCTGCCCCCGTCCCCCCCTTTTTTTAAACAGGCACCGCCCAGCGGGGAACCTGATGCCCCCCGCCTTTTTTTAAACAGGTTCCACGCCCAGCGGGGAACCTGATGTCCCGCTAGATCTCAAGACCCTGAGATCATGGCCTGAGCTGAAATCAAGAGTCTGATGCTCAACTACTGAACCACCCAAGCGACCCATTTCTTTTTTATCAAGTGTCAATTTCCTTCCAGTTTCTGGCTGCTTTTTTCACTTTCCAGTGCCTTTATGTAATTGTTTTCTGTTTTGTGCAGAGTTTATAATTGTTATCTGCGATAGGGTTGGAATTTGCATCCATGGGTGTCTGAATCCAAGCTTATAATTATGGTAATATACTGCCCCCTACTGGCTAGAGGTGGAGACCTGGTTTATGAAAGCGTAGGATAAATTTGTAGATCTCTGGGGGCTGCATGTTTGAAAACATTTCGAATTTTAATTTTTTTTCTCTTTTCAAATTTTCATTAAATTCTAGTTAAAAACATTTTTTAGGGGCGCCTGGGTGGCTCAGTCGTTAAGCGTCTGCCTTCAGCTCAGGTCATGATCCCAGGGTCCTGGGATCCAGCCCCGCATCGGGCTCCCTGCTCCGCGGGGAGTCTGCTTCTCTCTCTGCCCTTCCCCCTGCTTGTGCGCTTGCGCTCTCTCTCTCTCTCTCTCTCTCTCTCTCTGTCAAATAAATAAAATCTTTTTAAAAAACCATTTTTTAAATTCAAAATAATCAACAAATTACTTGTACAGAACAGCTTATGACAGAAAGCTGTCCAACACCTTTTCACCCTTAGTGCCTCTCCCCAGGGTTTTTTTTTTTTTTCTTGGTCTTTTGCACATTTTGTTTATTTTTAAGTTTTGGCGATATACTCACAGGATACAAAATTCTAAATGTACAAGATGTTATATGCTAAACACGAGTCTTTCTTCCACCAAGTTCGCCTCCTCACAGGCAGCCTGTATTTCTTTCCAGGGAGAAATTTAAATAGATTTAGGCAAATATGTACAAACTGTTTTTCTTTTTAATAGAAAGGATAGCAGATGACTAACAATATTTTTTTATCTTTCTTGTTTCACATAACAATTTTTTGAATCAGAATGCTCTGATTTTTAACTTTCATAATTTATTTTCTTATTGAGATAATAAAGAATACATATTTAAACGTATTCATTTAAGTAATCTCTTCACCCAACATGGGACTCAAACTCACGACCCCGAGATCAAGAGTCTCATGCTCTTCCGACTGAGCCAGCCAGGGGCCCCAAGAATATATTTTGAAGACTATTTCAATTCAGTCCATAAAGATTTAACTAGTTTTCCACTGACCAACATGGAGGTTGTTTCCAGTCTTTTCTAAACAGTGTTGCACGGAAGGGTCTAGCATATCTATAATTTTCCATGAGTTTAATTGCAGATAAGTTCCTAGAAGTGGAATTTATGAATTTGGTAGATGTTGCCAAATTGCCAAGCACATCTCTTTGTTATTGCTGTGAATTTCAGTAAGTTTTTATGGGGGCATAACATACGTAATGTACACAACTCAAGTGTTTGGTGAAATGAATTTTTATAAATGGTGCATACGCACTTGTAGCTAGTATTCAGGTCAGAAACAATGCTATCTATCAGTCCCTAGCAGGACCCAGACATGGCCTCCCCAAAGATAACCACTATCCTGATTTCAAACAACACAGTTTTGCTTATTTACTATAGAGAAGTGGAATCATGCTGCATGGACTCATGTACTGGGCAGATGATTCCTTCCTTTTCACTCCACTGTGCGTGGCCCACAATTCATCTGTTATACTGTTGACAAGCTTTTCCATCATTCCCAGCTACAGGTATTACAAATAGAGCTGCTGTGAACTAACTTACTTTCTTCCTCCCTCCCTTCCTTCCTTTTGGAAAACGCAGCTAGCAAGCCCAGGCTTTTATTTTATTTTATTTTTTAAGATTTTATTTATTTGACAGAGAGAGAGAGCACGTACAAGCAGGGGGAGTGGTAGGCAGAGGGAGAAGCAGTCTCCCGGCTGAGCAGAGAGCCTGACATGGGACTCGAGCCTGGGACCCTGGGATCATGACCTGAGCCGAAGGCGACTGAGCCACTCAGGCGCCCCACCCCCTTATTTTTAAAGATTTTTATCTTTAAGTAATCTCTACACCCAACGTGGGGCTCGAACTCACGAGATCAAGAGTCACGTGTTCTTCTGACTAGGCCAGCCAGGCGCCCCATACTGTGAACCTGTGAACATTCTAGTTGTTTTCTTGAGCGCGGTTGGGTGTGTGTGTCACTGGAGTGAGATTGTGAGGCCAGGGGGTTGGCATATCTTTAGCTTTGACTAGATATTGTCAAATTACTGCTCCAGTTTCCGTATCTACCAGCGTGGTAAAAAAAGTTCCCTTTTCTCCGAAGGATCTTCTGAACTGTTTCTGCTTTTAGTTCTTTCATGTACTAGATCAGTGTGGTCTAAATCCACAGTTCTAGATCAGTGTGGTCTAAATCCACATGCTTTTGAGAGCCAGCCCGGGAGAAGCAACTAGGTGGGGTCTCTGATGATGTCAGATCTTCTCTTTCTTTTCTTTTTTCTTTCTTTCTTTCTCTTTTCTTTCTCTTTTCTTTCTTTCTTTCTTTCTTTCTTTCTTTCTTTCTTTCTTTCTTTCTTTCTTTCTTTCTTTCTTTCTTTCTCTTTCTTTCTCTCTCTCTCTCTTTCTTTCTTTCTTTCTTCTTTTCCTTTTTTTTTAGATTTTATTTGACAGAGAGCGCACAAGCAGGGGGAGCAGCAGAGGGAGAGGGAGAAACAGGCTCCCCACTGAGCAGTGAGCCCGATATGGGGCTGGATCCCAGGACCCTGAGATCATGACCTGAGCCAAAGGCAGATGCTTAACCATCTGAGCCACCCAGGCACCCCAGATCTCCTGATTTAAAAAAAAACTGGGGGGAGGTGCGCCTGGGTAGTTGGGTCAGTTGAGCGTAAAACTCTTGGTTTTGGCTCAGGTCGTGATCTCAGGGTCCTGAGACAGAGCCCCATGTCGGGCTCCATGCTGGGTGTGGAGACTGCTTGAGATTTTTTTCTCTGTCTCCTTCTGCCCTTCCCCCCTCCTCTTGAGTGTGCACGCTTTCTCTCTCTCTCTCAAAAAAAAAAAAAAAAAAGAAAAAAACTGAAATGCAACTGACATACTATAAAATGAACCCTTTAAAGTGTAAAATTCAGTGATTGACAAGGTTGTGCATCCATCACCACTAATTCTAGAACATTTTCATCCCCCGCACCCCATAGTAAACCAGGACCCTTAGTCCTGGTTTAGTCACTCCCCATTCCCTCCTCCCTTCAGCCCCTTGGCAATCACTCATTTACTTCCTGTCTCTATGGATTTGCCTATCTGTACATTTTATATAGTAGGGATCATACAGTAGGTGACCTTTTGTGTCTGGCTTTTCACTTGGCATACTGTTTTTCAAAGTTCATCCACATCGTAGCAGGTATCAGTACTTCATTTTTATGGCTGAATAATATTCCACTGTGTGAACATGCCAGGTTCTGTTTGTCCATTCATCACTTGATGGACATTTGTGTTTTTTCTACTCTTTGGCTAATGTGATTAGTGCCTTCATGTAAGTTTTTGCATGGACAGGTTTTCAGTGTTCCTGGGTATATTCCTAGGAGTGGAATCACTAGGTGGATTTTTAAAAAAGATTTATGTTTGAGGGGTGCCTGCCTGTGGCCCAGGTCATGATCCCAGGGTCCTGGGATGGAGCCCTGAGTCAGCTCCTTGCTCAGCGGGGAGTCTGCTTCTCCCTCTGTCCCTCCCCTCTGCTTGTGCTCTCTTTCTCTCTCTGATCTCTCTCAAATAAATAAAATCTTAAAAAAAAAAAAAAGATTTATTTGAGAGAGGTGAGGGAGGGGCAGAGGGAGAGAGAGAGAGAGAGAGAATCTGAAGCCGACTCCCCGTCACCCACCACACAAGGAGCCCAATGAGGGGCTCGATCCCATGACCCTGAGATTATGACCTGAACCAAAATCAAGAGTTGGATGCTCAATCGACTGAGCTACCCAGGCGCCCCACTAAGTTCATTTATTATTTTATTTCATTTTTTAAAGATTTTATCTATTTATTTGACAGAGAGAGAGGGAACATAAGCAGGGGGAGTGGGAGGAGAGCAGGCTTCCTGCTGAGCAGGGAGCCCGACGCAGGGCTTGATCCCAGGACCCGAGCCAAAGGCAGACGCTCAATGACTCAGCCACCCAGGCGCCCCTAAGTTCATTTTTTAGAGAGAAATGGAAATCTACTCACATGAAATCCCCTTTTAAAAATTTCTAAATTTGTTCTTTAACTCACACAGTCTGCTTTTTGGTTACAGTTCTATGAATTTTGATGAATCAGTCATGTAACCACAATCAAGATACAGTTATTGCCCCTCCCCCAAAGTCTCTTGCTCTCCCCTCCTTCCTAGGCCATCCCTTCCTCTCCCTTGCCCACCAAGGATTTGCTCCCTGTCTATGTAGTTTTCCCTTTCCAGAATAAATCTCCCTATTTAAAAACCTTAAGAATTGCAGGGGCACCTGGGTGGCTCAGTTGGTTAAGCGTCTGACTCTTGATTTAGGCTCAGGTCATGATCTCAGGGTTGTGAGATCGAGCCCTGCATGGTGCCCTGAGTTGGAGCTTAAGATTCTCTCTCTTCCTCTGCTCTTACCCCCCTGCCACCCGTCTCTCCCTCTCAAAAAAAAAAAAAAAAAAAAAAGAATTTCAGTTTTCTTTTTTTTTTTTAAGATTTTATTTTATTTGAGAGAGAAAGAGATCATAAGTAGGCAGAGCAGAGGGAGAGAGAGAAACAGGCTCCCCCGCTGAGCAGGGAGCCTGATGCGGGGCTCGACCCCAGGACCCTGGGATCATGACCTGAGCCGAAGGCAGACACCCAACCGACTGAGCCACTCAGGCGCCCCAGAATTTCAGTTTTCTATGTGCCCTCCGTGAGCCAGTTGAGGCTGGAGCCCCTGTAGGAACACCCCGCTGGAGGTAAGCCCTGCCTCCCCTTTCTTGCTCTCAACTTTAGACCAGTGTCTACAGAACCTCTGCTGAGAAAAGGCAACCTTTTTTTTCCACTTCCTTCTCTCCCTTCTGCAGCTGTAGCTGAAGCTGTGGTCAGACTCTTGCTTTCTCTCCTTGTCACCTTCAAAACCTCAAAGGAAACTACTTTCTTGGAGCAAGGACCTTGACATGCACCCCATCGCCTCCCCACAAAGGGTGTCTCGAAGGGCCTGTGAATCAGTGGGATTTGGATTCCTTGTGGAAACAAAGGTGCAAGATTGGGAATCCTTGAAGCTTTTATTTGGGGTGGGGGGTCGTCTGAACACACATGAGCAAGATTGGAGTCCTTGAGGGGGCTGAGAGAGAACTGGAAGGACCCAGGGGTGGTTGTGGGCTCTTGAGAAAGAGGCTGAGGACTGGGGGCATTATTTAGGGACTAAGGAAGGGGGTGACCTAGAACACTCTAGATAGAAAGGATTGGGTGGGAGTTTAAGGGGGAGAGGTCTTTTTTTTTTTTTTCAATAATCGTAGGGGACTTTATTTGAGAGAGAGATAGCAACAGAGATAGTGAGAGAGAGTAGGAGCAGGGAGGAGAGGGAGAAGCAGGTTCCCCACTGAGCAGTGAGCCCAATGTGGCACTCGATCCCAGAACCCTGGGATCATGACCTGAGCCAAAGGCAGACACCCAACCGACTGAGCCACCCAGGCGTCGGGGGGAGAGGTCTTTGGGGTGACAGTGTGGGACTACCTGGGGGAGGAAGGGTAGAGAGGATGGGAGGAAGGGCAGGGCTGGGGGTGGGGAGGTCTCTGGAGGTGGCTGACTTCTAAGTGAATTTGGCTTCTGCTACAGGTTTGAGCAGTGTGACTTTGGGCAAGTGTGTTTTCTCAGACTCAGTAGGCTGTTCTGTGAAATGGGTACAAGCATCCCTCTCCCAGGACTCAAGAGAACCATAGATTGATAGGCCCAGACGTCAAGGGCTCCTTGAATGGCAGCTGCAACCAGTTTCCAGGGATTGGGGTCCCAAGAGTAGGGTGTGAGGGCTCTTAGGGACACAGAGAAGGTTCTAGAAGCATTTAGGGCAGCAAATTCTGGGTGTGTGTGGGGGGTCCCCAGGGTGCAAGGGCGACACCACCCACCTCCTGCTACAACCTTCCTCTGCAGCCGGATGTACCAGGGGCTTCAGCAAAGGGCAGTGAAGGATACTTCCTGGTCCTTTGAATCGGGTCTGGGCATCAGATGAGACCTTTTACTTTTACAGAAGTGAAAAGGTAGAGCTTGTTCACCCAACAGAACGGTATGTGCACTGAGAGGTCACGCTGGTTGAAAACACTTGTGTGTGTACTATGTGGAGAAAGATGTGGAAGGACAGAACCTAGGTATCGCTCAGAGAGGCGATCCTTGGAATGTTAAGGCTTGATCTTTGTGATCTTTGGTTGACCCTATGCTCTGCCTCGCACACGGCCCAGGGTTGCTGTTGTGAGTCAACAGTCATTAAGAACAAAGCTCCGAGAGCCCCCCTGTGCTCCTAGCCAGGCCTACTGCAGGCAGGCCCGCCAGGCCCCAGGCTCTGCGGCCTCCTCGCCCCTGCAGGCTCTGCTCCTCACCCCTGCCAGGTCCTGTGCCCCCGGCAGCCTATGCAAGCCTCTGGAGGAGGGCTTTCTTCTTGGTCTTGGCCTTCTGCCATCAAGTGTCAGAGGGCAGGGCTCCTGCCTGCCTTCTCTAGACTGGGAGCCTGCTGCTCGCGCTCACCGCATTTGGCTTCCTTTGGCTGTCTTACCACACTTTACTTTGAGAGACACCTTCCAGAACGTCTCACGGGCTTCGAATGCGGCGTAACTCAAAAAGATGCGAGGGGGTTTCTACGGAGCCTGTTCAAGTGGCGCCTTCGTGTGCACGCGCTTCGGACTCCGACTTCTGGCTACTCTCACCCAACATTAATGGGGCGCGTGTGCGTTCAGGTCAGGTTTTACTCCTAACGTCACACCACCCTTAAAATGAGCCCTGGCCTTCGGGCTCCGGCCGCTGCAGCAGGCACACGCTGGAGGGCTGCCTGGGGGGCCCCAGGGCTCCAGCGCAGCCTAGGAAGGCACCACAAGGCCAGTGAGTCCAAGCCCGTTTATTTGGTCTCCCGTGCACTCAGGCCTGCATCACTGGCCTCGACTTCTCAGCCTGCAGCTTCACTCCGGAGCCCGCGAAGCCCGTGCCGCCCTGGGGAGGTGGGAGGACAAGGCCAAGGTGGGGGCAGGTCGGGCTGCAGGGGCGGTGGGGGGGGTCCTAAACCCGGTAAGGTGACGCAGGACCCCGGGGCAGGCTGGCCTCCCAGGAGGGGCGGGGTCCCGGGGGGGGCGGAGGGGAAGGAGAGGGGGCGGGGCCTTGCAGAGCGCGGCCGGGGACGTGGGTCGCTGCTTACCCGCTGCAGCACGATGATGTCGCGGTCCGTCAGCTTCTCCCCGTTCACGGGGTCTACCATGTCTTTCCGAATCAGCTTCTCCACGCACTCCAGGGTGACCACGGCCCCACTGCGGTGAGCGTGAGGGTCGGGGGCACCGATCAGAGGCCCCGCCCCGACGAGGGAGGGCCACCCCCCCGAGCCCCGCCCCGCCCCGCCCGGCAGGTCCCGGGATCCTCCCCCTGGCGACTCGCGTGACTCACGAGGGCCGCAGCACGGCGCAAGGCGTGGCGTTGCTCAGGCTGTCGCGGGTCACAGCGCACACGTAGCGTTCACTGCGAGTGATGAGCCCCACGCGGTCCACGGAGCTGTCGAGCGGCGTGAAGCGCACGGGGGTCAGGTCCGACATGCGCAGTGGCTTCCCGGACATAGGGCAGGTCACGGTGCGCGACTGCGCGCGACAGAAGGGAGGCAGGGTCAGCAGGCGGGGCTGGGGCCAGGTGTAGGGAGGATGGGGGGGGTCTCAGGCAGGGAAGGGGGTTGCTCAGGTGCTGGGGATGCTCACAGGCTTCTCCAGCTTGGTGGCCTTGGCCTCGGGGGTCAGGGACGGGATCCAGAAGCTGGGCAGCGCTTTGTCCTTGTCCTTGCCTGTGGGGCCTGCACTGGACCCAGGTCGGGCATCATCTGCAAGGGGAAATGGGTTCGGATGCCACACCCGGGGAAGCACCCGGTCCCGCGGGACCCCCACTCACTTGCAAGTCGGCTCCCCCTCACCTGGGCTGTTCTCCGAGGCAGCCTTGGGCGTGAAAGGGTTGAGGGGCCGGCTCACGATGGCTGCCTCCTTCTCTAGGAAGCCCCGCACCTGGTCCTGGGCCGCAGCCCGCTGCAGCTCTCTCTGCTCCTCACGCCGGGCACCCCGCTGCTTCTCATAGGCCTGTGGACAGCCAGAAAGGAGTGGACTATGCGTCTCCCTGTGGGTTGTGAGTCTGAGGGTGGCTCTTCCCATTTCACAGGTGGGTAAACTGAGGCCTACAAAGGGGACAATCCTGGCACTGTTCGTAGAGGCTGGGGACTGCCAGGGTGTGAACCTTTAATATGCTGTGATCTATGGTGTGGCTCTGCTACCCTTGCTTGTCCCTTCCCCTACTGCAGGGCAGGTCGCTGGTTTGGGATTCAGTGGCTTCTCTGTTCCTGGGCAGCAGAGTGGTCAGCAGCTTGGCAGGAGACAGATGGCCAGACTTAAACCTTGCCTCTGTCACTGATGAGCTCTTTGGCTTCCAGTAAGTGCTGTGACTTCTCCTGGTCTCAGTTTCTTCGTCTGTAAATCGGGCTAACAACCGCGACCTACCTCGCAGGCTCTCTGGGTTATGCAGGATGAGTTTTGGAAACGCTTTTTTAAAACCTTGCCTGGCACATAGCAAGCGCTCCATAAATGCACCTGTGGGCCATGTTATATTTTACAGTGTACGTACGGTAGACCCTGTCCGGCCCTGGAGGCGAGTTCCAGGAGAGTAAGAAGCAATTGACATTCACCGAGCCTTGACTGCGCGGGCCGTGTGGGTGTGCGCGTGCGCGGACGCAGGGACGTGGTGCTCAGCTGAGACTGCCCTGAGTCCCCCAGCTGAGGGAGGAGAACACTGAGGGTGACTGGTGCTCAGGACGGCCTCTGGCATGGTCACCGTGAGGAGGGAGCACCCAGGCAGCCACTAGACCATGCAGGGGGTCATGGGCGCAGGGGAAGCCCCTCGCTCAAGACAGAAGGCTCAGCAAGAATCTAGCCCGCCGCCTTTCTGGAGCTCTGTGAAGCCTGGCCAGAAAAGCAGGGAGGCAGGCCAGCTGTGCCTCACACACGGTGATAAACGGGGTCCCTCCTATCCATGAAAATAGTTCACCCATGGAAGGTGGGCGCGGCTCCAAGTAAAGGCCTTGAGAAATCTGACCTGTGGGCATCTACCGCATGCCCTGCGGGCGCCCTCTGATTTGACTCCGTTGGCCCATTTTGGAGCTACTGAAACGGAGGCCCAGAGAGATGAGGTGACATCAGTTAATTCAACAAGTATTCATGGAAAACCTAGGGCCAGGGGGTGGGCAAGAGGTTTGTTCCCTGCCCCTGGGGCCTGCCGTCTGGCGGGGGAAGTGGGCACATGTTGGCCACATGCAGAATCACACCCATGACAAGTGTCAAGAGAAGAGGTGGCAAGGGCAGACCCTGGGGGCCCTGGACTAGCAGGAGGTCAGAGGAGGCAACACCTGGGCTGATATCTGGAGGAGAAGAATTTAACCACAAGTGGGAGGGGATGGTGCACCAGGCAGCAGGAACAGCCCGGGCAAAGGCTCAGAGGGAAAAGGAACTCAGAAAGGAAGCCCAGACTGGCTCTGCTTGTGAGCTTGTGAGCTCACACCCTGCCCCTGCCCCCTCCCCCACCCCCGTCACCTTCATCTGCCGGGCGATCTCCTTCTTCTGGTGCAAAATGTACTCCAGAATTGCCTCCCGCTCATACAGGTAGCCATCCGGGCTGTAAAGACAGGACAGGGTGAGAAGTGTCAGCTCCCTGCCCTGGGCACCCACTAAAGCCTCTTACAGGGAGCAGATCACTCAGTGCTCAGTGCACCCTGAGGTGGACCAGACCATTTCCATTTTCCAGGCTTTATAATCTGCTCTGACATGCGTGGGGCGGGGGGGCGGAATCTTGTGCTGTAGAGGGTTAACTCAGCGGGCCTGGGTGATCCGATCCCTGCACCTTCCAAACAAAGGACTGGCCCTTGACCAGCTCCCAGGAGGGAACCTTGGAGCTCCTGGAATCTGCTGCCTGATAAAAGTGTCTTAGTTCACCTGGGGCAGGGGTGGGAGGTGGAGGTGGGGGCTTGGGCCGTGTGGTATCAGACCTCCAGAGGGGCTGGAGACCAAGGTCAGCCCCACGGAGGTCAGCCATGCCTCCAGGACCAGCCTCCAATAAAATCCCCGGACACCGGACACCAGGGCCTTAGGTGGGCTTCCCCGCTGGGCAGCACTCTGGCCTCTTGTCACACCTTGTTGCTGTCCCTGGGACTCTGTCAGGAGAGGATGATTAGAGGCTCGCTCCTGGTCCCTCCCGGGCTCTGCCCCACGTTTTCCCCCTTGCTGACTTAATGTCCCTCTTCCTACTGTCACAAGCTGTCACTGACTAGAACTACCTCCCCGAGTTCTGTGAGTTCTTCTCATGAACCCCTGAACCTGAACGTGGCCTCAGGGACCCTAGATGGGGCTGGTCATGCGGGGAAAGACCCACCCGGCCGTCACTATCTGTAACACAGACCCGCACACCGAGCCCATATTCAGTCACTAGACTAAGCACCTTGTACCCACGATCTCCCTGAAGCCTCCGCCAGGCCGTGAGGCAGGTAACAGTGAGCGTCCGCACATGAGCTGTTATTATGCGCCAGGCAATGTTCCAAGGGCCCTACCCTCTATTACAAATGTATTCTTTTCCACACCCCGTGGAACACGTTAGGATCACGCCCATGTCTTGGATGAGCACACTGAGGCTCTGAGAGGTGGAGGGGCTTGCCCAGGGCGCCCCAGCTGTGCAGGCGGCCAGACCCACGCACGCGGCCCCCTCCCTGCAGCTCCCCGGCTCACGTGACGACAGGGTCATGGCAGGGCTGCAGAGAGAGGCAGCAGCAATCGAAGTCCTTGACGGCATCGCGGCTCAGGCGAATGTTCTGGGTCCCGTAGCCCGAGGCCGCTGGGACAGAGACAGACAGAGGGATGGAGGGCCAGGAGATGTGCCCCGTGCCGAACCCCAAGAGAAAGGCACAGAGAGAACTTGGAGGCGGGGTGGGGAGGGGGGACACTCTGAGAAACAGGCAGTCAAGCGCTTGGGCTGTGTGTCTGTGTGTCTCTGTGTTGGGGGCAGGGGCACGACCCACAGGAAGGTGTCCATCCAGAGGGTAAGTGACAGACAGGCCCTGTCACTGAGGTAGCTGGGTAGAGAGGCTCACGGCTGACTCCCCTCCGCCCCTCTGGCTCTATGACCAAACTCAAGGGCCTGTATCTCCCTGGGCCTCAGTTCTGCCGCGACAACAGCGATTCCTTCCTCAGTGGGAGGCTGGGAGTCTTAGATGAGGTCACGTACAGAAGTGCCCATCACTGGGGCGGGGGAGGGCTGCGGGATCACGCGGGCTGTTCCTCATAAGGTCATGACCATCAGTCGGGGGTGGGGGGAGAGACATGGCCAGAAGGCACAACCAGAGGGGCAGAGGGGGGATGGTGACTTCAAGAGACATTTGTCCCCCTGCCAAACCCAATACCTGTGTCCTTCTTCTTCTCGTGGTAGGTGTAGACAGCTCCTGCCGTGCAGTTCTTGCCATGCCGTGTCATCCTGAGGGAAGGAGGGGATAGTCACAGGGCTGTGGTGGAGGGAGTCCATAGGGAGGACGGGGCCCTCAGAGCTGATCTGACCCTGCCCCCGCCAGATGGGAAAACTGGGGGTGGGTCAGGGGAGGACATTACTATTTTTTTAAACAAACTGCTAAAGGGGCAGCAGAGCAAGACTTATGGGCTGTTTCTTCTCTGATCTGCATTTTATTTATTTAATTATTTTTAACGATTTTATTTATTTGATAGAGAGAGTGTGCGCACGAGTGGGGGTAGGAGCGGAGGGAGAGGCGGGCTCCCTGCCCGATGTGGGACTCGATCTCAGGACCCTGAGATCATGACCTGAGCCGAAAGCAGGCGTGTAACTGAGCCAACCAGGCGTCCCCAGGGGAGGACGGTCTTACACACGTGAAGTGGTTACGAAGATATATCTATACACTCCAAAAAGGAAGATGGCATTTTACTTTGAAAAAGACCTACACTTTGCTTGTAGAAGCAGGCATCGGAAGGGGTGCACGTTGTAAGTTACTCTGAGGGGGTAGAGGGAGGGTGATTTGAAATCCAAAAAAGTTCTAGCAGCAGATGAGAATGGGTGCAGCTCCTTACACACATCGGGGAGGTGACGGGCCTGGAGATGCTCTGTTCGGGGTGTGCGTGTGTGCTTTGTGGATGCCTACAGGCTCACACAACTGAGTGCAGTACTCTTTCTCCTGGGTGGGTGAGATCATCTGTAAGCAAAGGCGAAATCCGCATTCTGCTCGAATTGTTGCCTAACCTTACCAATTACACTGGAATAAATTCACATCTTCAAAACAAGCATCCTAGCAGAGCTAGGTACACGGAACTCTGGCAAATCAACAAGAAAAAAAACAGCTACCCCAGCAGGAAAAGGAGCAGAAGACGTGAACAAGGGGCAATTTATGGAAGAAGCAGCTCAAAGACTAACGCGTGTGTGGGGAGACACTCAATTCTCCTCAGATGGAAACGACAGTGAGATAGCACTTGACAGGGGCACCTGGGTGGCTCAGTTGGTTAGGCGACTGCCTTCGGCTCAGGTCATGATCCTGGAGTCCCGGGATCGAGTCCCGCATCGGGCTCCCTGCTCAGCGGGGAGCCTGCTTCTCCCTGTGACCCTCCCTGCTCTCATGTGTGTGCTCTCTCTCTCAAATAAATAAATAAATCTTAAAAAAAAAAAAAAAGATAGCACTTGACACCGATCATCAGGCTGGCGGGAGAAACTCTAAAAGCTGGGTAAGACCAGGACTTGGTGAGGACGTGCGGTCGGTCACAGGACCCTTAGGCATTGCAGCGGGGAGAGTGGACAGGGCCAGCCTCCCAGAACTCAGGCTGGCGGAACTTTAACAAAGTAAGCGCAGGCGACCCTGCACTTGGGTGATGTGCTCCAAAGACATCCTCAGAGACATCCGCAAGGGAGCATACCCACGGATGTCCACAACGGTGTTACTTACACCGGAGGGGAGTCAGAGGCAACTGGATGTCCCTCCCTGGGAGAATGGGTGCTGACAGCCCATCCTCGAGACTACCCAGCTGTTAAAATGCAACCCATTGGGTGTGTGCAAGGCATCATAGGTGGATGTTAACGCAATACTGGGTATAAAAAATAAGGGAAACAACAGTAAGAAATGAAACAGGATCGCTGCCAATCTACACATGCCTATGATGGTACTTTTTTTTTTTTAAGATTTTATTTATTTATTTGACACAGAGAGAGAGAACGGGAGAGCACAAGCCGGGGGAGCTGCAGAAGCAGAGGGAGAAGCAGACTCCCAGCTGAGCAGGGAGTCTGACGTGGGGCTTGATCCCAGGACCCTGGGATCATGACCTGAGCCCAAGGCAGATGCTTAACCGACTGAGCCACCCAGGCGCCCCAAGATGGTACATTTTATTGTATTTTAAGATCTTATTTATTTGACAGAGAGAGAGAGACAGCGAGAGCAGGAACACAAGCAGGGGGAGTGGGAGAGGGAGAAGCAGGCTTCCCGCAGAGCAGGGAGCCCGATGCGGGGCTCGATCCCAGGACCCGGGGATCATGACCTGAGCCGAAGGCAGATGTTTAACGACTGAGCCACCCAGGCGCCCCAAGACGGTACATTTTAAAGAAGACCATACAAACAAGAGGGTACGCCCTGTGCGGACGGGGTGGGGACCAACCAGGGGCTGGAGATACCGGAGGGGGCTATAGGTTATAGGGATCAAGGATTGGGCAAGATGACCTTCAGCCTGGCCTTGAGTCCAGGGTTGGCCATTTCCTTTCTCTGAGCCTTGGCTTAATTTGGCAAAAAGTGGGGATAACCATGGGATCTAGTTGACAGGATTGGACTGCCGTGAGAAGTGCATGAGTCCTGCTCAGAGCCTGGCACACAGGGGTGTTCGGGAAATATTCTCTCCAGCTCTCTGGCTGCAAGAAAGGTCCAGAAGGCTGGCGTGGGGGTGGGGGCACAACCAAGGGCTCCCCAAATGCAAAAAGAGCACCTCTGTCTTTATACCCCTCTTCTGGTCGCCTTCAGAAATTTGTCTTTCACATCCAGAACTCGAACTGCAAACCTCTCTCTGAGCCGTGGATCTCGCTCTCCCCCTACTGGCGTCTTCCCTCAGAAACCAATTTCTGGTCTTCGGTATATTGACATAGCATAGAGGCACAGACCTTAAGGATGCAGCTTGATGCGTTTTGACAAATGTATATGCCCTCATGACCACCACCCCAGTGGAGACACAGAACATTTCACCCCAGCGGTGGTCACCACTGCTTGCAGGAGCTAACCTTGGTGAAACACCCCAACGTGACCCACGGAACCTCCTCCGACTTTCCCTCACCCTCCGAGGTTTTGGGCAAATGTCCAGCACCTGCTGTCTCCCCCAGCTCACCTGCCACCAGCCCCTCCCCTGGGCCCTCTGGCTTCCGCCCCAGCCCCCACAACTGCCACTCACGGAGGTCGCGCTGACCTCCTCCTGGACAAATTCTCCACTCTATTCTTAGTTGTCAACTGCCTTGACCCTCTGCGGTACTTGGCACCGGGCTGCTTGTCCTGTGGCCAACAACAGGGGTTTCTACACTCTTTGGCTTCATGGCCGGGGACATTTTCTCTCCAAGAGTGAGAGGAGCTGCTACGGAGGGAGCATCTTTTTTTTTTTCTACTTGGCCAGGCAATAATGGCAACAGTCCCCCACCCCATGCCAACTTTGCACCCCCATCTCATAGATCGTCCAACCTCAACCACTTTCTGAAGTCTATCCCGTCACCATCTCCATTTGGCACATGGGCAAACGGATGCTTCGAAGCAAAGTCACTGCCCAGGGCAGTGGTTCTCAAAGTCAGGTCCGGGGACCCGGGGGGGTTCCCTAAGATGCTTTCAGGGTGTCCACAAACCATTTCCGTATTAATACTAAAATATGTCTGCCTTTGTTACTCTTATTCTCTTACAAGAGTACAGTGGCATTTTCCGGAGACTGTGTGACACGTGAGGATGTCACTGCTCTGATCACTAACTGAATGTGTGCTTGTGCGTCCTTGGGTTTAAAAAATTTCAGGGGCACCTGGCTGGCTCAGCTGGGGGGAGCATGTGACTCTTCATCTCAGGCTCATGAGTTCAAGCCCCATGTTGGGGGTGGAGCTTACTTAAAAGAAAAATCTGTTCATTATGCTAAGTGAAAGAAATCTGGCACAAAAGGCCATATATTGTAGGATCCCACGGATACGAAACGTCCAGAAGAGGCAAATCCACAGAGACAGAAAGTGGATTGGTGGTTGCCACGGGCTGGGAGAAGGGGAAATGATGAGTAAACACTAACAGGTACAAGGTTTCTTTTTGGGGTGATGAAAACGTTCTGGCATCAGTTAAGTGGTGATGATCGCACAAAATAGTGAATATACTACTTTAGATTTTTTTTTTTTAAAGATTTTATTTATCTATTTGACAGAGACACAGCGAGAGAGGGAACACAAGCAGGGGGAGTGGGAGAGGGAGAAGCAGGCCTCCCGCAGAGCAGGGAGCCCGACTCAGGGCTCGATCCCAGGACCCTGGGATCATGACCCGAGCCGAAGGCAGACGCTCAATGACTGAGCCACCCAGGCGCCCCACTTTAAATTTTTTTTAAAGATTTTTATTTTTAAGGAATCTCTACACCCACCATGGGGCTCAGACCCACGACCCCGAGATCGAGAGTTGCACGCTCCACCATCTGAGCCAGCCGGGTGCCCCGTGAATATACTACCTTAAATGGATGAATTTTGTGTTATGTGAATTATATCTCAACAGAAAAAAATTTTTAGCATCAGTTTTAATTTCTGATACAGCAAATATTGATAGGTAGAACTCACAAAAACGAAAGTTCTCGGGAGTCCTCAATGACTTTTAGGACATTGAGACCAAAGAGTTTAAGAACCACTGGCCAAGGGCTGAAGGGCTGGCAGGTGGCAGGGCCAGGATTTCTCTGGAAGCTGAGCTTTTCACCCACCGTGCTGGGTTGTCTCCTCATCAAGGCCAATTTCAAAATGGAAAATAAGACTACCACCATCTGCTGTCACTAGTGTTTCAGAGAGAAACTATCCAAAACCACAACCACTCATCATCATGGCCACTTTATAGGGGAGAAGACAGGCTCCCGGGATCCCCCCCAGCTAGGAACCGACAGAGCCGGGATTCGAACCCAGCCGCCTTCTTGACCACGTGGCAACTGTCAGTCCTCCCAGGAAGGTCACCATCTGAGAATACAGGCCAACCCGTTCCCTTTCTGTACGAAGCCTTCAAACTCCAGAGTGCATTTTCCTCTTTCAGCCCACTTCAATTCAGACATGAAATTTTCACGGGAGATACTTGACCTGTATTTAGATTTTGTGATTTCCTGCTGCAAAGGTACATCCACATACCCGCTTTGTGCCGAGCGTACTTAAAAGTTTTCCAATAACTCAATCAAGTGTTAGTGCTTAAATTTAAATTAATTAAAATGAGGGGCCCCTGGGTGGCTCAGGTGGTTGGGCGGCTGCCTTTGGCTCAGGTCACGATCTCATGGATCCCGGGATCGAGCCCCACGTCAGGCCTCCTGCTCAGTGGGGAGTCTGCTTCTCCCTCTGCCTACTCCACCCCCCCCCGCCCTCAAATAAATAAATAAAATCTTGAAGGGCCTTAATTAAAATAAAAGAATTAGAAAATCCAGTCCCTCAAACTAGCCACTTTATCAAAGTGCTCCGCAGCCTCTTGGGATAGCGACTCCAGCTCGAACAGCACCGCGCTGAGATCGGACTTTAAAAAAGCACGACCAGGGCGCCTGGGTGGCTCAGTTGGTTAAGCGACTGCCTTCGGCTCGGGTCGTGATCCCGGAGTCCCGGGATCGAGTCCCACGTCGGGCTCCCTGCTCGGCGGGGAGTCTGCTTCTCCCTCTAACCCTACCCCCTCTTGCGCTCTCTCTCTCACTCTCTCTCTCAAATAAATAAATAAAATCTTTAAAAAAAAAAAATAAAAAAGCACGACCAGAGGGGCGCCTGGGTGGCTCAGTCATTAAGCATCTGCCTTCGACTCAGGTCATGATCCCAGGGTCCTGGGATCGAGCCCCGCATCGGGCTCCCCGCTCAGTGGGAAGCCTGCTTCTCCCCCTCCCACTCCCCCTACTGTGTTCTCTCTCTTGCTGTGTCTCTGTCTGTCAAATAAATAAATAAAATCTTTAAAAAAATAAAAAAAATAAAAAAGCACGACCATGATACCACTGACCCACTAATGATTCCGTAACATCATCTACTATCTGTTTGGTGTTCAAGTCACTGATTCTCTCCCAGCTGTCTTTTTCTGCATCCTGAGCCAGTGGTTCTTAACCTTTTGGTGGGGCCAGAGATCCCTTTGCGAACCTAGAGAATGCTACACACCCCTCTCCCGAAAATGGTGTGTGTCAGGCCATTCCAGGCCTACGGAGGCTTCTGTGTTAAAGGAAAACCAAGGGGCTAATTACACTCAAGGAAATCAAAGACAGAAATCGGACACAATGTAAGCAGTACAGAGAGAGTTCCCTAAGGGCAAAAGTGAGCATCTGAGACTCTCTATTAACAACGGCTGATGTTTAGGGGCGCCTGGGGGGCTCAGTCGGTTAAGTGTCTGCCTTGGGCTCAGGTCATGATCCCAGGGTCCTGGAATCAAGCCCCACATTGGGCGGCCTGCTCAGTGAGGAGTCTGCTTCTCCCTCTCTCACCTGCTCATGCTCTCTCTCTCTCAAATAAATAAAATCTTAAAAAAAAAAATGGCTGATATTTAAACAAACAAACAAGGCTGACATTTATTTAAGACGTTCGGTGAACCCAGCCCTTTTCTAAGCATTTTACACATATTAACTTCACTGAATCCCACAACCACACAAATGATTGCTACAAACAAGGAAACTGTCTCAGAGGAGGTGCTCATCCTGCAGCTGCGGTATGACCCAGGCGTCTGAGTCCGTGGCCTTGACCCTCAGCCTGAGGCACTAGGCCTGACTCTCAGCGTGGAGCGGGACAGCTAGTGCATGCCTCGTCCTTCCCCTGGAAATTCTGTCCCCTTTTTCCTTCTAGGCTTCATCAAGGAGACCCCTCCTGTGGGAAGCTTATCTCTCCAGGCTGAATTAGGTGATCCCTGTGCTCTGAGTTACCTCCAATATAGCTGCTATCCCTCAGTATTTCCCTCTCCAGGCCAGGAGCCTCTGGAGGGATGGGCCTGGGAAGGACTCTAGTCTGGGTCCCAGCACTGCCTGGCACCTGGGCAGAGCGGGGGGCTCAGACAGGTCATAATAGGATCAGTTAGCTGCTGCCAACTCTTGCTCTCAGGGTCGTGGGTTTGGGCTCTGTGCTGGGCATGAAGCCTACTTAAAAAAAAAAAAAAAAAAGAGGGGCGCCTGGGTGGCTGAGTTGGTTAAGCGTCTGCCTTTGGTTCAGGTCATGATCCCAGGATCCCCTGCTCAGCGGGAAGCCTGCTTCTCCCTCTCCCATTCCCCCTGCTTGTGCTCGCTCTCTCTCTCTCTGTCAAATAGATAAATAAAAATCTTTTTTAAAAAATGTTAAAACCATTCTTAATTTGTAGGTTATACAAAAACAAGTGGGGGTTGTAAATCATATATCCAATAAAGGAACTGTATCTAGAATATACAAAAAAACGCTACAACGCAATAATAAAAAGACAAATAACTCAATTTAAAGATGGGCAAAAGGGGGGGCGGCCTGGCTGGCTCAGTTGGTGGAGCATGTGACTCTTGATCTTGGGGTTGTGAGTTCGAGCCTCGTGTTGGGTGTGAGATTACTTAAAAATAAAATCTTTTTTAAAAATTATTTGTTGCGGGCGCCTGGGTGGCTCAGTTGGTTGAGCAACTGCCTTCGGCTCAGGTCATGATTCTGGAGTCCCGGGATCGAGTCCCACGTCGGGCTCCCTGCTCAGCGGGGGGTCTGCTTCTCCCTCTGACCCTTCCCCTCTCATGCTCTCTGTCTCCCATTCTCTCTCTCAGATAAATAAATAAAATCTTAAAAAAAAAATAAAAAAAAAAATAAAAAAAATAAAAATTATTTGTTGGGGCGCCTGGTGGCTCAGTCATTAAGCATCTGCCTTCAGCTCAGGTCATGATCCCGGGGTCCTGGGATCGAGCCCCACATCGGGCTCCCTGCTCAGCAGGAAGCCTGTTTCTCCCTCTCCCTCTGCCTGTGGCTCCCCCTGCTTGTTCTCTCTCTGTGTGTCAAATAAATAAAATCTTAAAAAAAAAAAAAAAAGGGGGTCAGAGAACCACAAGTGTGGAGAACCTGGAACCCTCAATGCACTGACAGTGGGAATGGAAGCTGGGGCAGCCACTTTGGAACAGTCTGGCGGTTCCTCAAAGGCTGAAACACAGAGTTACCGTTTGACGCAGCAATTCCACTCCCAACGGACATGAAACCACGTCCACACAAAAACTCTGGACACAAATATCCATAGTATTCAGAAGAGCCAAAAGGTGGAAACAACTCAAGTGTTCATCAACTGATGAATGGATGAACAAACTATGGTATACCTCAGACAAAGGAATAGTATTCAGCCATAAAAAGCATGAAGTACTGATACGTGCTACAGAATGGATTAACCTTGAAAACATTATGCTGAAAGAAGCCAGTCCAAAAAAAAAAAAAAAATTCCATTTATGTGACATGCCCAGATTAGGTATATCCGTAGTGACAGAAAACAGAGTAGTGGATATTAGTGCTGGGGTGGAGGGGAGAGTGGGGAGTGACGGATAATGGGTCCTGGGTTTCTTTTTGGAGTGATGAAAATGTTCTAGAACTGACTGTGGTGATGGTTGCACAACTCTGTGTTTATACTAAAGACCACTGAGGGGCGCCTGGCTGGCTTGTAGGTAGAGCATGCGATTCTTGATCTTGGGGTCATGAGTTCCAACCCCACGTCGGATGTGGAATCTACTTAACAAACAAACAAACAGAAAAACAAAAAAACACCAAAAAACCCCACTGAATTGTATACTTTATTTTCTTAAGATTTTATTTTTAAGTAATCTCTACACCCAAGGTGGGGCTGGAACTCATGACCCGGAGATCAAGAGTTGCACACTCCTCCAACTGAGCAGCCAGGCACCCCTGAATTGTAGACTTTAAATGGGTGAACTATATAAATAAATATAAATAAATCTGATTTCTGTTTAAAAAAAAAAAAAAAAAAAGGAAGTCAGCAGATTTTGGGTTTGGCCTGTTGACCCCTGGCATGGAGAAATAAGTAAAATGAGGTTACAAGAAAACAAAAAGACAAATTCATACCCAGAGGGGATGATCAACAGAATAAGTGATCCAGTTTCTTTCTTTCTTTCTTTTTTTTTTAAGATTTTTTATTTGTCAGATAGAGCGAGCACAAGCAGGGGGAGTGGCAGGCAGAGGGAGAAGCAGGTTTCCCGCTGAGCAAGGGGCCCCACGCGGGACTCGATACCAGCACCCTGGGATCATGACCTGAGCTGAAAGCAGAAGCTTAACCGACTGAGCCACCCAGGCGCCCCTGATCCAGTTTCTTTCATAAATCAATTATGCCAAGAAGAATAAAGGGTGGGGTGGAGGGGACTATTCTAAATTAAGAGGAATTTAAGAGACATAATAGCAATGACTTGACTGGATTCTGATTCAAACAAATGAAACTTTTCTTTTAAAGGCATTTTTGACACAAGAAGATTTGGTTATTGACCAAGTAATAGGTAATATTCCAGAACTTTTGCTTTTGGAAAGTGTGATGATGGTATTGCGGTCCTGTAAATGTCCCTTGTTTTTCCAACATGCATCCTTAAAGCTTTAGGGATGATATGTCACGATGGGTAGGATTTGCCATATATGCATATATTTATGTATTTATACAAGATTTTATTTATTTGACAGAGAGAGACACAGTGAGAGAGGGAACACAAGCAGGGGGACTGGGAAAGGGAGAAGCAGGCCACCAGCCGAGCAGGGAGCCCAATGCGGGGCTCGATCCCAGGACCCTGGGATCATGACCTGAGCCGAAGGCAGACGCCTAACGACCGAGCCACCCAGGCGCCCCAAGTTTGACCATTTTCATAATAGAACATTAAAGTGAAACCCTTCGAGGCCCAAGTTCACACCGACCCAACAGCACCGTGGGGATGAGAACCCAGGTCGGCCGGCGCCAGAGCTCCACGGAGGACAAGGTCAAACCCTACACCAACTCGGAGAAGGAACGGGCTGTCAAAAAGGTGCAAAGGCGGCGGTGGGCGGCTGCACAATCTCCTCCGCCCTCCCCGCCACAGTCTGGGAAACTGAGGCAGGAAAGGGGGGTCCGTCTTCCTCAACTCCCACTCCTTAAACCCCACCCCCACCCCCCGCAAGAGTCCCAGTCTCCCCTCCCCCTGGGACTCCCGTTCCCTCGTCCTCTACCGTGAAATACCAACTCTCAGCCGAACTGGCGGATGGAGGCTGAGCTACCTCCAGGGGATGCTGGGAGATGTAGTTCAGCTTCAAACTTGGGGGCCTGGAGTGCTCTATTAATGATTGACAGGGAGTCGGGAATTCGAAATCCTGTCCCTGTCTCCCTCAGGACCCCAGGAGTCTAGCCCGCGGGAAGGCGATCGCAGCAACGTTATCCCGCCACCGCCTGGAACTCACCTTACAAACGACTCCTCGTTCCTTCGTTGTTTCTTCAACTGTGCCCCTACACCGGAAAGGAGGGCTGTTTTCCCTCTCCGCTTCGCCCACTTCCGCCCGGCAAAAGAGACGGGAAGTAGATCTGCCCCGAGTTGCCGAGATACCTCGTCGGACTTGGTAAGTCCTCCCTTCTTCTTTCCCTCCCTCCGGAAACGGGAGTAGCAACTTGAAGGTTCCGGTTAGTGCAACTGGCGTGAATATGGGGCGCGCTTAGTATATACTAGGCATTTCCCCGGGCGGGCGATTTCCTGCTTAGGCCCAGGCTTCGCGTTTCTCCAAGTCCGAATTTAAGGATTAGCCACTTCATCCAGAGATTGGGAAGCTCACTCCCCCAAGTCCATCAGTCACTGACTGCATGTTGAGAGACAATTGAGAAGGGACAGTTCCTCTGGCCCCAGCTTATGAGCAGAGCAATTGAGAAATCAGAAGTCAAAGTCCTTCAAATCACCTCAGGAAATAGGAATTGACTACAGCATCGTCCACCTACCCCCAGGGACCAAGGCATACATACATTTCCCGCCAGTTTTTAGCTATCTAGCTATCTGGAGACCTAGACATTTATTTCCCGAGCTCACCCAGGGAAGGTTCCATCCCAGGGAGGCCAACAAGGGAAGAGGTACATATCCAATCCCCTAAGTGCCCCCACGGTGTCGGTGTCGGAGACCCTGGCTTCCCAGGGGGTCCCTGGACCTTAGGCCCTTCATCCTAAGGTCCCTTTAAATACTTTGTCCCTTACCTGAGTCCCGCCCAGGGCAGGTAATCACAAACCCCGCCCCTCTGCCAGAAACCAGGATCGTCTTGATTACCGGGAGAGGGGAACCCCTCCTTCCTCTCCCCTCGCCTCTCCCCTGTCCCCCATTCACAGCTGGCCGAAGCTGGCAGAGGAAGCCCCGATTGAAGAAGAAGGGAAAGTGCTCACAGGTCTGGGCAGGTAAGTGAATGTCCCCTGGAGGCAGAGCCTGGCTTGGGGACCCTGGCCTCCTGACTCCCTGCCCCTCTGGGACTCAGAAGTTCCCATCCCCCAGCCCCAGGAGTCCAGGACCTCCACTCCCTTCTCCCCCTGGACCCGAGAATATAGGCTCTTTGCCTCTCCTGTGATCTTTGATCTATGTGGGTGGATGTGGCAATGGGCACAGGGAGAGGCAAGTATAGGTGGAAATTACCAAGAAGAAAGGAATCCTGATCACTGATGGACATGTTTATGAGCACCTACTATGTGTCAAGATTCGTGTTGGGATGGGGCGCCTGGGTGGCTCAGTCGTTAGGCGTCTGCCTTCAGCTCAGGTCATGCTCCCAGGGTGCTGGGATCGAGCCCCGCATCGGGCTCCCTGCTTAGCCGGAAGCCTGTTTCTCCCTCTCCCACTCCCCCTGCTTGTGTTCCTGCTCTCGCTGTCTCTCTCTGTCAAATAAATAAAATCTTAAACAAACAAACAAACAAAAAAAGATTTGTGCTGGGTGCTGCAGACATGGTAGAGAAAAAGATAAGCTCCCTGCTCCAGTCTCTGGAGGCACGCTGTTTTCACTCAAATCATGCTTCTGAATCTTGCAAATTGTATTACCTTGGGAAATTCTTTTACCTCTCTGTGCCTCATGTTCCTCATCTGTAAAATGGGGATAATAATAGCAGTGCTGTGAAAATTAAACTGAGTTGCCACAGGGACCTGGCCCAGAATACAGGCTACGTAAGGGTCTGCTATGATTATATGATTATTATCATGGACCATAGAGTCCAGTCGGGGTGACCTTGCCTCATTCCCCAGGGGCTGAGGCACTTGCTATCTCTCCCACTCCTGGTCTCAGGTGTTCATAAAATATGAGGGGCTACCCCTCTCTGCCGCTGCTATACCTGGGATTGACCACCTGCTTAGACACCTCACCCAGTGGGGAGCAAGACCAAGGTGAGTGTTTGAGGGACGAGCTGGTGTCCAGGCACAGACCTCCATCCACCTTCCCCTGACTCAGGAACCCTTGCTTCTAGTCCCCTCCTCTCCCAGAACGCCATAGTTCTCCATCCCCTTAGGTTCGGGTTCCTCCATGTTCCCCAGGCTTAGGAACTCCCCATTTCTCTGTCCTTCGTGTCCTTTGGGCCCAGGAGTCTTCCTGGACTCCCCAGAGGCCCAGAGCTTTCTAGGAAGCCATAGCCGGATTCCACGAGCCAATCACTGGGACCTGGAGCTGCTCACGCCAGGAAACCTGGAACGGGAGTGTTATGAGGAGCGGTGTTCCTGGGAGGAGGCGAGGGAGTATTTTGAGGACAATACTCTGACGGTGAGAGCCACTCTAGGTCCTGGGATGTCCTGGCCCACAATTCCCTCTACCCTGGGTCTCAGAAATCAGGGTGGGTTGGTTTGGGGGGTATGGAATCTCCCCGTTGGCATGCTGTCTTTCCACCTGCTCGACTTCCATCCTTTCAAGGAGCGCTTTTGGGAGAGCTACATCTACAATGGCAAAGGAGGTGAGTTGGGGCGGGGGGGCGGGGGCTCTTGTTCTGTGCAGCTAAGGCAGCCCTTTCCCCTGGAGGTTGAACCAGCATCCCCTACCCCAAATTTGCCTCCTCCAAATTCAATGCTCCCTGAGTATCCTGGAGGTGGTTATTAAAAGAGTCCCCTCCTTTGAGACTAGAGCCCCTGCCTGAGGAACCCACCACACCTTATTTGGAGGAGGTCTCATGTCTTTAGGAAGAAGGAAGTGCAGGTGGAGAGGGGTTACAGCCCTGGGGCCTATGAGACCTCAGGCTCAGAGGCACCGACCCACCTGAGTCCTTCTTCGGAGTCCAGAGCCCCAGCCCTTCTGCAGCTTGGTTGCTAGGGGGACTGCTCCCTAGCAACGGGGCCTGGCCACCCCAGGCCAGGCTGTGGAAGCCTGTGCATCCTCACCTTCCCAGGCTGCCCGCCCCCAACCCTTCCTGTGAGTTCTAAGGCCCCACCATGGCTGCAGTCTTGTTGCTAAGGGGGACTGCTCCTTAGCAACCAGGCCTGGCCAGGCCGGACCAAGGAAGCCTGCAGCACTCACTACCTGGCTGGCTTCCCCTCCCCCACAGCCCCATCCCGGCCTTGGCCTGGTTACCAAGGAGGCCTCCCTAGCAACCACACCTAGCCAGGCTCAGGACCCAAGGCCCACTGCCCAGGGAGGAACCCCCTCCCTGCACCACATGCCCCATCCCCTTGTGGCCTGGTTGCTAGGGGTGGATGCCCCTTAGCAACAAGCCCTAGGTCTGGGCTGGAGTCCTCACATTGGAGCCTGGTTGCTAGGGGAGGTAACTACCTCACTGCAGGCCTAGTAAGGCCTGGTGGCTCCTTGAATCCACCTAAAACATGTCAGAACCCGGAGGGCCCGCCTTCCCAGCGCAGCTCTTTGCTAAGGGGGCTGAAAGCCTGGGGTTTACTGTTTGAGCAAAGCTCCCGACCCAGTGCTAAAGGAAGTTTCCCCAGCAGCAAGACCCAGGAGGGCCTCACCAAGCTGGTGTTCTCCCTGTGTCTGCTTCCCTTCAGATAAGTGGCCTTGGATTGCTAAAGGCCTAGGGTCCTAGCAAAGGGCCCACCTGAGTTCTAGACACCCAAAAATCTGTTAGTTGGCAGGGGGTGATCCCGAAATTCCTCCATTGATAAATGAATTTTTCATAGCCTTCTGGTCAATTCAGAAACCTTCCTGCGATTCTGTTCTTCCTTCAGAGTTGAGGTCTGGTCCCTCAGTGGCCTGGATGTGGTAAAGGGACTATGTTCCAGAGGCGGGGAGGGGTGCCAGATAAAACATAGGATACCCTCGGGCGCCTGGGTGGCTCAGTCGGTTAAGCGACTGCCTTCGGCTCAGGTCATGATCCTGGAGTCCCGGGATCGAGTCCCGCATCGGGCTCGCTGCTCAGCGGGGAGTCTGCTTCTCCCTCTGACCCTCCCCCCTCTCATACTCTATCTCATTCTCTCTCTCAAATAAATAAATAAAATCTTAAAAAAAAAACAAAACATAGGACACCCTCCCCATCAGTTAAATTTGAATTTCGGGCGCCTGGGTGGCTCAGATGGTTGAGCGTCTGCCTTCGGCTCAGGTCATGATCTCAGGGTCCTGGGATCGAGTCCCGCATCAGGCTCCCTGCTCCTTGGGAGCCTGCTTCTCCCTCTGCCTCTCTCTCTCTCTCTCTCTCTGTCTCTCATGAATAAATAAATAAAATCTTTATAAAAAAAAAATTTGAATTTCAAATACAAATAAATTTTTTAGTATAAGTATATTCTAAATACTCCAAGGGACATACTTACACTATAAAATATACATTGTGTATCTAAAATTAATGTTTAATTGGTGTCATATATTATTATTTGCTAAATCTGGTAATGCTCAGTGTGGGGGCCTCTGCAGTTGCCTACCTGAGCTCCCCACCCCCAACTTCAGTGTGTCCATTGCCCTCTTAGCAGATGGATTTTGCTTAGGAGGGACTTGAGCCACGCTTTGTCCAGGAAGGGGCCTCTGTCACCATGGGGATTCCGCCACCATATTTTTTTAGTCCCAGGTGAAGTTATCATAGACCCTTTATGTGTTTGATCTCAATGAATTTCCATAGCCCATGGGGGAGGACTTATTGTTCCCATTTTACAGAGCAGCAAATGGAGGCTTAGAGAAATGAGTGGGTTGAGTTGCCTGGGGTCATGCAGCTAGGAAGTGGCCCCTGCCGTTCTGCTTTGCTTCTTGGCCTGTACTCTTCCTTCAGGGGGAAGGCATTGGGTTGTCGGGGTGAGTGACAGCCCCTGACACAGTGCCCCCCACATCCCCCCACTGCAGGGCGTGGACGAGTGGACGTAGCAGGCCTGGCTGTGGGGCTGACGTCTGGCATCCTGCTCATTGTCCTGGCCAGCTTGGGAGCCTTTTGGTATCTGCATTGCCGACGGGGTAGAGGCCAGCAGCCCTGTCCCCAAGAGTAAGGAGGATTCAGAGAGAAGGGGCCTGGGGGCTGGAAAGCAGGGTGAGCAGAGGAAGTTGGAAGGGTGGATCTAAGGAGAGATGAGTCAAGGATTGGGACAGGTGGGCACTGAGGAAGGATCTGGGGAGACTATCAGGTGGAGAGTCAGTCTGTGAGAACGTGCGGGTACGGTTATTGCCGTTTGTCTGACTATGTCCTCAGTACCCGGCACACAGTAGGAGCTCAATCAGTATTTGCCGCCTGTCTCCATGGTACCCGGTTTATGTGTGATCATCACTCTGTCTGCATTGTATCTGGTGAGGCTGCAGCGTGTGGTCTCTGGGTGTCTGTGATATGTCAGTTTCCGTGGTGACAGGCACACGTGTGTGTGTGTGCGCCTTCTGAGTTGTCTAGGCGTGTCTTTCTCAGTGGCAGGGTCTAAGAAAGTGCTTGAGTGTCAGTCTTCAAAGTATGGTGGGTCTGGGGGTTTTTCGGAAGGGTTTGTTGTTAGGAGTGGCACCGGGAAATTTGTGACTGGGTGTATCTCTGTGTTGTGTCTGCTTCTGTGTGTGTCTGCCTGTCTCTCTGCAGGGCTTTTTCTCCATTGCTCTCGTGTAGCTGGAACGCATGTGTGTCTGTGAATAAGAGTATGTCTCAGCAGTTAATCTCTGTCTGCCCCTCTCTGTTCGTCTGCCTGTCACTCTGAGGTGCTTTTCTGTGTGCCGGGTCAGGCTGAAGGTGACCCTCTTTCCCCCGCTCTTTCTCCCTTCCATTTGTGTCCCCATGCCACCCTCAGAGTCTCTGTGTCCCTAGGTCTTCCCGCCTGCCTTCTCCCCAGTCCCTCTATCCTGTAGGTTTCCCCGGCTAACCGTGTACTTTCTGTCCCCAGGGCTGAGCTCATTAATTCCCTAAGTCCCCTGGGCGACCTAGGCCCACCGACGCCCCTGCCTCCACCCCCACCCCCACCCCCAGGCCTCCCCACCTACGAGCAGGCTCTGGAGGCCTCTGGGGTGCACGACCTACCTCCGCCCCCCTACACCAGGTACTGGGCTGGGCTTCTACCCGGGGGTGGGGAGCAGAGGGGAGGATGCTGCGGGAGGAGGGGCGTGGGCTCAGGGGCGGGACTTGGAATTTTGAGCTTATTATCCGGGGCGAGGCTTGGAGCGTGGGGGCGGGGTCCTATGCAATTATCTGGGGGCGTGGCCCAGTGTTGTCCGTGTGGAGCTTTACCGGAGGGTGGGTCTTACGCCCAGAGGGTCTGCGATTGGCTGAGACGCCCGCGGGCGGGTCGGAGTGGTCTAGGTTCAGGGAGGGAAAAACAGCCGGGTCTTTGACTCCCCGTTGTGCCCCTCCCCTTGCAGCCTCAGGAGGCCTCGCTGAGGAGCTGCTTCGGAGCCGAGGTTCCCCAGATTCACAGCGGATTCCAGAGCCCCCAGGCCTCTTAAACTACATAGCTGAGATCGGGGAGTGGTGGGAGTGGGGGTCGTCCGGCCCGAGGCCTACCCTGGCACACGTGTTTCCGCCGAGGACGGATACGCGCATATCCCCGGCCAACGTGTTCCCTCGTCCCGGTTACTCGCGGGCTCCCAGGCTTTCCTGACTTGGGGGGGGGGTTACCCGCCATTCCCGCCCCCGGGGTAGGCGTGCGTGGAAACTCGGACCCCGGCGCGTAGGCCGGGTATACCCACTCGCGTGAGTGAGCAGGTGTGACAAGGCCATCGCCCTACAGTGCCACGGGCCACGCACACGCAGGGCCCTGCTTATGCACACGCATGTTTTCGTGCGCTCCCGGTGCACGCTCGCAGGCGCTCTGGAACCCGGGGAAAGGGCGGGGGGCATATTTGCAAACGTGCTTTTTAGGGGAGGGCTCGCGTTGCACCGGGAGACTGGAGTTGAGCTCCTCTCGTAAATGAAAATGCTTTGTAAAAGAGACAAAAAGTGAAACAACGCAAAAAAATAAAAATCAAATAAACTGAATTGCATTCCCGGGCGCGTCTGCGCGCGGCGGAGTTGGCTTTCTGTACAAACGCTGCGCCCTACACCCCCAGGCCCTGCTAGCGCTCAGTATCTCTCTCTCTCTCTCTCTCTTTTTTTTTTTTTTTGCATTTGCACGGGATTGTGGGAGGAAGCGGAGCGCAGCCAGACACCCCGCCGCCCGCCCCCCCTTCCCCTCCCCCCTCCCCCAGCCGCCTTGTGCAAAGATGGCTGCACCGTGAGCGCAGAGGAGGAGGAGGCGGCGGCGGCGGCGGCGAGAGAGCGAGCACCCAGCGCCCGCACCCACCCCGGGGCCGCCCGGGACGCCCCCTCCTGAGCGCGCGCCCTCCCTTCTCTCTTGCAAGCGCCGGGGCAAAGGCGGAGACAGCGGGGTCCCTCCTACCCCCCTTTCCCTCCAGGGGGAACCCCCCTTCCCCCCTCCTTGGCTCGGCGGCTGCACCCCCCTCCCTTGCCCGCCCCTCCGCCCCTCCGCCCCTGCCCCCTCCCTCCCCAGCCCGGGGCCTTCCCGGGCCTTCGGCGGCTGCAAAGAAAAAGAGAGAGAGAGAGAGAGAGAGAGAGAGGGGAAAAAAAAAGCAGCAGCGGAGGGAGCGGCGGCGGAGGAGAGCGCGCGCGCGCCCCCTCCCTCCCTCCCTCCCTCCCCCTCCCCCCAATTTCCACCGCGGCCAATTCATGGACAGGAACTACCCCAGCGCCGGCTTCGGGGACCCGCTCGGCGCCGGGGCGGGATGGAGTTACGAGAGGTCAGCGAAAGCTAGGTAAGGAGCCGAGGGTGGCCTGGAGGAAGGGGCCAAGGGGTGGGGGCCCAGCCGGGCCGGGCCTGGCCCGCCTGGCGAGGCGTGCATCGCAAACTCCCCTCCGGCTTGCAAGGGAGCGGCCTTCCTCGGTTTGCAACAACGCCGCCGCCCCAGTTTGCAAATTGCAAACTCCGCCAAAGCCAGCTCCGGCATGCAAAGGGAGAGATGCAGCGGGAAAATGGGGGTGCAAAACAATTTCGGACGGAAAGGCCCTGGGAAGGTGGGAGGGACTGGCGAAGCAAGGCCTGGATTTCCCCCCATCCTTGGATTCCCGGCTTGCTGATCCCTCCCCCCTGCGCCCCAGGCTCTGCTCTTGCAAAGGTGGGATGGAAAGGAGAATTAGAACGCAGACCTGGGGGGCGCCCCCCCTCCCGTCCTATTGTTCCGGGACTGCGCGAGGCCGCGCCACTCGGCCTCCCCCCCCCGAAATTCCGCGCGCAGAGTGGGCACAGGGCCCCGCCCCCTTTCCAAGCTGGGGTTCTGTGTGTGTAGGGGGGGTCCTGGAATCTGAGACACGCCCCCTTTAGCTCCCCCACCCCCAAAGGCAGAGAATCCTAGTTGATGGCGAGGAGTGGAGTATTTGACCTCTTGAGTCCAAGCCATGAATCGGGGCCGTTGCATGGGAAGATTCAGATGTTTCCCTGGTGTGTGGTTGTGTGTGTGAGCGTGGGCCCTGTTCGTGCTTAGTTGGTAGCCTGCTCACCTGCGAATCAGCCCCTTTCCTGCTGTTTATGTCCTGCCCTCACTCTTCACCTGTCCCCAGCCCTGCGCCCCCTGGGTTTCCCAGCGTGGCTGGGCATGACCCCACATGTGTTAGGCTTTTTCATTTGGGACGTAGCGCTCTGTATGTCTCCTTCCCCACGGGTGAGCTCGATAGTCGTTTGCACACATACCTGGGTTTGCAAGGGCTCATGCATTTGAACCTCAACCCTGGGGGATGGACGTTATTCATGTTCGCACTTGTACCTGGTACTTTCCCCTAGTCCTATCCCTTCCCCACCCCCCATCCCAGCCGTTTGGGGAACAGTCTACCTCCTGCTCCCGACTCGGTTTGCATCACTCCATGAGGTTCAGGGCCATGTGTTCCCACGTGTGTGCAGTAGAGTGGGCGTCCTTATGCACCTCTCAGGTTGGCCCCAGGGCCTTGTGTCATCCAGGGGGTGGTGGGCTCTGTAGGAGGTCCATGCCTTTCACATTTTTAACTTGAGGCACTTTCTCCGACTCTTCACCCTCTTCTGTTTGTCTCGTCGCTGTGCATGGCTGTGTTTGTAAACGTGAGACTATCTGGGCTCTATTTATTGGGGCTCGAGTGGGGAATGTTTCATGACTCTTTTCGTTGGGTACCCCGATTCCCTTGTCTTCTTTCCTTTAGGGCCCAAGGTTCCCTAGGATAACCCCCAGTCAGCTGGAAGATTCCCCCCACACCCCGGGGGATTTGCTGAGTTCCCTTCTCCTAGGGCAGCCTCGGAGGACACCCTAACATCTCTCCCTTCCCCCCAGCTTGGTCTATGGCAGCTCCAGGACCTCGCACCCCGAGACCGACATCTTACACCGCCAGGCCTACGCGGCCCCCCACCCACTGCAAAGCTATGCCACCAACCACCACCCGGCAGGTACGGCCCCCGTCCTGCCCCGCCTGGGCTGGCCCTCCCTCCGAGGCAGCTGGTTGGCTGCTGAAAGTTCCACCCCTCCTAATTGGCCGTGCCCTGTGTCCTGGCCCGCCCCTTGCTACCTCTCCTCTGATTGGTTGCCTCTGTGGCTGCTGGTCCCTGCTCAATTTCACGCTGGATTCGTCCACCCTTGTCTCTGGCCCCGCCTCTTTCGCTCCAATTGGCCCCGTCCCCTCAGCCCCCAAATCCCACCTTCTCTTCCAGGCTTTTCCTCCTCTCTATCCCACCCCAGTCCTTTCCCTCTGGGTTTGCCCGTCCTCTTGGCTCCTTGGTTATGTGAATTCTTTCTTCCTGATTCCTTTTTTTCCTGATTGGCTCTAAGTCTTTGGGCCTTCCCTTTTTTTCCTGGGTTTGCCCACCACCTTATTCTTCTTCCTGTAGTCCTACCTCTAGCGCTTCTGATTGGCTCCCTTCTTCCTCGTTGAACCAGCAAGGAGATTATGTTGTCCTATTTGATCCTTAACTTTCCTGGTTGGCTCCTTACCTTTTTTCTTTCCCATTTTTTTTCCCCCGGGATCCTCCCACTTTTAATCAACCCCTTTCGGCCTGTACTCCGGTCCTTCTAAGTGGCCCCGGTACCCCATCCCTTCCCCTTCCTTGCTAGAATTGCCCAAATCCTTTTGTGTTTCCCCTGCCCCCCCCATAAGAACTCTGTCCTGTTGCACCCACTTCCTTTGATTCTGGGTTTTTCTACTCCTTTGCCTACCTTTCCTTTCCTGGGCTCCCTGCCCTTATGATTGGCGTACACTTCATCCTGCTTTTTGGCTCCCTTTTTCCCCTTTGTTGTCCTCGGCCCTGTCTCTTTAGCTTGGCTGTGTCCACTTTATCCTCTTTGAATCTTCCTCTTTGCTTCCTCCAGCCCTTTTCCCTGACCCAACTTGCTTTTGGCCTCTTCCTTTTCCCTTTCAACTCTGCCTTACAAGCCCACTTAGCTGACTCTACTCCCTTGTCCTTGGCCAGGCCTCTCTGGACTCTTCGACACTGGCCTCCACCACGCGGGCTCAGCAGGGCCCGACGCCTCCGTCATGAACCTCATCTCAGCCCTGGAGTCCCGGGGCCCCCAGCCTGGCCCGTCTGCCTCCTCTCTCCTCTCCCAGTTCCGCAGTCCTTCCTGGCAAACAGGTAAGCCCAGCGCCGGCCCAGGAGGGCCAGGGTGGGGCTGGCATGTGGTCCGCCCTGACCTATGGTCTTCTCCATCGTCCCCAGCCATGCACACGCCAGGCCCCACGGAGCTCTTCATTTCAGGCGCCCTGCCGGGTTCCAGCACCTTTCCATCCTCCTCTGCCCTGTCGGCCTACCAGCACCCGGCTTCCTTCGGCAGCCGCCCCTTCCCAGTGCCCTCGTCCCTCAGCCTCCAAGACCCCCCGTTCAGCCCCCCAGCTAATGGGCTCCTGTCCCCTCATGACGTGTTGCACCTGAAGCCCTCACAGGCACCCACAGTGCCATCCTCGCTGGGCTTTGAGCGCCTGGCGGGGGGCGGTGTCCTGGGGCCCGCTGGTCTCGGCCCGGCCCAGACCCCTCCATACCGCCCCGGCCCCCCAGACCCCCCCCCACCTCCCCGCCACCTCCCGACTCAGTTCAACCTGCTGGCTTCCTCTTCCGCCGCTGCCGCCGCCGCCGCCGAGCAATCCTCCCCACAGCTGTACAACTTCTCGGGTGCCGCCCCGGGCCCCCCGCCACCCGAGCGGGCCCTGCCCCGCCAGGACACCGTCATCAAGCACTACCAGCGGCCAGCCAGTGCCCAGCCCCCGCCACCCCCGCCACCAGCCCATGCCCTCCAGCACTACCTGAGCTGTGGAGGCAGCTATCCCTCCATGGGGCACAGGGCTAACCTGGCCTGCAGCCCCCTGGGTGGTGGGGAGCCCTCCCCCGGGGCTGGCGAGCCTAGCAAGGCCGGGCCCAGTGGAGCCACGGCTGGGGCATCGGGCCGGGCTGCGGGCCCCGAGGCGGCTGGAGGAGGTGGGGCAGGGGGTGGCGGTGGAGGTTACCGCCCCATCATTCAGTCGCCCGGTTACAAGACGGGCAAAGGCGCCTACGGAGCAGCTGCGGGCGGTGCCAACAGGCCCCCACCACCCCGTTCAACGGCCACGCCCAAATGCCAGAGTCTGGGTGGGCCAGCAGCGGCCTATGCCACCGGGAAGGCCTCTGGGGCTGGTGGGGCAGGTGGCCAGGCCTATTCCCCTGGTCAGCCCCAAGGGCTTCTAGGACCCCAGGCCTATGGGCAAGGGTTTGGAGGGGGTCAAGCCCAGGACTTGAGCAAAGGCCCTAGCTACTCAGGGGGGCCCCCGCAGCCCCCCAGTGGTCCCCCGCCTCCTGGCCTAGCCACGTGTCAGAGCTACTCCCCGGATCAGCTGCAGGGGCAGCTGTATGGGGTTCAGGGCGAGCCATACCCAGGCCCAGCTGCCCACTCCCAGGGGCTACCCACGGCCAGCCCCTCGCTCAGCTACAGCACTGGCCATTCCCCAGCGCTCTCGGGTCACGGCGGTGGCTGGGGGCCCAGCTCCCTGGGGGGTGGCGGGGAGGCCAGCCCTTCTCACATCATCCGCCCACTGCAGTCACCGCCTGCCCCCGGCCGCCCGCCTGGAGTCGGCTCTCCAGGAGCCCCTGGCAAATACCTGAGTTCGGTCCTGGCCTCAGCCCCGTTCCTGGCGCCTCCAGGAGCCGGCAGCTACGCAGCCGGAGCAGGTGGCTACAAAGGCAAGGGGGATGGCTCGGAGCTGCTGGCTGGGCCTGGTGGGCCTCCTGCCGAGCGCACAGAGGATGAGGAATTCCTCATCCAGCATCTCCTGCAGGCACCTAGCCCCCCGCGGACCTCAGGGGCAGATGGCTTGGTGGGTGAAGATGGGGCAGCGGATGCTTCCAAGGGACTTGGGGGTAGTGGTGGGGCCGGGGGTCCACCGGGCACACCCTACGAGCTGGCCAAGGAAGACCCCCAGAGGTATCATCTACAGAGCGTCATCCGTACCAGTGCCAGCCTCGATGAGGGCGCCACAGCAGCCCTGGAGCTGGGCCTGGGGAGGCTGAAGGAGAAGAAGAAAGGGCCAGAACGGGGCGGCGAGACCCCGGAGGGGCTGGCCACCTCAGTTGTCCACTATGGGGCAGGTGCCAAGGAGCTGGGGGCCTTCCTCCAAAAGAGCCCACCACCCCCACCTCCCACAGCTCAGCCTGCCCAGCCCACACCCCACGGCCTCCTCCTGGAGGCTGGGGGCCCTGACCTCCCACTGGTGCTGCCTCCACCTCCCCCCCCACAACTGCTCCCCTCGGTCCTCAGCCATGCCCCCAGCCCCTCTCCCAGTGCCCCAAAAGTTGGCGTTCATCTCCTTGAGCCAGCCACCCGTGATGGAGCACCCCAGCCGCCCCCGCCGCCGCCCCCGCCTCCGCCCCCCATGCCCCTCCAGCTTGAGGCCCACCTCCGCAGCCACGGCCTGGAGCCTGGTGCCCCCAGCCCCCGCCTGCGACCTGAGGAGAGTCTGGAGCCGCCAGGCGCCATGCAGGAATTGCTTGGGGCCCTGGAGCCACTGCCCCCGGGGCCTGGTGACACTGGCGTGGGCCCACCTAATACCGAGGGCAAGGATCCCTCCGGTGCCTACCGCAGCCCCAGCCCGCAAGGCACCAAGGCCCCCCGCTTTGTGCCACTCACGTCCATCTGTTTTCCTGACTCCTTGCTCCAAGATGAGGAGCGCAGTTTCTTCCCCACCATGGAGGAGATGTTCGGTGGAGGGGCAGCAGATGACTATGGCAAGGCAGGGCCGCCCGAGGACGAGGGTGATCCCAAGGCGGGGACTGGGCCGCCTCCAGGCCCCCCTGCCTATGATCCCTATGGGCCCTACTGCCCGGGTCGGGCATCTGGAGCCGGGCCCGAGACGCCGGGCCTGGGCCTGGACCCCAACAAACCGCCTGAGCTGCCCTCCACGGTCAATGCCGAGCCTCTGGGCCTGATCCAGAGTGGGCCACACCAGGCGGCCCCACCACCCCCACCACCCCCTCCACCGCCACCGCCTGCCTCAGAGCCCAAGGGAGGCCTGACCTCGCCCATCTTCTGCTCTACCAAGCCAAAGAAGCTGCTCAAGACGTCCTCTTTCCACCTACTACGGCGCCGTGACCCACCCTTCCAGACGCCCAAGAAGCTGTATGCCCAGGAGTACGAGTTTGAGGCGGATGAGGACAAGGCCGATGTGCCCGCTGACATCCGCCTCAACCCTCGGCGCCTGCCTGACCTGGTGTCCAGCTGCCGCTCCCGCCCGACCCTCTCACCCCTGGGTGACATCGACTTCTGTCCACCTAACCCAGGCCCCGATGGCCCCAGGCGCCGTGGCCGCAAGCCCACAAAGGCTAAGCGCGATGGCCCGCCCCGGCCCCGGGGTAGACCCCGGATCCGCCCATTGGAGGTCCCCACCACTGCTGGGCCAGCCTCAGCCTCCACGCCCACTGAAGGGGCCAAGAAACCTCGGGGCCGGGGCCGTGGTCGGGGCAGGAAGGCCGAGGAGGCAGGGGGCACACGGCTGGAACCCCTAAAGCCACTTAAGGTGAGGGGGACTGGGATCGGGATGGCTAAGGTCTAGAGAAAGCAAAGGTTTTGGACTACAGTTCTGGGGCGGGATGGGGGCTGTGGTTTATATTCTTGAACCTGTGAGGAAATGAACCTGAGTGTTGGGATTCTAGGCTTCCACCATCAGAGAGATCGGAGAAGTGAGACTTTGGGGGTCTAGAGGGAGGCACAGGGTATTGGAGCTTGGGTTCTTAGGTTCTAGGTCTTAAAGGACCCGCAATTGGGGGTTTCTTCGATTCCTGGGTCTCATGGGAGGAGGGTCTGGAGGCTGGATTCCCGGGCTGGAAGCAAAGAGGGATCAGTGAGTGCTGAGGGAGGAACTCCAGTCCTGTCATTCTGGAACCCAAGAGAAGGGATCTGTGGGCTTGAATTCTAGGGTTCTACAGGCTGAAAGGGAGAATTTGACCTAGGTCTTAAGGGAAGGTTGGGGGCCTGCACCTCGGCCTCTGAGCTGGGAGGGGACTTGGGGCCCCAGACTCGTGGACCCTGACTCCCCACTTCCCCGATATCTAGATCAAGCTGTCTGTGCCCAAGGCCGGCGAGGGTCTGGGAGCCTCCTCTGGCGATGCCGTAGCCGGTGCTGACCACAACAGCCTGGACTCCAGCCTGACCCGGGAGAAGATTGAGGCCAAGATCAAGGAGGTAGAGGAGAAGCAGCCAGAGATGAAGTCCGGCTTCATGGCCTCCTTCCTGGACTTCCTCAAGTCGGGCAAGCGTCATCCGCCGCTCTACCAGGCCGGCCTGACGCCCCCACTCAGCCCCCCCAAGAGCGTGCCGTCCTCCGGGCCGGCCCGTGGCCTGCAGCCCCAGCCTCCTACCGCCCCCGCTGTGCCACACCCGCCGCCCGCCAGCGCCTTCGGGCTAGGGGGTGCGCTGGAGGCGGCCGAGAGTGAGGGGCTAGGGCTGGGCTGCCCTTCGCCCTGTAAGCGGCTGGACGAGGAGCTGAAGCGCAACCTGGAGACGCTGCCCTCCTTCTCCTCGGACGAAGAAGACTCTGTGGCCAAGAACCGGGACCTGCAGGAGAGCATCTCCTCAGCCATCTCGGCGCTCGATGACCCACCCCTCGCTGGGCCTAAAGACACTTCCGCCCCAGATGTGCCCTCCTTGACGACTGAGGCTGCGGTGCCAGGGCCCCCCCCTCTCCCGGGGCTCCCTAGTGCCAGCAGCAATGGCACACCCGGTGAGCTCTGGGAAGATGATTTGGGGGTGGGATGAGGCTTTCCCTGTTATTCAGGTCACTGGGTACGGTTGTGCAGGTCGTGCACTGTTTTAAGGGGCATCATTCACATTGTAGATGAAGTAGATTTGTGTGTTTACAAATTGAGGGCAAACAGGTGTGAGAAAGGTATCATTTTCTAATCTGTCCACAGATGCTAAGTATGCTAAGATGCTCCAAGGTGGGTACTGGAGAATGCTGGGAGACAGAGCAGGTTATAAGTGATGGGGACAGGTGGGAGACAGGGTACTGAGAGAGCTTTAAAAACTGGCAGGGGTTCGGGGGCCCAAGAAGGAGCTAGGATTTAGAGATGTATGGCAAAAGACAGAAGGACGTCTGGGGGGGGTATAGGGAGAGACTGGAACATTGATTAATTGGGTCTTGCGGGGGGTGAGAGGGAAAGGCTGGGGGTGCGGCAGGGTCTGGATGGTGTTCTGTCCTGAGAGAGGCTTTGGAAAAATTTTAAGGTGCTTTGATGGGGGAACGGGGGCATTGATTTGGAGGGCATTTGTGGCAGTTAATGAGGGGGCTTGAGGGCTCAGAGGCATCCTAGGGAATGGAGGGGACTTCTAGGGGGTTGTAGGAAGGTGGGAAACAGGGAGCAAGGGAGCGAGAGGGTGTGAGGCTGAAGCAGAGCTGAGAAATGCTGGGGGCTTCTGAGCAGAGTGTCAGGATTTGCTGAAATGGGAGCGAGAACCTTGGAAGGGTCAGGAAGGCTCATAGCTGAGGACACAGCAACAGAGAAGAAGCAGTTTTAGGAATCAGGAGGAATTTTAAGGCGTTAGAGGGGGACTCTAGAAAAACCCATGGGGAGTTAGTGGGAAGCGGAGGAGGGCATGAATGATCCCAAGAGTAGAGAGCAGTCTGAGGAAAGGGCAGGGAAGATCTTGGATGGAGGAGGACAAGACCCCCCTGAGCAGGAAATGAGGAGGTAGAGATGCAGAGGGAATGATTGGGGAATTGGGAAGGAAGGTAAAAAATGGGAGGTGAGAGCCAGCAAGGGCTTTGAGGCAACTAAGAGGTGTTACAGGACTAAAAGGGGCAACAGGATGAACATTCAGGGATTCAGAATTACCACTGGAGCTGGAAAGGGGTCTCAGGGAGGGACTTTGACAGAGCAGAAGGGCTTTGGGGCAGTTGAGGAGCTGTTGGCATAGGAAGGGACATTCAGGGACAAGAGAAGAGGTGCTAGGGATGGTGAATGGCATTCAGGAACTAGGAGCTGTGTCGGGGCAGGGCAAGGAGCTTTGTAGGGACTTGGGGCAAGAGGCAGCTGAGGGATGAGGAAGGGGTGGTGGTGGCACAAGGGACAACTGATTTTGATGGAAGGACATTGGGTAATGGTATTAGACCACAGTAAGGGACAGAAAGGGAGAGTATGTGGAAGCCAGGAAAAAGATGGGGAAGGACAGAGCGCCGTGTTTGGGTGGGAAGGCTTATTAGGACATTGGAGAAAGAAGTTAAGGGAACATGGGCTTCCTGTGGCTGGCTGGGGACAGAAGTAGTATGAAAAGTGGAGGGGAGGGCGGCCATGCCTGGCTGGCTCAGTCCGTGGAGCATGCTGTTCTTGATCTGCGGGTTGTGGGTTCCAGTCCCATGTTGGGTGTAGAGATTACTTAAAAGCAAAATCTTAAAAAGAAGACAGAAAAAAATGTCCGGGAGGGGACAGGGGACAGATGAGCAGGGTCAGGGCAACAGCAGAAGAGTAAGAAGTGGAGATGAGTGGGACTTGGAGCAGAGATGGGTGTTGGGGTGTTAGGTGAAGGAGAACTCCGGTTGATCGGAAGGGGTGTGGGGGTGCAGAGCAGGAAGAGGGCTGTGTCGGGCCCCTGGGGAAGAGGAGCCTGAAAGGGCTGGGAGCAGACCTTGATCCACACTGACCGCAGACCCGAGGGACCCGCGTAATGGGGGGCAGAGGGGGCCTCCCCGCGCCAGAGTCCGCCCTGATGCCGCTCTCGCCCCCAGAGCCCCCGCTGCTGGAGGAGAAGCCCCCGCCCTCGCCGCCTCCCGCCCCGACGCCGCCGCCGCCCCCGCCGCCCCCACCGCCCCCGCCGCCGGCCCTGCCCTCGCCACCCCCGCTGGTGGCCCCGGCGCCCAGCTCGCCGCCCCCGCCGCCCCTGCCCTCGCCGCCGCCCCCGCCGGCCGCCGCCCCCGCCGCGCCCGAGGAGCCCGCCGCCCCGTCCCCCGAGGAGCCCGAGCCGCCCGATGCCCGGCCCCTGCACTTGGCCAAGAAGCAGGAGACGGCGGCCGTGTGCGGGGAGACGGACGAGGAGGCGGGCGAGAGCGGCGGGGAGGGCATCTTCCGGGAGCGCGACGAGTTCGTCATCCGCGCCGAGGACATCCCTTCTCTCAAGGTGAGTCCGCCGCGTCGTGTCCGAAAGCTGGGGCGGGGGATTCGGCTCCGAGCGGTGACGAGCGTCTGCTGGATGACGGCCCGGGCGTCCTGAACTCCCAGGCTGGTGGGGCGCGAACGTGCGGAGGCCGCGCGGGCCTCTGAGACCTGCGGTGTGTGTCCTGTCGATGAGGCAGAGGGGTTGTTAAGGTTCACTGCGGATACTCTGGGTGCCGGGCTTCCAGCAGGGAACAAGGCTGCTGCTCGTCCCAGTGAAGCTTCTGATTGAATCGCACAAGCCAGGGGAGGCAGGCGACTTCGCAGCGCATGGCGTAATGGTGGAAACGTGAGGCGTTGACAAAATGCACCTATGAACACACACACGCGTGTAATCTGTAAATGTAATAGCCGGCGATTTGGGACTGTCAGGCCACATCTTAAACTTTTTGCAGATCGGCCCATTCCCTACTTAACTGACTCTACTGCCGGGGTTGGCAAACTGGTCTCTGTGGGCCAAATCCAGTCCCCTGCCTCTTTTTATAAATAAAGTTTTATTGGCACGCAGCCCATGCCCATGAATTTACAAATTCTCTAGGGCTGCTTTCCCCATACAATGGCAGAGTGAGGTAGTTCAGGCAGAGCTTAGCTGACCCACCAAGCCAAAAAAATCTTTCTTCTTTTTTTTTTAATTTATTTGACGACAGCAAGAGAGGGAACACAATCAGGGGGAGTGGGAGAGGGAGAAGCAGGCTTCCTGCCGAGCAGGGAGCCCGATGCGGGACTCGATCCCAGGACCCCGAGATCATGACCTGAGCCGAAGGCAGACGCTTAACGACTGAGCTACCCAGGCGCCCCCCTCAAAAATCTTTCTTATCTGTTCCATTATGGAAAAAGTTTGCTGAGCTTTGCAGTACTGGGTTCATTGGATAGATAGATTTGGATCAGAGGATTAATAGTATAGGTGCGGGACAAGGGTAGGTGACATTAGATGCTCATGTAAGGTTTGTCCCAGAACATGAGGCTGAGCAAGCGCTTGGTAGGTCAGCAAGCCATTGTCACCTTGATGGTGACACCAAAGACTAGGGCCTTTCTTCATATTAGTCACTTTCATGGACTGAGTATTGACTATGGGGGCCAAGAACATGTTTGGCCCTTGATGTACATTATCGTGTTTAATTTATTCTCTGGTGATGTTTCTTCAGACAGAGGTATTGTGGGATGAATTAATTATAAGGTTTAAACAACTATCGTTATGCTTTGCTGCTTCGTGTGTTCTGTGAGGTGAAATTAGTGTGTCTTTTGCTGTATGATTTTTAATCCGTCTTATTGTGGAAGAAGCAGAGCAACTAGAATAATGGGACTGTATGTACCCATTACTCAGCTTCCACCATTGTCCCCTCCTGGCTAGTCCTGCGTCCTCTCTGCTCCGGCACATTCTGCCCCCTGCCCTACCCCACCAATTCCAGACATCATGTTCTGTCATCCATGCCTTGTCATTTTTTTAGCATGGTGGTTGCTTCATCCAAAAGAACATTGATAAAAGGTAATATTAGGGAATTACAAAGGAAAATGCTAGGGTGATTGCTCATGTTCCCAAACCCAACCAGCAATTGTAAAATTCCCTGGTCCCTCCTCTGGCATCCCTCATGGTCTTTCTCACTTCCAAATGTCTTGTGTACATTATTTCATTTTTTTGGAAAAAATGTATTTTAGGGAGAGAGTGCACAGTGGTGAGGGGCAGATGGAGAGGGAGAGGAAGAAAGAGAATCTCAGGTAGACTCTGCGCCGTGCACGGAGCCCAACACCGGGCTTGATCTCACGACCCTGAGATCATGACCTGAGCCAAAACCAAGAGTCAGACGCTCAACCAGCTGAGCCACCCAGGCGCCCCACATTATTTCATTTTAACTTCGTGACTTCTGAGGCTGATTTGATCCTCAGCTGGGACAGGCGAGGAAGATATTGAATGAACAGCAATGATAGGAGCAACTACCAACTCCTCAGGATGGGATTTGGGACCTATCACAGTCAGAATTCAGAATTTAGCTTGATCTTTTTTTTTCTTTTTTTTGTTTTTAATTTTCTTTTAAGAGATTTTATTTATTGATTTGACAGAGAGAGCACAAGCAGGGGAAGGGCAGAGGGAGAGGGAGAAGCAGGCTCCCCGCTGAGCAGGGAGTGCGAGGCGGGGCTCAATCCCAGGAACCCGGGATCATGACCTGAGCCGAAGGCAGAAGTTTAACCAGCCGAGCCACTCAGATGCCCCTTGTTCTTAATTTTTCTAACATAAATAAATTTTTTTTTTTTTTTTAAGATTTTATTTATTTATTTGAGAGAGAGAGAATGAGAGAGAGAGAACACCTGAGAGGGGATAGGGTCAGAGGACGAAGCAGACTCCCTGCCGAGCAGGAAGCCTGATGCGGGACTCGATCCAGGGACTCCAGGATCATGACCTGAGCCGAAAGCAGTCGCTTAACCAACTGAGCCACCCAGGCGCCCCAATAAATTTTTTTTTAACTGAGCTTTATGCCCAACATGGGGCTAGAACTCACGACCCTTAGTCAAGAGTCACATGCCCTACTGACTAAGCCAGGCACTCCCCCTTTTTTTTACTTTAACTGTAGTAACTTTTACATACCACGAAGTGTATCATTCTAACCATTTTTAAAGGTACCATTCGGTGGCATTGAGTATATTCACATTGTTGTGCAGCGTTCACCGCTGTCTCCCAAGTTTTCTCTTTATTTTTTTAAGATTTTTTAAATTTATTTGGGAGAGAGCACGAGCGGAGGGAGGGGCAGAGGGAGAGGGAGAAGCAGACTCTGCTGAGCAGGGAGCCCGACGTGGGGCTCGATCCCAGAACCCCAGGATCACGACCTGAGCCGAAGGCAGACGCTTAACCAGCTGAGCTCCCAAGGCGCCCCCAAGTTTTGTCTTTATAATCACCTCTCATGATAGGGATTACTCTTCCCGTTTTACAGGGAAGGAAACTGAGGCACCAGGTACTAAAGCAGCCTTCCTAGACTTTGATGGCTCGGGACCCGCACCAGCTCCGTCGGCCCCAGGAGCCTGGGCTCTCAGCACCCGGTTCAGCCTTTCCCTGTGTACATTCTATCAAACGTTGACAATGACAGTGGCAGATGCAGGGGGGGCGCCCAGCACTGGGCCGAAAGAACAGGGCTTTTACAGATGAGGAAGTTCACGTTCAGAGAGAGGGACTCATTCAGCTGGTGGGTGCTGAGCTGGGATTGGAGCCCCAGCCATCCGACACCCCCTCCCAGGTGGCACGGGGCCGGGCAAGGACTCACATGCTTAAAATACAACACGAGTGTGCATTACAATGGGGGGACACACAGCCCCAGGACTGAACCACTCCTGCAGACGTCGGAGACCCGTTGGTGGGCTTGGAGTCAGGGCAGGCTGGCGGCATCGTGGCTGAGAGCCCAGCTTTGGCCTTAACCTGACTGGTTCAGATCTCTGCCATCATTAATTGATCCCCCATCTGGGCTGGGCTGGGGTCGACCCTTCCTGACCATGAATTTCCTCATTTGCAAAATGGGGGTGATCCCGTTAGTACCTCCCTCAGGTAACGGGAGGATCCAGGCATAAAGCTCCATGGGACTGTGGGTCACACACGGTACGTATCCCATACGCTTTGCTTTGGTTACTCATCTCCACAAAGCTTGGCAGTTTTTTTTTCTGTGAAGGGCCAGCTAGTAAATTTTTTAGCCTTTACAGGGCACAGGGTCTCTGTTACATCTTCTTGTTTTGTTTTTATGATCCTTTAAAAATTAGGAACCGGGGCGCCTGGGTGGCTCAGTCGTTAAGTGTCTGCCTTCGGCTCAGGTCAGGATCCCAGGGTCCTGGGATCGAGCCCCGCATCGGGCTCCCTGCTCCGCAGGAAGCCTGCTTCTCCCTCTCCCACTCCCCCTGCTTGTGTTCCCTCTCTCGCTGTGTCTCTCTCTGTCAAATAAATAAATAAAATCTTAAAAATAAATAAATAAATAAAATAAATAAAAATTAGGAACCGTTCTTAGTTTATAGATCTGTGAAAATGGGCAACAGGCCATAGTTTGCTTCAGAACAGTGGTAGTCCAATAGAAATATCATGAGCTGTATACATCATTTTAAGCTTTCTTGTATCCATGCTTAAAAAAAAGTGAGGGGCGCCCGGCTGGCTCAGTCGGTAGAGCACGTGACTCTTGATCTCAGGGCCTTGAGGTCGAGCCCCACATTGGGCGGGGAGACTTCTTAAAAGAAAAAAAGAATAAAAATAAAGTTTAAAAATGGGTGAGATTAGCCACAGGAGTGTATTTTCTTTAACACAGCTTATTTAAAAAAATCATTTTAGCATGTAATCAACACAGAAAAAGCTAACGAGATGTTTTACATTTTTTGCATATCAAGCCTTTGGAATCCTGTGTGTTATTTTATACTCGTGGAACATACTCAGGCCAGCCGAATTAGCACAAGGCTGGCCCCCTCTCTACTTCGGCTTCCCCATCTATAAAATGGGACTGATAACATTAACTCCCAGTTCTTGGAGATGTTGAAGATTTAGCAAGATGTAAGCGCTGAGCTTGTAAGAGTTTGTTGGGTGGAGAAAAGTAGGGGGAGGGCGGTCCAGGCGGGGGAGCAGAGTGCAAAGTTTGTGTCATGAGCAAAAACACGGCGCACTTGTGATGTGTAGGGATTCAAGGGGTTGAGTGGCTGGATTGTGAGTGCTGAGCCTGGGAAGGTGAGCAGGTGCCAGGTCATGCTGGGGTGAGCTCAATGGGTGCCTGCTTGAGAGTCCACTTTGGGTTTTCTGGAAGCGGGTAGGGCCCCTGGCTAGTAGGATGGTGGCTGGGGAGGTGTCTAGGCCTGATGGCAGTCTGTCTACCACCTTAGTCCTGTGACACTGATTCCACTGTTAATGGACCATGAAGTTCTTTTTTTCTTTTTCTTTTAAGTAGGCTCCACACCCAGCGTGGAGCCCAGTGTGGGTCTTGAACTCACAACCCTGAGATCAAGACCTCAGCTAAGATCAAGAGTCAGATGCCTAATGACCGAGCCACCCAGGCGCCCCAAAGCTTTCTTATTATCATCCTGCTAGGTGTTTCTAGCTCATTCTCATCCTGCTGCTTACTGCCCTGGTCTATGCTTCTCAAGAGTTCAGATTCCCAGAAGAGAATCTGATTGGTCCAGCTCAGCATTTGGGCCCAAGATAGGATTAGTGATTTGCGTGTAGATTCGCTGCCTGGTCAGGTCTCCTCCAATCAGCTGTGGCTTCCATTGGGCAGGGGCGGGAGAAGTGGGTGTGGTCCATGATAGGATTCCTGGTTGGAGATCAGGCAAGGATGATGCCAGGGGTTGAGCCCCATGACGGCAGAGAGGAAGAGTGGTTTTGGGAAAGCCACCAAGTTCAGTTGGGGTGTGGTGAGCCAAGGGGCCTGCGTCCAGCTAGAGAATCAGCCAGCGCTTTCGAGGAGGCCGATTGGGTAGTGGAAGAGACAGAGGGGGTGGTCTTCCCTGGCTGGGAGGGATGCTCTGATGGCTTTCTCACAGGCTTCTGAGAACTAGAATGGGGAAGATCATGTTAACATTGAGAGGCAAAAGCACCCATTTGTGGGGGTGTCGTGGGTACTGCATTTGCAAAAACCTGGAGAATCAGGAAGTCGGGGGTTCATCTGCTGAACTTGGAGGGATCTGGATGGCCTGCTCGGCAGGGACAGGAGAAGAGAAAGGAAACTGAGGCCAAATCTGGCTGTGCCAGATTGTGGAGCCTGCACTAGGGGCCCTGGAAGGTTTTGGAGCAGAGCAGGATGTGGTCCAATTCTTGGGCCTCTGACCTGGCTCCCCAAGGTCACCAGGACGGAGGCCTGGGAACCATATGGTAGCCTGGAGAAAAGGACTTGGGGCCAGGGCACCTGCATCCCTGTCTCATTCTGCCTCTTGTGACTTTAGCCAAGAGCCTTTTTAGACCTCATTCTCATCAGGTTATTGTAGTCCCTTCTTTGCACTCCCCTAGTTGATCTGAGGGACACACAAAATCATGGACGTGCAAACCACTGACCCAAACTAAGAGTAGGCAGTGGATAGCTGGCACACAGACCCAAGTGTTACAGCTCCTGCCAGTGGCAGACATCATTAATTGATCTCAGCACTTCTGCTGAGCCTGGTTCTGCGCTATGACCAATCTAATTGGAATTGTCATCTGAATCCTATTTATCACTTGAGTGTGATTTCTTTGAATGTGAGGGCTAACTTCCGTTCATCTGTGGGTTATCACGATACCCAGTGCACATTTTCTGCTGCATCTTTTTTTTTTCGAGATTTTATTTATTAGAGAGCGAGAGAGCAAGAAAGAGAGCGGGGGAAGGAGCAGAGAGAGGGACAAGCAGTCTCCACACTGAGTGTGGAGCCCCATGCGGGGCTGGATCCCACGACCCTGAGATCATGACCTGAGCCAAAGCCAAGAGTCAGACGCTCAATGGGTTGAGCCACCCAGGCGTCCCCTGTCACACTTCCACGCTGTCCCGTGTCATTGCTCAGCCCCCTCACAGAAGACATTGCCCTTCCAGGACTTGGGTGTCACCTCTTCCAGGAACCATTCTTGGATTCAGTTTGCATTTGAGGTCCTTCTTTTAGGCTTCCACAGTGTCTGGGGGTCTGCCGTTAGCGTGTTCATTACTTGTGTTGTCATTTCTTTGGTGTCGTGTCTGGCTCTCCTGCTGCGCCCCTCGCTCTCCCCAGATTAGACGCTGGGTCTGACCCACATCCTTCAGTTTGCATTATCCAGCCAGCGGGTCACACAAGTCTCGGGGTGGGGAGGTTGTCTGAGTGTTGGGGGAGTGGAGATGGGGGAGCCCTCTATCACCGTGTCTTACCCTGTTGTGGAGAGGGGGATGAATTAAGTGGTCTCAGGTCAGCTGTCACCTGTTCTTGGCACAAGCCACAGCCTCACCCTGTTTTGTCTATTTGCTTGTCTACTTTGTTGCTTGGCTGCTTCTGTAATGAGGACCCCACCAAGGGCCCTGTCAGTCTCGTTCACCACTGTGCCCCCCGCCAGCACAGCATCTGGAAAGTGGTGGGTGGGCGCTCAGGAGTTGGCGTTACTTTAACTCCACCAGCATTGTAACAACTAAAACTTTGTAGCACAAGAAGGAACAGCTTGTTTGGGAGTCTTGGGTGAGCCTGGGGGTGGGGGAACGTGGCCAGCCTCCAGCTGCCTCCCCAGGGCTGAGAACGTCCTGGGGCCAAGAGAAATGTGCCGGCCAGGGTGCGCACGGTGATGACAGTGCCTTTTCTCGAAGGGGGTATCGAGGGAGGACACGGGGCCCGGAATTGGGGGCAGGAAGGGCAGGAGCGAGGGCTGACTTTGCTGGCCTCACTGCACCCCTCCTCAGCTGGCATTGCAGACGGGGCGGGAGCCCCCACCCATCTGGCGAGTGCAGAAGGCCCTGCTGCAGAAATTCACTCCCGAGATCAAGGATGGGCAGCGACAGTTTTGTGCAACCAGTAATGTAAGCCTGCAGAGGGGAATGAGGAGTCGGGGAGGCCTGGGGGGGGGGGGCCCCCTCATGCGTGTACTGGGATTCACCTGCCGTCCGGGGGGTGTCCCAAAGGGAGGCTCCACCTCCAGGAGGCTTCTGTGGGGGGCCCCGGGGCAGGGGGGGAGTCTCGGGTGTCGGGCTGCCTGGCTGCAGTAGATGGATTTCCTTGTGTGCCTCTTTCCTTCCATAGTATTTGGGGTATTTTGGGGACGCGAAAAACCGGTATCAGCGCCTTTACGTAAAGTTCCTGGAAAACGTCAACAAGAAGGATTATGTGAGGGTCTGTGCTCGGAAACCCTGGCACCGGCCCCCAGTGCCCGTCAGGTACCCTGGGGGCCAGGGGGCAGGCGGCGGGCGGGGTTGACGGGCACGGGGCTGGAACGTTCAAGAGAAGAGGTAGAGGTGGGGAGAATGGACACAGGGTGGGGGACAGAGACCCAGAGAGAGAGAAAGAGACCCAGGTCTGGGATGGGGGGAGACAGAGGCTGAGAAGAAACAAAGGTCAGGAGAGGAAGCTGGTTCTGTGCTCAGAGCTGTGGGCTTAGATGCGGATCTGCGGAGAATTTGGGTTTCTTCGGGGCTGCTGACTGCATACAGTCCCTTCCACATTCCCTTCCAGGCGCTCTGGGCAGGCCAAGGGCCCCGTGTCTGCTGGGGGCAGCTCTGCACCTCCTCCCAAGGCCCCGGCACCACCTCCTAAGCCCGAAACCCCTGATAAGACGATATGTGAGAAGCCCCCAGAGCAGACGCCTGAGACCCCTGTGCCTGAGCCCCCTGCTCCTGAGAAGCCATCCCCGCCTCGGCCCGTTGAGAAGGAGAAGGAGAAAGAGCGGGTGACACGTGGGGAGCGGCCGCTTCGGGGCGAGCGGAGCGCAGGCGGGCGGCAGACTCGGCCTGAGCGGAGCCTCACCACGGGACAGCCCGCCACCTCCCGGCTGCCCAAGGCCCGGCCCACCAAGGTGAAGGCCGAGCCGCCCCCCAAGAAGAGGAAGAAGTGGCTGAAGGAGGCGGCGGGCAATGCCTCGGCGGGCGGGGGTCCACCAGGCAGCTCCTCGGACTCAGAGTCATCCCCGGGAGCACCCAGCGAGGACGGTGAGGCTCTCGGCAGCCACGGGGCGGGTGGGGAGGCATGAGGAAGTGAATCCTGGGCATCAGGAGGAGGCATGGGCGAGCGCAGTCCACAGTGTTCCGGGTAGTGTCGGCGAGACAGCAACGAGAATTCATAAATTAAAATGATAGCAATATTTGTCAGTCACGTGGCGCCTGAGATGGCTGTCTTCTCTAAATTCTGTACCCAAATTAACTTGTGTGACATTCATAGCAGGTTACTAAGTAGATACCGTTATTTTTAAATTTCTTTTTAAAATTGTTTTAAAAGATTTTATTTATTTGAGGGGGGAGAGCACGAGCAGGGGGGAGGGGCAGAGGGAGAGGGAGAAGCCAACTCCCCACTGAGCACGGGCTCGATCTCACATCCTGAGATCATGACCCCAGCCGAAATCGAGAGTCGGATGACCAACCGACTGAGCCACCCAGTGCCCCACGGGTAGCCGTTTTAACAGAGACTAAGCGTGCAGGCACTCAGATGAGAGAGTGAGTTCTCTTCCCATCAAAGCCCAACGTAGGGGGCGCCTGGGTGGCTCAGTCGTTAAGCGTCTGCCTTCATTAAGCGTCTGCCTTCGGCTCAGGTGGTGATCCCAGGGTCCTGGGATCGAGCCCCGCATCGGGCTCCCTGCTCTGCGGGAAGCCTGCTTCTCCCTCTGCCACTCCCCCTGCTTGTGTTCCCTCTCTCGCTGTGTCTCTGTCAAATAAATAAATAAAATCTTAAAAAAAAAAAAAAAAAGCCCAATGTAGGTGGTGGTTTCTTAGAAAATAAGAGGCGGGCACCTGGGTGGCTCAGTTGGTTAAGCGACTGCCTTCGGCTCAGGTCATGATCCTGGCGTCCCAGGATCGAGTCCCGCATCGGGCTCCCTGCTGAACAGGGAGCCTGCTTCTCCCTCTGACCCTCCCCCCTCTCATGCTCTCTCTATCTCATTCTGTCTCTCAAATAAATAAATAAAATCTTTAAAAAAAAAAAAAAAAGAAAGAAAATAAGAGGCTCTTCTCAAGGTTGTCCAGGGTCTCTGTTTCCTTTCTTCTTGTTGCTGTGCCTTCCGCCTGCATGCTGTCCTCAAGCACGTGGTCAGAGGCTGCCCAGCAGCCCCAAAGCCGCAGGCCTGCCAGTGGGAAGGGACTCAGGGGCCAACGAATGGCTGGACCTTCCTTTTATTTATTTTTTATTTTTTTTATTTTTTTAAAGATTTTTTTTATTTATTTGAGACAGAATGAGAGAGAGAGAGAGCACATGAGAGGGGGAAGGGTCAGAGGGAGAAGCGGGCTCCCTGCCGAGCAGGGAGCCCGATGCGGGACTCGATCCGTGGACTCCAGGATCATGACCTGAGCCGAAGGCAGTCGCTCAACCAACTGAGCCACCCAGGCGCCCTGGACCTTCCTTTTAAATTGCCGGATCTGGGCGTGGCCCATATCCTGTCTCTCCTATCCCATTGGGCAGAACTCGGTCACATGGCCACACCTAGCTGCAAGGGAGCCTGGGAAATGTAGTCTTTTAACTGGGCAGGGTGATGTTAAATCAGGCCAGGTGGAAGCTGCAGGTCATGAAGGTGCCACAAGGGAGGAGATTTAGCAAAAGGCCCAGATTTGCAGGTCTTTCCTTCTCTGGCCCTTTTCCTTTTTCTTAAACGATTTACAAACTTAAGTTTAATTAACACACCATGTAGTTCATCCATCTTGGCAGTCAATTTTAGAACACTTTCAATACCCCAAAAGAACCCCTGTATCGATTGGTTATCACTCCCCTCTTCTGGACATTATACATAAGCGAATCATACAACATGTAGGCTTTTGTGATTGGCATCTTTCACTTAGCGTAACATTTGGGGTTTAGCCGCCTGGTAGGTGTATCAGGACCTCATTCCTTTTTGCGGCTGAATACTATCCCACCGCACGGATAGACCACGTTGTATGGATCCATGCACTAGTTGATGGACTTCTGGGTTGTTTCTACTCTTCAGCTGTTGTGAATAATGTCACTGTGGGCATGCATGGAGAGCTCTGAATTTCCTGAGCACTGGAAATGGGGGGGAACTGAACTCCACCCTCTTCTGGGAGCAGTTCCCCTGCCATGGGCCAGTATGGGTCTGGGTCTGTCTCCCCTCAGCCCATTCGACCAGGAGTGAGTGGGTGTGACTCATGCTAGCTGACCTTAAGGCTTCCCTCAGCCCAGGAACCCTCAGAACTAACCCTCTTCCTTGTCTGAGAGTGGTGACCCTCCGTGTGCCAGAAGCTGACGCTCTCTCCTTCCTTAAATTCGTAATAGAAGTTCTAGAAAGACACTGTGGTGACTGTCTTCTCTCTTCCTCTAGTCCACTTCCATTTGGCTTCCTGAGCCCCGTTCTGCACTTATTTATTGAGTACCTACTTCGTGCCACAAACGAGGTTCCAGCAATGAACAGAATAAACAAAAATATGTATCCTCATGGGAGCTTACGGTCTAGCTGGGGGAGTCCATCAGATAAACACGTTATGTAACAGAACACAAAACAATGTGAAAAATGGTCAGTGTAAGGCTGGCCAGGCTTAAAGGCAGTTAAGAAAAGCACTTCCGGTACAGAGGCTCCAGGTGGTATAGAGGGGGGTGTTTTCAGGGGATGGGGGAGTTGGGGAAGGCTTCTGGAAATGACATTGGAACAGACATCCGAGTGCAACAGGGTTGGGGTTGGGTGACCAGGAGAGAGAACATTCCAGGCTGGGCGTGTCTGGGGATCAGGAAGGAGGCCAGTGGCTGGAGCGAGTGAGTAAGAGGAGAGGGTGAGAAGTGAGGGCAGAGAAGGAACAGGACCAGATCTTGGAGGGACAGGAGGCCTGGAGCTTTGTGGTCCCACTGGAAGGATTTTACCGTGAGCGAGACAAGAGCCATAGGAGGGTTTGGGCCAAGGCCTGGTGGGGTCTGACTGCCACTGCCAAGTGGTCACTCCGGTCCTTGAAATGGCTGTCACCAAGGACCCTCCACGTGGATAAGTCAAATGGATATTTCTCATGCCACTTCCTGAGGGATATTTTAGGGCCGTTCATGGCTGTCCTGCTTCTTTTTTCTCCCTGATGTTCCTTCTTGGGTTTCATGTGAGTGTCCCTCAAGTCCTGACCTTGGCCTTGTGGCTTCACCTCTCACTTGGCAGGCCCAGCTTCCCAGTGAGCCTCGCTAGTTTCTTCCCCCTGGCCCCCATCCAGGCCTCCCCCAAACCCCCTCCCTTCAGATCACACTGAGTTCCTTGTCCTAATTTCCATATCTCAGGGGCAGCCCCACTGGCTACTCAGTCAGCAGGCCAGATCTCCAGGCACACAAGCCTTTGCTCCCTCACCACCAAAGCTGGGAAGTCCCCAGCTCTGGCCCTCCTATTCTCCTGCTCCTCCATTTCTGAATCTTGTCCCTATGGCCCTGCAACATCCTCATCCTTTCTTACGTGGTCCATTACCCTGGCCTCTGGTATCATCCCTCCGATCCGTGCCCTACATGGCCTCAGAGGGGTCTTTCTACACTTAACCCTTGCCCCTCCCCTGCTCACACCTCTTCCATGTCTCCCTAGTACCCACCACAGGTTTGGGGACAACAGGTGGACGAGGCCCCTGTCCTCTTCACCTCCCACCTCCTCCCACAGTTTTGCTCTCTGTGATCTGATCTCTCCGAGTGGCTTCACTGGTTTGGAAACCCAGTTATGCTGCTTCTTTAGACTTTATTGAAGCTACACTCAACTAGTCAAACATGAAGCTCACTGGCCTGGAATGCTTTTTTCCCCATCAGTCAAGATTTAGCTCTTGGGTGACCTTAAACCAGCCTTTCCTGGCTTGCGAGGCTGAACTCGTTACCATCAACGCCCGTGACGCCCACCCTTAGAGCATACTGGGCTGGGATGCGTTGGTCTCCAGCGGACTCGAGCTCCCAGAAAACAGGGATTTCTCTCCGGCCCTGGTACTTAGAACATTGTCTGCCACCCAGGCGGCCTCAGATGAAGTTGGAATCATGAGCTCGTGTCCCATTCTCCGCCCCCCCCTCCCCCAGAGCGGGCAGTCCCCGGGCGTCTGCTGAAGACCCGGGCGATGCGGGAGATGTACCGGAGCTACGTGGAGATGTTGGTGAGCACAGCACTCGACCCAGACATGATCCAGGCCCTGGAGGACACCCACGGTGAGCCGAGGCCTGGGGAAGGAGGTTCCCCCACTCCTCCTCTGAGCCCCGCCCCGCCCCCCGCAAGGTGGGGCTTCCGCTCCTCTGACGCCCCCTCCTGGTCTCGCAGATGAGCTGTACCTGCCGCCCATGCGGAAGATCGATGGCCTCCTCAATGAGCACAAGAAGAAAGTCTTGAAGCGGCTGTCACTGAGCCCAGCCCTGCAGGTGCTTGTGGGCCTGGGCAGGAGGGGTCTGGGGCCCAGCGGTCGGGCATGGGAGCGATGGGTACAAGTCCGCCACGGCCGTGCCCGCAGAGCATCGGGCCCTGGAGGGGGCAACCACTGGAAGGGTATGGCTTGGCCAGGAGCAGAGTTGAGGGCGGGGCTCCCGCAAGAGAGGGTTTCTGCAGACCTAGATGGCAGGGATTTGATGGGTGTGGAGAGGTCGTCGCGAAGGTCAGGGCTGGGCAGCTGGGAAAGCCCAGCAGAGTTTATGGAGTGCAGGTTTGGGGACAACAGGTGGACGAGGCCTTGCTGGGGAACGGTGGTAAGCAGATTCTGATGGCTTCTCTGTCGTAAACACGGGCTTCTTAGCATCTCAGCCTTCACAATTAAGTCATCTGTATGATTGCCTGTCTGGAATAGCCAAGGTCTCGGGGATGGAATATTCGGGCAGCTCTGAAAATTCTGATGGGGATCGTTGTGTGGGGCTGAGAATTTGGGGGTAGAATGTTAGGGCAACAGAATTCTGGGATGGAATGTTAGTCTGGCCGTAAAATGTCTGGGCGGATATTGGTCTGGTTCAGAAAATTCTTGGTGGGATGTTAGTCTCTCAGACAATACGGTTCTAGCACTCTGGGTGGGATGTTAGGGTAACTGAGAATTCTGGGATTGAGAGTTAGTCTGGCTCTGAGAGATCTGGGTAGGATACTATGCCAGGGTTTAAATTTCCACAGTAGAATATTAGGATAAGTCTGGGAATTATGGGATGGAGTATTAGTCTGGTTTTAGCATTCTGGGCTGGAGTGTCAGCCTGGCACTGGGGATTCTGGATTTTAGGATATCTCAAAATTTTGAGTAGGATGTTAGGCTGGGGTTGAGAATCCCGAGTGGAATATTAGGGGTCTCTGAGAATCTTGGGTGGGCCACAAAGCACATTATAAGGGTCACCAGACAGGCCTAGGCTCCTCTGTCCTTTGAGAGACCCAAGATTCCAGAATATCTCCTGATCTGCAGTGTGAGGGAAACTGAGGCATCTGACAACTCAGGGGTCTGAGAACTGAGTGGTGGGTTTGGAGAGTGTGGGTCCAGGGGGACGTCCCACTGACCGGTCGGCTTCCCGCAGGACGCCCTGCACACGTTCCCCCAGCTGCAAGTGGAGCAGAGCGGGGAGGGCTCCCCTGAGGAGGGGGCCGTGCGGCTGCGGCCGGCTGGGGAACCCTACAACCGCAAGACGCTCAGCAAACTCAAGAGGAGCGTGGTCCGAGCCCAGGTGGGGCCGGGGATGGGCGGGCGGTGTGGACGCCTGGGGAGAGGAGCTGCCCCGCACTGGGCAGTGGGGTGAGGCTTCTCCGCTCCATCTGTCCAGGAGTTCAAAGTTGAGCTGGACAAGTCGGGATACTACACACTCTACCACTCACTCCACCACTATAAATACCACACCTTCCTGCGCTGCCGGGACCAGGTAAGCCCACCCGCGGCGCGTCTCGCCCTGGGCTTCTGCCCCACAGGCTCTGCTCTGGACCCCAGCCCGTCTTCCCTCAGACCCAGGAGTCCTGATCCCCAGCCCCTCCTCCCTCAGACCCAGGGGTCCTCATCCCCAGTCCCCTCCTCCCTCAGACCCAGGGGTCTGGCTCTCCCAGCACCCCCTTTCCCTGGAATATTGATCCCTAGACCTCCAGGCCCTGGTGGCCACCCACCCCAGCTCCCTGTTTAACGCCCTGCAGACCCTGGCCATCGAGGGCGGTGCTGAGGACCTGGGTCAGGAGGAGGTGGTCCAGCAGTGCATGAGGAACCAGCCGTGGCTGGAACAGCTCTTCGACTCCTTCAGCGACCTGCTGGCCCAAGCACAGGCCCACAGCCGCTGCGGGTGACCCCGCCCAGCCTGGGGGAGCCACCTCTTCCATGAACAGAGAATTGGGACAGAACTGTGTCCTCAGGAGCTAACCCCCTGGGCCCCGTCGCCAGGGAAGGGGGGGGTCATTGGTCAGGGTGTGTCCATGCTGCCCCCACAGGGCAGGGTTCAAAGTTCGACTCCTCCCCTCTCCCATGCCCCCTCCACTCCCTCCCCAGCCCTCCCACTGTCCGGTGTACAGAGAAATTATTTATATATATGTATAAATGTCTATTTAGTAACGGTTTCCCTCCCCACCTTGCCCCAATCCTCTCTCCACGGCCATAGCCCCGCCCCCTCCACCTTGTACATAATGTATAGGAAAAGTCTATGTATGGTTGAGGGGGGCGGGGTGGCTTCAGAGAGCTGGGGGACCCCCTCCCCCCCAACCCCCCCTCACAGGCCAAGATCTTTGCTAAAGGCCATTCCCTCCCCAGGGCATTCGGCATCGGGTGGGAGGGGGAAAACGCATCTTGTTAATTATTTTTAATCTTATTTATTGTACATACCTGGGGCGGGGGGCTGGGGAGGTGGAGGGGGGAGAAGGGTCCCCTCCCTTTGGCCCTCCCGTTCCTTTTCTACTGCGATTGTCTGTGTCTGCCCCCCCCCCCTCCCGCCACCGCCCCATCCCCTTGTCTTCTGGATGTGGTTCTATTTTTTATCTGTCTCCTCTCCCCTCCCCCCCCCAACTCCTCTGCTCCTACCTCCCGACCACCCTTTGTCTCTTGCTCTTTCTTGGGCTTCTGTACAACTCAACTTGTATACACTGTGTACACACAACCAGCCAAACGAAAACCCAACAGCAAACACTTTATCGGCCGGCTGGAGTGCCTCTGTCCTGCGGCGGCTGGGGGGCCCCAGGGGTGGCAGAGCAGATAGGGTCTGGAACGGGAACTTGGCTTCTCTGGAGCCCCTGGAAGCGGCCGGGCTGGGTCGTTGTATGCGTTACGTCTCACTGTGTAAAATTAGCCGCCTCCCCCCCCCCCCCCCCCCGGCCCCAAAATTTAGTGACTTAAAACAAACGTTTATCCTCTGGTTTCTGAGGATGAGGAACTGGGGAGCAGGTCAGCTGGGTGGTCCTGTCCCAGGGTCTGTTGTGAGGGTCCACTCAAGTCAGCCAGAGCAGCGGCCCTCCGGGGATTGACGGGTTGTAGGACCTACTTTCAAGGTGGCTCACTTTTATTTATTTTTTTTTTAAGATTCTATTTGAGAGAGAGCATGAGAGAGAGGGGAGTGAGGGGCAGAAGGAGAAGCAGACTCCGCGCTGAGCAGGGAGCCCCACACAGGGCTTGATGCCAGGACCCCGGGATCATGACCTGAGCCAAAGGCAGACGCTTAACCGACTGAGCCACCCAGGCGCCCCAAGGTGGCTCACTTTTAAGGTGTGCAGATTGGCTGCGGGCTGGAGGCCTCAGTTCCTTGCCATGTGGACCTTGCCATGGGGCACCTTGAGTGTCTGCACAACATGGCAGCCGGCTACCCCCAGAGCAGGGGATCCCAGGGAGAGAGCAAGGAAGAAGCCTTGCAGTTTTCTGTCCTAACACACCATTGCCTCCTACATACTGTTCATGGGAAGGGAGTCCTTGCACCCAGTACCCACTCAAAGGGGGATTCAGCTCTGCTTCAAGGAGGGAAAAGCACAGGAATTTTTCGGTGTGTTTTTAAGCCGGTACGGGCTGTGCCAGGTGTCAGGAGTTGACCAGCTTTTTCTTGGCTGCCTAACGTGGACTCGAGGGTGGATCTCTTGTGTTCTTGAACCCTGGAACTACAAGGTCACGAGCAGACGGCAGTTGAGATGTGGATAGATTGCTGTGTTCTCGAGACTTGCTGCTTAAAGTGTGATCTGCTGCCCTTGGGAGTCTGTCCGTTTCCCCCACACACACAAGAGCTTGTAGAAATGTAGACTCCAGGGCTGAGTCTCAGATCTGCTGAGTCAGAACCCACTTTTTAGTAAGATCCTGGGAGGATTCTAATACACACTCAAGTTTGAGGAGCAGCGTTCTAAAATAAGACTTAACAATTTGGAGGTCAACTGGAACCCAGCGTGTAAGAAGTGAGTAAGCCGTTGTCACTCGAGAGCCCGGACCCTTGTCAAGAATGGACTATTGGTATTCTAGAACCCTGGCTTCAGCACTGATGGTGGTTGGTCAGTAGGTACTGACCTGGTGTGAGATTTAAGGGTAGACCATCTGCATTCTAGATAGATTCCCTTCCTGGTGAAATTGAGGAAGAGCCCCTGTTGTTCTATAACCTTGGATATTGTCTAGACCATCACCAATGTGAACGACTCCAGAATCCTGGTTTTACAGTAACATTTAAGGATCTTAATGGGAGAGTCAGTGATGGACCATGGGCTTTCTAGAATCAGTGGAGTTCGGAGGGGTGAGGATGGACCTTGGTGTCCTCGTACCATGGCCTGTGGCACATTGGGGTGCAGCCTCTGAGGCGGTGGCATGTTCCAGGCTCTGGGCTGGTGTGTCCACTTGGAGCCAAAGGTGCCACGATCAGCGTTGCCTCAGATAGGAGCTCTGCTAGGGAAAGTGGGTGGATTGTTCAGAAGGTGGGCTGCAGGCCAGCATCCTCCCTTTGGGGGCGGGATAACCTTGTGGTTGGATTTTGGAAGTCAACTGCCCAAACTTGGATCTCCGCTCCAGCACTTAACCAGGTGAGTTGGATACCAGCCCGAATCCTCAGCTTTGTCGTTCGTAAAAATGGGCTTTTGTCGAGATGAAGGAAAACCGAATGTTTGAAGCACTTAGCGCCCGTTACCCATAACAGGAGGCCCCAAGAGGATTGTTGGAGGTCCAAGAGATGGCAGAAGGGGGAGAGGGTGGCAAAGATGTTTTAAGAGGGACATCAGAACCCCGAGAGACTTTGAATCGTCGGCAGGGCCCGCCAGAGCCTCGGGGAGGACGGGAACCAGAGAGGCGCACACATACCTTGGGAGATGCCAAGGAGGCCACACCAGCCTCTTCACTGTTGCCTGATGAGCTGGGGATAGGTGGTGCTCGCAAACCATCCAAAAATGGCCTGCCAGTTGTCGTGTGGGTTTGTATGTGTGCTTTTTTCTGGGGGTAAGCGGTAGCTTTTGTCACCTCTGCAAAGCACATCGTTGTCCTTAAAGAAGCAGGGTGTCCTAGGCAAGAACTTGGCGCCGATAGACAATGCAAAAAAGACTAAGGCCTGCTAGGGCTGTGATGATGGGGACCCAGGGAGGGAGAAATTGGCATAGGTCTCCACAGACTCCCAAGAGTGCCTCACCTCCGGCTGGGGTTAGGTAGAGAGGTCAGACCTGGTCTGGAAAGTGATAGAACCCGCCCCCCCCCTTCCCTCCTTGTCCGGCAGGGCTTGGGTCCCTGGTGAGCTGAGGTCCTGGGGCTAGAGGGAGTGAACCTGCAACACAATACTTGGAGCCATGCTTATTCCCAGGGCGGAAGGTTGAACACAGGCCAAGGATTCTGTGATAATGAAACCCGGAAAGGGATATTTAGCTAATCATTGTTCTAATCTGGAATACAGAGGGACATTCATGGTTCTGGGGCAGGAGAACAGTAGGGCCTCCGTCACCGATAGAGAGCACTTAGTATACTCCAAATGCTGTTTGTCTTCTGGGTGCAGATTGGTTCTTAAAGGCCTCTGGGAAGTAGCGCTATGATCACCCCCATTCTACAGCTGGGAAGACAGAGGCACTTGCCCAACAGCTCTTGAGTAAAGGCGGCAGAGCGGCTGCCAGGGGCCATCATCTACCCTCGAACCAGGAGTGGGTTCTGGGGTGGGTGGGAGGGGAGCCGTTTGGGACCGGGGGCCCAGAGGTTCTGTCCAAACGTAGCAGACATGGAGGTAGGAGGAGTAGATCATTGATTGGTGACGGTTACAGGTGGAGATCAAAGTTCCAAGGCACGGGGACTGAGGCTGAGGTTTCTGGCCTGCTGTGTTGACTAGGTGTTGGGGTTCAGGGTCGCCTGTCAGGCTTGGGAGATGGACGAGGAGTGGTCTCCCAGTCTGGCGCCAGCATTCCAGGTTAGCAAGGACATTGCAGAATTGGTCCTGGGTGGACTATGGGGGTAATCCAAGCGTTCCCAGACAAGCCAGTTAGGAACTATTTGGGGGTGGCCTTAAGAAGACCCACACGTCAGCCCTTCCCAGGAGAGAGGCTCAGGTGGAATGTGTCTACACTGGCCCCAAGTTGGATTAAGACTTTGCACTCAGCTGTCAGCGCAATTGGGAACTTTCTGGAAATGAGAACTTGCCAGCCAGCCTCTTGGACACCATTCCGCCCACCTTGTCCCTTCACCCTCCTGTAGCCAACAGGTCTTTCTCAATATATATTGGAGGTGGGAAGGGGGCAAGCAGGGGTTGTAGCAGGGGCCTGTTTCCAAGATCCTGGGACCCTTCTGGAACACCACTATCCAATAAATTTAAATGGCCACATGTAGCTTCTGGCTACCTTACTGAACAGTGCAGTTCTAGAACTTACCAGCAAAGAAAAAAAATTTAGATGTCAAACCCCATCCCAGCAAAATGCCCACCCAAACACAAAAGGGCAGAATGCCCCCCACCCTTGAAGGCGAAGCAGGGGTCCAGACACCTGGCTTGGCTCATTCTCTGGCGCAGCCCACCCCCTCCTCCCCACCAAGCAAAGGGTTCTAGATCCGATGGTGGCAGGTGGAGTGAGGCTTTTACCTGTGTGTGCCCTGAGTTCACCCACCGCCCCGGAGCCCTTTTCCCTTTTCAAGAAGCACTTTCTGACATTGGCAGTGATGTTTATTTCCCTGGGGGTGGAGAGGGGATTATATACAGCAGTGACCCGGATGCCCGGGAGCCCCTCACCCCAATAAGGGGCTTGGGTGGGGAAGGGAGGCATTGGCAGAAGGCACACAGTGGCGATGTCCTGGAGGAGGCCAGGAATTCCGGGTGGGGGTGTAGTGTATCCTGGGAAACCCAGATGGGAAAACAGGGTCGGTGAGCGCTGCTGGTCCCCAGAGCTCATGCTGGTCGCTCCTCTCGCACCCCCCGGGGCTACAGGAGGACGCAGGGACAGCCTCCGTCTTTCTTCCTGGGGGCACTGGGTGCGCTGGGCGGGAGCTCTTGTTCCTGATACTTCCTGTGGGAAGAAGCTGGTGAGTTTGGGTCTCGGGCTGGGGACAAGGACAACGAGAAGGGCGCTCTGCTCACCGGACGGCCCGCACCAGCTGCTCGAAGGCCTCGTCCACGTTGAGACGCAACTTGGCTGAGGCCTCGAAGTAGGCCACGTGGTGGGAGGCACCAAAGGCAGAGGCTTCAGATCGGGGCACCTGGGAGGGGGACAGCGGGAGGAGTCAGGTGTCTGTACTCAGGGTGGGGCCTAACCATGGCAGGCAGAAAGACACACTATGCTCTAATGGGGGTGACCTAGTGTGGGGGTCAAGTGAAGAGGAAAAGTTCTAAGGAGATCATGGGGAACATGCCAAGAGGGCTTGGCTCCATTAAGTAAGGAGTCAGGGAAGGCTCTGTAGACGTTTGCCCTTCTGAACATCAGATGACTGAGTTCCTCCCGCAGAGAAATCAGGGTGTTCCCCGCAAAGGCCTGAGCAAAGCTCAGAGGGCTGGAAACCCCCAAAGGCTTAATCGGAAAGTTGAGTTCTGTGTGGAAATCACAGACACTCTGTGTATAGGAAGTGGTGAGAGCAGAGAAAGGAAGGGACAAGACATGGTGGGAATTAAGTGTCAAGTGCAGGAGCTGGAGTTCTCGGGGCGGGGGGGGGCCGCGGGGAGCCAAGGGAGGGCTGTGAGCAGGGAAGGGGCAGGGGCAGTGGGGGGCCCGAGTGGGAGGTTGACTGGAGGTGGGGATGGAGCAGAGTTGGGGCTTGTCGACCTGGGGATGGGCGCAGGTGCCCTCGGTCCCCTCCAGCCATCTTTTCTGGGAAGTCTTACGTGCAGAAGATACAATTTGGGGGCAACACATTTAGATGTGTGTGACAACGGAGGGCGCGGGACCAGGGAAGCCAGAGGAGGGTGCTGATGTGAGGAGATCCACTGAAAGGAGCCTCCCAGGCTGAGATGGGGGGAGGGGGGGTGGGGAGAGTGTCCCAGACCTGGCGCTGTGTCTCCAGATCTGCCTTGTTCCCAACCAACACGATGGGGAAATCGTCTCGGTCCTTGACTCGGAGGATCTGCGTGAAAAGCTTGCCCACCTCGTTGAAACTGCAGATGAAGCCAGAGGCCTGAGGTCTAGCCAGCAGCTCGGCCCCGGTCCGCCCTGCTCGGCCACCCTCGGCTCCTCTCACCTCTGCCGGTCGTTAATGGCAAACACCAGCAGGAACCCGTGGCCAGCGCGCATGTACTGCTCCCGCATGGCACCGAACTCCTCCTGGCCTGCTGTGTCCAGGACTGCAGACGGGGAGAGGGGCCGCTGTGGGGATGAGGCTCCCTGCCCCCCAGCCGCTCCTGGGAGCCCTCAGCCCCACCACCATCCCCCCATCCACTCCCTGCCGCCCTCACTGTCCAGCCGGGCTGGAACACCATCCACCGTGCAGATCTTCGTATAGGAGTCTTCAATGGTGGGGTCGTAGTCAGACACAAAGTAGGACTGGTGGGACAGGGAGAAGACACTGTTACCACGGTTCCTGCAGTGCCCCAGGAGAGGTGATGTAGCCCTGTCCCTGGGCTCTGCCTCCCCCACTTCTTTCTGGGTCCCTGCTCCCCTCTCTGCGGATCTCTGTTCCTTCCTCCCACCCTACCTAGTCTCCTTTCTCCGAGTCTCTCCTGGTCCTCTCTCTTTCTGGTATCAAGTACATCTCCCACATGGTGATTACGTCCTGGCTGTGCGGCATTGAACAAATCACTTCCCCTCTCTGAACCTCAATTTCCTCATTTGGAAAATAAGGATAAAAATAGGACTACACTTAATCCAGCGTTTGTGAGATTCGGGGGAGATCCCTGTTAAGCATTTAACATATAGCTTGGATATAGTAGGTGCTCAGTTATTGGGAGCTATTATTGTATCTGAATAGCTGCCTGTTTATCTCTCTCCCTCCTCCTCCTCTTCCCTCCTTTTTTCTCCTTCTTCTTCCTCCTCCTCCCTCTCCCCCTCCTTCTCCAGCAGCTTCTAGTGTCTCCTCCCAGGGGAAGGTCCCAGTTCCAATCCAGCAGCAGAGAAGCTGCCCCGCCCGCAGGCTGGGCCCCTCCCTTCCTGCCTGGGTCAGGCCAGCCTCCAGCCAGGCCTTTGGCCAGCTTTGGGTCTGCCCCTGGGTGCAAGGGGCCCAGGGCCGGGGCCTTTTTCTTTATAGGCAGGGGCTCCCATGCAGGCACTGGCTGGGGTCTCTTGAGGGGTCTGGGACCGAGGGCCCTCTGCAGTAGCATCTCAGAAGCAGACACCTTTCTAAGGTTTCTCTAAGGTGGGAGGGTTTCCCTTGGGAATGGGCTGGAGGTTTCCTGGGCAGGGGTGGATTTTCAGGAGAGAAGGGGTGATCTGGTAGCTGGGGGTCTGAGAGCTGCATCCCATCTGTTAGGGGAGAGGTGCTAGGTGAGGGCTTGTCCTGAAGGGAGGGTGCAGGGACCGCGCCATGGGGGGATTACGGGCGTGTCTTCAGAACATAGCTGGAGAATTTTGGGGTGAGAGCTGGGGAGAGCCCCAAGGTGCACATTTGGGAGGTTTATCATAGAATATAGGTACGTGTCTAGAGAGTCTCAGACACCCTGAGATGCATTTATAGGGTCAGAGAAACTCCTAAAGAGTGGGTCTCTCTGGGGGTGTCAAGAATCTGGGGGCTTCTTCATGGAGGTGATCTGGGGGCTAGCCGAGGTTTCTGAGAGGTGCTCAAGGAGTTAGAGTGGAAGAAACTCAACATGGAGGAGTGGGTGATTTTCCCTGGGGGAGGGTGGAGGTCTGGGTCTGGTGGGATGGGGGATCCCCAGGACAGGACGTGTGGTCTTAAGAATTCTCTGGAATGGCCAAAGGGCGGATCTTTCTGAAATCTCTTGGGTCTGAGGGTGCCTCTCTCAGGACCAGATGGTACTGGATGGGCCCCAGGCAAAGTCTGGGCACAATTTCTAGATTCTGGGGGAGGTAAGTATCTAGACTAGGGTAATCTCCCAGTTAGGTTTTGGGTGGCTCAGAGGGGAATCTGGGATCTGGGGAGATGGGGCTCAGGGTAGGGGGAAGTGACACCTGGGGGTGGGGGCCTATGAGAATGCTTAGGGTCTAAATGGGGTGACTTCTGGATCTAGGGCGCTCCCAGGAGGTGCTCAGGGTCAAGTCAGCAGGGAAGCGGGGTATTGGGTACTGGGAGGAGGGATGGTGGGTCTCAGGATGCGAGTATAGGTCCCTTGTGTAGGGGGTGGAGGCACTGGAGGGGGGGCTCAGGGTCACAATCTGAGAGGATTTTTTAAGATCAGAAGGTCTCATAGGAGGGTCTCAGTGATGGATCGAGGGGGAAATCGGGGTCTCAGGGATCTCCCGAAGGGCTCAGTTCTAGGTCCCGGGGGCACCCCCCCGGGGTGAGGGCCCACTACCTGGATGAACTGGATGGTCAGCGCGCTCTTGCCCACGCCGCCGCCGCCCACGACCACCAGCTTGTGTGTCTCGCTGGGTGGGGGGTCCCCGGGCCCCGGCCCCCCGCCCCGGGGCCGCCCCCGCCCTGTCCCGGACGCCGCCCCGCTGCTCATGTCGCCACCGCTGCCGCCGCTACCGCCTTGGGGGGAGCCGGGCGGGGCCTAGGGGCGGGCCCCGCTAATAAGACTACTGCATAATCATGAGCTCCGGAGAGAAGGACTGGAGTCTCGGGACACTTAGGAGGCAAGGCCAGGGAAAAGGAGGAGCTATGCTAATAAGGGAAGGGGAAAAGCTTTCGTTGTGAAGGGGAATTCCGAAAGGGGCGGGAATATGCTAATATCAGGACTATGCTCACCCCGAGCTGCGCCACGCGCTCTCGGCTGGCGCGCCGTCCGTGGGCGGGGCTAGGCTAATAAGAGCTCTCGCTCTTTCGGCAGACGGGTCCGGAAAATCGTTCGGGGAGGTGCTATGCAAATGAGGATCCCCGAGACACCGCTTCTCAGGGCATCATCCCTGAGGCCTCGTTTTAGTAGGCGGGGCTCATCGACTCGCGCGCGGCCGTATATAGGCGCGCTCGAAGGAAGGAGCCGGTCTTGAGGGGAAGCTCCACCTCCGTCCTGGGATCCTAGCCAAACTTCCGACCCGGGCGTCTAGGCTGGGAGCTGGAGTCTCCGCCCGCTAAGGGACCCAGGCTTCCGGTTCCCGGAGTCCCAGCCAAGCGGAAGACAGACTGGGAGGGGAGATGGGGCCCTGGAGGGGGACAGCGGGGTAACGGGACAGGGAGGGGCCGTGAGATCACTGCATTCCTAATCCCTGAGCCAGCTCCCCCAAACCGGGGTGGCTGGGTCATCACTGAAGGGCCTAGGGCCAGGATTTCTGGGTCTTGAAGGAGGAGGAAGCTGAGGGCCCAGACTCCGGGATCTCTCGGAGAGAATGAGACTGGAGGCCTGGATTCCAGGGAATCAGGGAGTCTTTACTACTAGGTTCCGTAAAGGAGGGAGCTGGGGGCCCGGACTCTTGAGTCCAGGGGTTGGTGGGGCCGGGGATTCAGAAATCTGGATCTGAGGGAATTCGGATTGGGAACCCGAAGACTTGTGTCTGTGTGAAATACGAGCTTGAGACCAGGAATGGAAGGATGGAGGAAGAATGGGCATGAGGGCCCGACTCCTGCTTGTGAGGAAGGAGGGGTCGAACTCCCAAGTTCCAGGGAGGAGGAAAAAGGGAGTCCGGACTCCTGCTCTCTGAGAGGAAATCGAATTTGGATTTTTCCATCCTAAATGAGGAGGAGGTTGTAGGGTCGGGCTCGTTGGTTCTAAATTTAGAGGGGACTTAGGAGACCGGGATATTCTGGGATCCCCAGAAGCTGGGCGGCGCAACCCCCAGTCAATCCAGCTTTTTTTCTACCGCCCACTTTTCGGAACTACAATTCCCTTGCAGCGGCCCTGTTCAGTGCTCTCACGTCACTTCCTGTTCCGCAGCTCTCTCCGCGCGCGCGCAGGGTGCCGTGGGGCCTTGTCGCGGGCTACCGCAACCCCGCCCCCTTCACCTCTCACCTCCATGCTGTCCCCGCGCGACGGAGGCGACGCGCGGACTACGCCTCCCGGCATCCGTCGCGCGCGCCCCTTCCTGTGTGCCCCCATTGACTTCTGGGAAACTGAGTCCGGAGACTTCCCACGAGCCTTCACGGCACCGTGCTCGGTACTTGAAGTCCCGGCAAGCTCGGCGGCGTTTTAGCTCCGCCCCTCTCCTCCCTCTGCTCGCGAGCCCCCCCAGCCCGCCCCGCCCCGCGCCGGGGCCGGAGCCGCAGCCCGAGCGGCGGGGTAAGATGGCGGCGGCAGTCTGGGCCGCGGGGCTCGGGCCTATCGGGGTGGGCGGGGCGGAGTCGGGTCGCTAGTTGTCCCGGGGTCCTCCCCACACGCCGCGGGGCCTTGGAGGACTTAGCGGGGCGGCCTCTGGCCCGGCAGCGGCGGCGGAACCTGGTGCCGAGCGGGGGGCCTTCTCAAGGCCCCGGGACGCGTCTGTGGGTTCCGGGGGGCATCTACGGGGCGTCCCCTTGAGGACTGGGGACGTCCACCGGGCTGGACCGGGACTGGAGCCTGCTCTCCATCACTTAGCTGGCCTGGGTCATTTCTGTAGGCACTGTTGATCGTCTTTATGGGCTGACCCGAGGTTAGGGTCTGTTTATAGGGTTCTGGGGCCATCTTGAGATCTTGAGATATGTCCCAGGGTGAAGGAGGTCTGCAAGAGCTGAGGAGTATCTGCAGAGCCATCTATAGCACCCGGGGTATGTCTCTTAGGGCTGGGAGTGTCTACATGGGCTGACTTGATGCGGCTCACCTACATGGGTCTGGGGCCATTTAGCGGACCTGGAAGAACTGTTTGAGGGCTAGGAAGTCTTTTAGGGCCACCTAGAGGGGTGGGATATGCCCACCAAGGGAGGGAGGCAAATAGTGAGGTGTGCTGTGAGGCCTGGATGGGTCTCTAACGTCTGAAGAGTGTCTAATCTGGGTGACAGGAGGCAGGGGGCAGTTAGAAGGACCTGGAACCATCTAGGTGGCTTTCAGTGTGACTGCAAGAGTGCAGTCTTTATGCCTAGAGCAAATTCGAATGCCTTTGGGGGCTGGATAATCGCGTGGAGAACAAGACAAAGGAGAGTATTGGAAAATTTGCCCAGCTCAAATGTACTTGCACTTTATAATGTAATTCAGATAAAAAAATGTTTTTAAATTCTGCATTGCCCTGGAGCTATAAGAGATTAGAATTAGTCCACATTAGTGTGGGGAAGTCTGTAGGATCATCTAGACTCATTTAGTGTAAAGCTTTTCAAATTCTTTTGACCTTGATCTACAGTAAGAAGTACATTTTTTATTGAGACCCATTGCATACTGACATATGTATTTAATGCCAAAGTCCCATTAATTAATATTTCCACTTACTCTTTGTGATGTACTGTGAAGAATTTTCTACTGCGTTCAGTTTATTTTTTTTAATAACAAGCTATTTGTGAACCACTATACTGCTATCAGACTGTGGTTTGGGAAACACTGATCTAGAGAGACCTAGCAATGTCGGCAGAATGTCTTTTCATGTTGAAAAGATCTAAGGAGACATGGGTGTGTCTGCAAAGCCCAGGGCATGTCTAAGTGGGCAAGGGAGCATCTTCATACACCGCAGAGGGCTTGGAGATCTCTGTGTCTGTACTCAGCAGATCTTGATTAGGCTTCTGTTACGTGACAGTCACTGTTGAGCGTAGCATGTGCTTCCCCCAGAGGTGCTGGAGAGCAGGTCCAGGCCTGGGAACTGTCCATAGGGGTTTATAGGCAGGACATGTTAGTGGAAGTTAGGGAAGGAGCCACAGGCTCGTGGCTGGGTTCTTTGGCGTAGCTTGGAAATCTGTGGCAGGAGAGAGACCAGGACCAGGGTGTTTGCTTTGCAGGTATGCAGCTGGGAGAGTGGCCGAGATAAACCTGAAGGCTAGTGATGCTAATTATTGTTACTTTGTATTGAGTGCTTGGACTGTGCTGATTCTGTGGCAGAAGTCAGTCCGCTTTCAATTCTCACAGCCCTTGGAGGTAGATATTCCTATTGTGCCCATTTCCAGATAAGCACAACGAGTCAGGGGTGGGGCTGAGGGCTTACAGGTCTCAAAGCTTTCTGGGAACTCTGAGACTGGATATTGTTTTCAAAGTAGCAGATTTGATGGTTACAGGGAAGCCTGCAGCTGAAATAGTCATGCTTCCAGAAGCCCTAACCCAGGCACCCACCAGTGTGAAAGGTAGTCTCTCAACTTTAGTATAATCTAAGAATTTCTGTGAGGTCATGAAAGCTTGAGCCGTGCTTTCATCCAATGGACAGATAGGCCATAGGTGGATGCCCTCTGTGGGGTGGGGTGGACAGCATGCCTTTCTGAAAGCAGTGTTTTCAGTTCAGTACTGGTTTTGTACATCGCTCTATTGTAGTTCCATCTTTTGCATATAAATACAATTTTTTGGTTCCGCGCCATCGAGGAGAATTGATGCTCTAGGCAGTTGTGTGGTATTTGAGGTACACCCAGCCCACTGGCACATATCTCAGTTTGGGAAAGGAGGGTTTGCAAGACTATGGGGCACGGTATTTGAAATCACAACTCAACCAAAAATAAATATCTTGGCGTTGGGTTGGCTCTTAGGAGGGTGGGCAGTAAGGTCTTAAAGCTTGGCCGTGGGGGAACCCGTGGGCACTTGGGAGTGCCATGTTGAAACGGGAGGCTGGGAAGGCCTACAAAGGAGGCAGCTGAGGTCCAGGCAAGGGAAGAGAGCCCACTCTGGTCCCTCCGATGGCTGCACTGGGCCTGAGGCTCAAGGCCTGGAGTGCGGTGGTAGAGGGAGGGATGCCAGAGAGGATGCTGATCAAAGCAATGTTGGCGGCCCTTGAGGTCTTTGCATCCATTTCCTGCTTGCCTCCCCCGCCCCGGCCTCCACTCCAAACTCACCCCCTCAACCGCCAGGTGACCATGGAGGAAGAAGATGAGTCTCGAGGGAAGACAGAGGAGTCGGGCGAGGATCGGGGCGATGGTCCACCGGACAGAGACCCCACGCTTTCTCCTTCTGCCTTTATCCTGGTAAGGCTGCTAGACACCTGGGGCCAAGGGAAGGATGGGCTGCAAGTTCAGATTTCAGGGCCCGATTCCTGGGCCCTGGGGGGGAGGAGGGGCTGGGAGCCTGGACTCTTGGCTCCTCTGAAGGGTTTGAGTTTGGTTATAGGGGTGTCTGGAATGGCTGTCTCCCAGGAGCAGAGCTTGTGACCATTTGCAGGAGTCCCCTGACTGCCCTTTCTTTCCACCCCCTTCACCCTTCACCTTTTCTCTAGCGGGCCATTCAGCAGGCTGTGGGAAGTTCCCTGCAGGGGGATCTGCCAAATGATAAAGGTATGATGGGTTCTGGTTCTTCTTAGCCTCCTATCCCATCTCTGTGTTCTTTATCCTAATTTCATTCATAACCGCTTTCCTGAGGCCTCCTGCGTACCACCCTCGTGCTGGCACAGGGAGCCAAAGATGGGTCAGACCCCACGGCTGCCTTGGAGGGGCTCCCAGTCTGGTGGAAGGGAGACCCCTTCAGAGCGCAGAGGTAGCCCGAGGCACCGTGAGAGGGCAGGAGGCCCAGTTAAGGGAGTGTGTGGGGGCGTGGGGTCTGGGAAGGCTTCCTAGATGGGGAGACAGGTGAACTGGTCTCTGAGGATGTGTTAGGGTCGTCCGGTAAAGAGGAAAGCCTGGTAGGCAGAGGCAGCCCGCAGGCGCACAGCACCGGGCACCTTGCGGGACTGAGCCGTGGTTCTTTGGGGCTGGTGGGCATGGGGCTGTGAGCAGGAGGCAAGGCAGGAGCGCTCCATGGGGACTGGGTCACAGCAAGGTTCTAATGCCACACTGACTTGTCTGGACATCATCCTGAGGGCAGCTAGGAGGACAGAGGGGTGAGAGTGTTGGCACCTCAGAATGGTGTTGGGGATGTCCTTCTGGGACCCAAGTTGGGGGGTGGTGGATGGAGGCAGGGCGAACAGGCAGGCGCTTGGTTCCCTTGTCAAGAGCTAGGGCAGGCTCCTTTTTCCTCTGCCCCACAGAGTCTCTGTCTAGTCCCCCGTTTCCAACCCCCCGTGCAAATCTCTCTCCAGATGGCTCCCGGTGTCATGGCCTTCGATGGAGGCGCTGCCGGAGCCCACGGTCAGAGCCCCGTTCCCAGGAGTCAGGGGGGACTGACACGGCTACTGTGAGTAAGAACAGGGGGCTGGGGGCCCAGACTCTGGGGGTTGGGGGAGCTAGGTCAGTGGAGTCTGGATCCTGGGGGTGGGTTTGGGGACCCAGATCAGCAGCAGTAGTGGAAGGGCTGGGGGCATCATCTGTGGGGGTGAGCCTTGGGTCCCTGAGGCAAGTCAGGATGAGGGAATTGGTGGGATCCCTGCATTTTCTTGGGGTTTCAGATGTTTGGGTTCCTGAGAGTTTAGGGGCTGGGGAAATGGGATTTGTGGGTCCTTACATGAGCAGGGACAGGTTGGAGCCTCTCCTGGCCTATTCCAGGTGTTGGACATGGCCGCAGACAGCTTCCTCACGGGGCTGGTGAGTGTTCTGGATCCCCCAGATACCTGGGTTCCCAGCCACCTGGACCTGCGGCCTGGCGAGTGAGTAGTTGGGCAGCTGGAGTGGGAGAGGCCTTTGGTGTGGGAGCTGGAAGCTTCCCTCGGGCTCACTCACCCCCTTCTGCCCTGCAGAAGCGAGGACATGCTGGAGCTGGTGGCCGAGGTCCGAATCGGGGACAGGGATCCAATTCCTCTGCCCGTGCCTAGCCTGCTGCCCCGTCTCAGGGCCTGGAGGACAGGCAAAACGGGTATGTGGGGCCAGGGCGGAGCTGAGCAGGCGGCCTCAGAGTTGTGCGGGAGTCAGCTGTCGTTGGTAGTAATAGTAGCGATCGTGTCGTTTAGACAAAACCTTTAAGCCTTTGCCTGTTAGACCAAAATAAAGGCTGTGCTTACGGACAGACACACGTAAAGCAAACACTGACGTGATCGCCAGCACGTGCGAGGCACTCAGCGTCCCGGGCTCCACGTGGTACTGGAACTGCAGTGGGAATTCAGCTCCCTGCGAGCGGGGGGCTCTTAGCTCTGAGTGTCAGATTCAGGGAGTCTGAGGTGTGGGGCCTGGGAATTTGCGTGTCTAACCAGTTCGTCGGTGATGCCCCTCCTGCTGGCCCCTGGAACCCTGGTGGGAGCCCCAGGTTTAGACTTCGCTTCTGTACAAATGTCCACAGTTGGGAGGGATGGCGAGGAGAGGAAGGCTCAGGGAGCTCAGGTGTAGCACGAGGGCAGCCAGGAGTGCTGTTCTGCGGTGACTGTGGCTCTCCCACGCCTGGCCAGTGTATGTTTCCCTTCACCTTTTTTCACAGCCGTGGGTTGACTTGGCCATTTGGCTCAGGGAACATTGTACCTGGGGCCCACCACACTCTTGGGGGCCCACAAGAATATCTTCATTTCTTTTCAAATTAGAAGCCATAGAGGATAAGTGAACAAAGGGGCACGGTAGTGCCCTAATAAAACTTTATTGACAAAAACAGATGGCCTTGGGGATTTGGCCCCAGGCCTTCAGTGATACAGATGTATCTGGAACCTAAGAGCTGTTTTGCCGGGGGGATGCTGGGGTTATGTTTTATTTTCTTATCACAGATGGTTTTCTTCCTCCATTTGGAAACTATTAAGAACTTAGGGGATAAAAACTCTTCCGTAATCCTATGTCATATAAAAATTATATAAAGTAGTGGCTGTCTTGCAGTTCCAGACTGCTCCAGCCTGTGGACTGTTTTCTACATCTGGTGGTGGTAATAATTCATAAGCAGGGTAGCAAGAGCTCATGCTCACTGAGTCCTCGTGGTGCCGGGCGCAGTCTAGTTCGTTCCACAGAACTGCTCATCTAGTCCCCTCGTCCTCGTGAGGTGTGAACACTATCATCACCATCCTTCTCTGCTTTCTTTTCTTTCTTCTTTTCTTAGATTTATTTATTTATTTTGGAGGGGTGGGGAGGGGCAGAGGGAGAGAGAGAATCTCAAGCAGGCTCCCTGCTGACCATGGAGCCCAACGCAGGGCTCGATCTCATGACCCTGAGATCATGACCTGAGCCAAAATCAAGAGTCGGAGGCTTAACCGACTGCACCACCCAGGCGGCCCCTCCTGCTTTATCTTCTTCCTCAGCCCTCAGCAGCTGGCGGGCTTTCTGTGTGGCTCATTGAGATTTCTCTCCCTGCTCGATGGGAGCTCCTTGAAGGCAGGGACTTTGTCTCTTGTGTTCACTGTTCTATTCCTAGTACCCCAAACCGTACTTGGCACAAGATAGGTGATCAGTAAAAATGTCCTGAATGAACGTGTGAACCCCCATTGTAGAGATGAGGAAACCAAGGCAGGCAGCAGTTGAGGTCCTTGTCCTTGGTCACGTCACGGGTGAGGGCTCAGAGCCTGGGATCGGGTTGAGAGGCGACTCTGGGACTGCTCTCTTCAGCCCCGGCTGTCCTGGCACCGTCCACCTGACCGTGCTGGCGTCCTGGCCGTCGCAGGGTCCCTATAGTATGTGGTTGGGAGGGGGACCTCGGCACCCGTGTGTGTGTCAGGCGGTGCAGCCCTGGTCGGTTGTCTCCGCGCGTGGGATTTATGGCGCTGAGACCATGTCCTCAGAAAGCCCGGTCTCGGGAGGGCAGAGGAGGTAGCGCGGGAAAGCACGATGCCTGGCCGGTAGGAGGGTGGCGGACACTGGTGGTTCCTGTCGCCTGTCAGTGGTGTCTCTGAGTCCTGAGCAGGTGCAGCCCCTCGGATGGGGCTCGTCACAGAGTGACGTACGTTGGGTGAGGACGCTGGCAGTCAGGGCTCCCCAGCTCTGCCACTTCCTGGCTCTCGAGAGGGAGTTGTCACCTTTGCAGCTACACGCGATGCCCTCCGTAAAACAATAAATTTCCACCAGAGGCAGCCGGGGCGGCGGGCCAGAGCTCGGCCTTGCAGGCGGTCTTGGGTTCAAATCCCGGCCGCCCCGCTCTGGCCCGTGGCTTCTGCGGGAACACCAGTCAGGGGGTTCTTGGGCTGCAGGCCAGTGGACGTCTCAGGGTACGGGAGCACAGGCTCGGTTGCCCGAGTTTGTACCCTAACGTCTCCCCGCTGTGGGCCCTTTGGGAAGATCCTGCAGCTCCCTGAGCCTCAGTGTCCTCTGGTAAGGACGTAGTACCTGCAACGGGGCTGTGGGAACGTGCTGTGAGTCGAGCCGAGTAAAGTGCTGAGAGCCGTGCCTGCTGGCGCAGCGAGGGCCACCAGAGGGGGGCAGTGGCTGGGGTGGCGTCCTGCCTGCAGGCCCCTGTGCAGGACAGCAGGAGGAGGGTCTGCACCTGACCACGGTTCCCGTCTCCACCGTTCCTTTGCAGTTTCTCCACAGCCCCACTCTTCTCGACCCTCCTGTGCCCGCCACCTCCTCACCTTGGGCACCGGAGACGGGGGCCCCGCCCCGCCCCCTGCCCCCTCCTCTGCGTCCTCCTCGCCCTCCCCTTCTCCTTCATCCTCCTCCCCTTCCCCTCCCCCACCTCCACCCCCCCCAGCACCCCCGGCCCCACCTGCGCCCCGATTCGACATCTATGACCCCTTCCACCCCACCGATGAGGCCTACTCCCCACCGCCTGCTCCGGAGCAGAAGTACGACCCCTTCGAGCCCACTGGCTCCAACCCCAGCTCATCAGCGGGGACCCCCTCGCCTGAGGAAGAAGAGGAGGAGGAGGAGGAAGAGGAGGAGGAAGAGGAAGAAGAGGAAGAGGAGGAGGAGGAAGGCTTGTCTCAGAGCATCAGTCGCATCTCGGAGACCCTGGCGGGCATCTATGATGACAACAGCCTGAGCCAGGACTTCCCAGGTGACGAGAGCCCCCGCCCGGACCCCCAGCCCCCACAGCCAACGCCAGCCCCTGGAACGCCGCCCCAGGTGGACTCCACCCGGGTGGACGGAGCCACCCGCCGGCGTGTCTTCGTGGTGGGGACCGAGGCGGAGGCCTGTCGGGAAGGCAAGGTCTCGGTGGAGGTGGTGACAGCCGGTGGAGCCGCCATCCCGCCAGCCCTGCTGCCACCAGGCGACTCAGAGATTGAGGAGGGCGAGATCGTCCAGCCCGAGGAGGAGCCCCGGGTGGCGGTGTCCCTCTTTCGGGCCGGCGGTACCCGGGCGGCCCGCCCCCCTCCTGCCGTCGCGGCGCCCCCCGCCGCCCAGCCCCCGCCCCCGCCGCCCGCTCCCCGGGCCCCCGAGGGGGACGACTTCCTGTCTCTGCACGCCGAGTCCGACGGCGAGGGCGCCCTGCAGGTGGACCTAGGCGAGCCGGCCCCGGCCCCGCCGGCCGCCGACACGCGCTGGGGCGGCCTGGACCTGCGCCGCAAGATCCTGACCCAGCGGCGGGAGCGCTACCGCCAGCGCTCGCCCTCCCCGGCCGCCGCCGCCGCCGCTGCCGCCGCCGCCGCCCCCGCGGGCCCCCCCACCCGCAAGAAGTCGAGGCGGGAGCGCAAGCGGAGCGGCGGCGAGGCCAAGGAGGCCGCCTCGTCCTCGTCGGGCGCGCCGCCGGCCCCACCGGCCCCGGCCTCCCCCTGGGACTCCAAGAAGCACCGCTCCCGGGACCGCAAGCCCGGCTCGCACGCCTCGGCGTCCGCCCGCCGCCGCTCGCGGTCCCGCTCGGCACGCCGCCGCTCGCGCAGCGCCGACCGCCGCCGCGGGGGCAGCCGCAGGTCCCGGTCCCGGGAGAAGCGGCGGCGGCGGCGGCGCTCGGCCTCCCCGCCCCCCGCCACCTCCTCCTCGTCGTCCTCCAGGCGCGAGCGGCACCGCGGCAAGCACCGAGATGGCGGCGGCAGCAAGAAGAAGAAGAAGCGGTCGCGGTCCCGGGGCGAGAAGCGGTCTGGAGACAGCGAGAAGGCCCCGGTGCCCACCCAGCCGCCCTCCGGCTCCAGCTCCTTGGGTGGAGAGCGCGACAGCCGCCGCCGGGGGGCTGTGCCACCTTCCATCCAGGACCTCACGGACCACGATCTCTTCGCCATCAAGCGGACCATCACCGTGGGCCGGCCTGACAAGTCCGACCCCCGAGGCCCCTCACCGGCCCCGGCCTCGTCGCCCAAGCGCGAGGTCCTGTACGACTCAGAGGGACTGAGCGCCGAGGAGCGGGGTGGCAAGAGCAGCGAGAAGGACCGGCGCCGCTCGGGGGCTGCTTCCTCCTCCTCTTCCTCCCGGGAAAAGGGATCACGGCGGAAGGCGCTGGATGGGGGGGATCGGGATCGGGACCGGGACAGGGACAGGGACAGGTCATCCAAGAAGGCTCGGCCTCCCAAGGAGTCAGCGCCCTCCTCGGGGCCCCCGCCAAAGCCACCGGTCAGCAGTGGCTCGGGCTCGTCCTCCTCGTCCTGCTCCTCTTCCTCCCGGAAGGTGAAGCTGCAGTCCAAGGTGGCGGTGCTGATCCGTGAAGGCGTCAGCAGTACCACGCCAGCCAAGGAGGCGGCGTCGGCCGGCCTGGGCTCCATCGGGGTCAAGTTCAGCCGCGACCGGGAGAGCCGCTCCCCCTTCCTCAAGCCCGATGAGCGGGCCCCTGCAGAAGTGGCCAAAGCAGCTCCGGGCAGCACCAAGCCCAAAAAGACCAAGGTCAAGGCCAAGGCTGGGGCCAAGAAAGCCAAGGGGACCAAGGGAAAGACCAAGCCATCCAAGACCAGGAAAAAGATCCGCGGCGGGGGCAGCGGTGGGGGCAGCGGCGGCCCTGTGACGCTGAAGAAGTCCAAGGCGGACAGCTGCAGCCAGGCGGCGGGGGCCAAGGGGGTGGAGGAGACTTCCTGGTCCGGGGAGGAGCGGGCAGCCAAGGCCCCCAGCACCCCGCCCCCTAAGGCAGCCCCTCCGCCCCCCGCGCTCACGCCGGACTCGCAGACCGTGGATAGCAGCTGCAAGACACCCGAGGTCTCCTTCCTTCCCGAAGAGGCCACCGAGGAGGCTGGGGTCCGAGGTGGGGCGGAGGAGGAGGAGGAGGAGGAGGAAGAGGAGGAGGAGGAAGAGGAGGAGGAGGAGCAGCAGCCTGCCACCACCACGGCCACCAGCACGGCTGCAGCCGCCCCAAGCACTGCCCCTAGCGCGGGGTCCACAGCTGGTGACTCGGGGGCAGAAGATGGGCCGGCCACCCGTGTCTCCCAGCTGCCCACGCTGCCCCCGCCCATGCCCTGGAACCTGCCTGCTGGTGTGGACTGCACCACCAGCGGCGTCCTGGCCTGTGAGTGTGCCCTGGGGCCGGAGGGGGGGGCAGGCTGGGGCAGGGACAGGATTGCGAGGATGAGGTCGCAGGGGGACAGACTTGGAGGCAGTGGAGATGCCTTGGAAGGGGTCGGTATGTAGTGTCCCAGGCTGTGAGGGGCTTGGGTGGGTGAGGGCTGGATCAGGGCCTGTCCAGAAGGCTCGTCGGTGTCTGGGTGTGCTGGGAGAGGGCAGGCAGATGAGTGCAGGGGCGGCTAGCCCAGCACAGACTGGAGGGGTAGGCTGTGTCCTGGGGGCCGCCTGGAGGCGGACTAGGATAAGCGAGGTGGTAGAGGGACCAGAAAGAAGAGGGTGAGGGGGGAGCAGTGTCCCTTGGGGGATGGCAGTAGGCCACAGGGGGCTTGAGACAGAATCATCTCTGCCACCACCTTGTCCCTGAGTGACCCGGCCATATTGCCCCCTGACCACACACAAACCTTAAGTCCTAAGAACGGGGTGGGGGGTTGCAGAGTGGTTCTCTCAGTGGCTGAGGCCTCCTTTTCCCAGCTCTGAGCCCAAGACCCATGGCCTCACTAGGGGCCCAGGGTGGGGGATGGCAGCAGGTGGCCAGGTGACGCTCACCAGCCCCTCTCGTGTCAACTCCTGATCTCCTTTTCCTCAACTGTCCGCCTCTTGCAGTGACTGCACTTCTCTTCAAGATGGAAGAAGCCAATCTGGCGAGCCGAGCAAAGGCCCAGGAGCTGATCCAGGCCACCAACCAGGTGGGCTCCCCGGGGGAAGAGTCCCCACAGTCCCTTCTCTTGTCACCTGACTTTGGTTAGGGGAGGAACTGCAATTCCCAGCAGGCTTTGGGACAAGGAAGGGATTGGCCAGAAGAGGAGCCTCTGGCGCCTGGGACTATTGGGAAACCGGGGCGGGAATAATGGAGGTGCGTGGTCCCCCTTCCCCTCCCCCTCCCTTTGTTCATCCTCTCTCCAACCTCTTCCCACAGATCCTCAGCCACCGAAAGCCACCCTCTACTCTGGGGGTGACACCAACTCCTGTGCCCACGTCTCTGGGTCTGCCCCCTGGCCCCTCCAGCTACCTGCTCCCTGGCAGCCTCCCCCTGGGGGGCTGTGGCTCAACCCCTCCCACCCCCACTGGGCTGGCTGCAGCATCCGACAAGCGAGAGGGCAGCAGCAGCTCCGAGGGACGTGGGGACACAGACAAGGTGCGCTGGGCTTGGGGGAGGTGGGTGGCTGGTGGCAGCTTTGCAGAGAACGGGAACAGATGCTGAGACGCAGGGGCCCAAGGAGGACAGGAGACTGATGCCAACAGGCGGGAACTTAGAGCAAACCAAAGTCATTAAATTGTAAGGAACTCAACTTTCCCTCAAACGGATGAGCGGGAGATGGGTGCTGGGCAGATTTTTTTTTTTTTTTTTAAATTACGTGCAAATAGAGAGGGGGAGAGGTACAGAAACACGACATAAACACACCCATGTGCCGACACGCGTCCGCGCGACTGTGTACTTCGTGGTTACCCCTGTCCCTCCCTCCCGTCTTTCTGGGTAAGAGGGAGGGTGGTTTCCAAAAGGAAGATCAGGCATCTGTTGGAGGGCAGGAGGGAGAGTGGTTGCCGGGCAAATTCGGACAGGTTTTTCTTCAGCTGCATCTGGCTCCTGCCCGTGGGCCTCAGGGCAATTTTCCTTTCGGTCACGTCTGGATGTTTTCCTGTCCTGGTGCAACAGCCCGTTGCCCGGAAGATGGCATTGCCCACCTCTTAGTTCGTGTACATTTTGTGCGGGCAGTGGACGTGTGGTTCCTGGTCCAGGGCCACCAGGGAGGGCCCAGGGTCCAGCCTAGCGGATGCTCAAGTGACATTCAGAGGCCCAGCCTGGCCTGTGGTCTGGGGGGACCGCAGCAAGGGGAGTGCAGGGCAGAGGCTGAGCTGGCAGGCAGGGGAGGGGAGGCCAGGGCTTCTGCAGCAACTCATCTGGCCTTTGCTGTCCCTTCTTCCCGCCCTGTTGCCACCTGTGCCAGTATTTGAAGAAGCTGCACACACAGGAGCGGGCGGTGGAGGAGGTAAAACTGGCCATCAAGCCGTACTATCAGAAGAAGGACATCACCAAGGAGGAGTACAAGGACATCCTGAGGAAGGCTGTCCACAAGGTGGGGCCCGGGGGGGGACAGGTACACAGAGGTGGGGAGAGCATGAGGAGAGACGGACACGCGCAGACCGATGTTACACAGACGGGGAGCCGGGAGTGGTGGGTCTGTCTGGAAGGCGAGGAGGGTGACAGGATCTGCTCAAGCCCGCCGGGGCCTGTCCTGCTGGCATCAGGGGTACAAGTAGGGGTGTAGGCCTGGAATTGGGGGAGAGCAGCTCCTATCCTAGTTGCAAGCTGTGCTCAGCAGTCCAGGTGGAGGGGACCCTGGGGGTGACCGCAGCTGCCCCTCACTCCCTAGATCTGCCACAGCAAAAGCGGGGAGATCAACCCAGTGAAGGTGAGCAACTTGGTGCGGGCCTACGTCCAACGCTACCGCTACTTTCGCAAGCACGGCCGCAAGCCAGGCGACCCCCCAGGGCCCCCACGACCGCCCAAGGAGCCCGGGCCCCCTGACAAGGGTGGCCCAGGCCTGCCCTTGCCCCCTCTCTGAGACCCTCAGCCACCCCTTCCCTTCTTCGCCTCTTTGGAATTCTGGACGTATTTATGGCTCCACCTCCCCACTTCCCTCCCCCCATCAGTGGGATGATTGGGGGAGGGTTGCTGCAGGGAAGAGGAGAGCCCCCTGCCCTGCCGCGCCCTGTGCCCCATGCCCCCAAGCCTGTCCCCATTGCCCCTCCCTTCTGTTTGTGCCCCTCCCCCAATTTCATTAAAGATTTCATGAAATGTTAGCCCTCAGCCCCATGATTTTAGCCCTTTCTTTTCAGAGACCGGTTTGGGAAAGGGTTGAGAAGAGCTACACGGGCGGTCTGGCCCGAGTCCGAGGGTGCTTAGCAGGCGGTGACTCGCGGCAGTGCATCTGCCTCTCTGGGCCTCAGTTTCCTGATCTTTGAAGTGGGTGTTGGAGGGATGAAGACCCAGGCAAGTGAAGCACTTAGAAGCATACCTGGTACATAGTCAGCCGCTGCTCTTGACAGAAAGTGGTGGTGGGTGGGGTGTTGGGGTCCCAGGTCCCACCTGCTCAGGGTCTTCTAAGCTCAGGGTACCTGGGTGCTATCGGTCTGCCCTGGAATTGCCCCAGCAACACAATCTTTGTCCCCCATGGAGTTGGATTCTTTTTTTTTTTTTTTTAAGATTTTATTTATTTGATAGAGACACAGCAAGAGAGGGAACACAAACAGGGGGAGTGGGAGAGGGAGAAGCGGGCTTCCCACTGAGCGGGGAGCCCAATGTGGGGCTCGATCCCAGGACCCCGGGATCATGACCTGAGCCGAAGGCAGATGCTTAACGACTGAGCCACCCAGGCGCCCCTGGATTCTCTTTTTACCAGTGCTATGAGGCTGGGGTGATCTTATCCACTCTCCTGGGGTAGAGAGGGAAACTGAGGCACAGAGCAGCAGGGGCCACACAGTGAGTCAGGGCCACACTGGCCTCCATCAGGCCCCATTACCCCGAACCCAGACCTAGTGAGGAGAGGTGGTAACACCGGGGTCGCTGGGGTGGGTGGGCTTTAAGGCTGGGGCACAGAGCTCTTCTACAACTGCCTGTTCCAGCCCCGTGCAGAGGGGGGCCCATGGCCTGGGAAGCAGGACTTGCCTTGAGGTCGCCCAGCAGGAGCTGGGAGGGGACCTAAGCCCCCCTCCCCCACCTGACAGGATGATCCAGGTGAAAGGCTCTTTGCCTACTGGACAGTGGCCTGAACTGTCCATAGACAAGCCAGGGGTTCTAGATTCTGCCCCACGGCCTCCCTTGGAGAGCAGCAACCCTGGAGTCAGACTGGATTCTAACCCATCTTGTGTTTCCTGCTTTGTGACCTTTGCTCTTCTCCTAGTGTCAGTTTCTTGGTCTGTAAAATGGGGGTGACTGTCCCCTCCTCACCAGGTCCCTGGGAAGAGGTAAGGAGGTGACACGTATCAGCTGCCCCCTGCACAGTGTCTGGTCGTCATGCAGTGAGCATCTGGGCTGTGGGTTGCTTGCACAGATGTGTAAGCTGAGGTCCTAAGAAGGAATAATGCCTAGCCTAGGTCAGGGCTAGCCTGGACCTAGCTAACACCCAACACCAGACACACAAGTGGTGACAGTGGCAAGAAACAGTTTATTGGCCAAGGTGAAGGCACGAGGGGGCAGCACCCGTGAGGAGTGAGGGGTCAGACCTCCTCAGTGACCTAGAAATCCATGTCCTCGACCAGGTCCTGGAGGTAGGCCTTGTACTGGTCTGAGGTGAGAGTGAGTGGGTAGCTGTTGGAAATGTGCAGGTCCACAGTGTTCTCCAGTGAGGAAGCGCCCCCTGACCGTGCCATGTCCAGCAGGGCCCTGAGGCATGTGGGAACAACCTGCGGGAGGTGGGGGGAGAAACAGGAGTCAGGGGAAACACTCAACACTATTTACTGGCAGGGGTGGGGTTGAGTGGACTACAACTCCCAACAGCCCCCACTATAACCCAGGATGAACCATTAGGCCCAGGGCCGCTGGGAGTTGTAGTTTTCCCCATAACCACAACCACCAGCAGCCTGGGAAGTTTCCTAGGGCTGAGATGCTGGAGGGGTTCCCAGAAGCTAGGGCTGAGCAGCTTGTGGTCAGAAGGACTCCTAGGAGCTGTAGTTCCTCACAGAGGCTGCTAGGACTTGTAGTCCACTGACTTCCACATGGCTTTGAGAGTTCAAAACAGGTTCTGGGGGTGAGGCCATGAGAGGGACACCCAGAAGCTCCTGGGGATGAGGAACTGGTGGTTGCAGAGACTCTTGGAAGTTGTAGTTCCTCAGAGGGGCTTCTGCGAGTTGTAGTTCCTCCTCCCTTTGTTAAGATCCACCCCTTAGCTCCAGGAGCCCAGGACTGCAGCACCTTGACCATCACGAGCTTCTTGGTCCACGGCTGGTCCTGGGGCCATGGCTCCCCCACGCAGAACCAGAGGGTGTAGCGTGGTGAGTGTCGGCTTCCTTCGATGAAGGCAATCAGATCTGGGGGCCCGAGATCCTAGTCAGTCATGGGAGGAGGACCCCCCACCACCACCACCTGCCCCTCCCTGTCCCCCAAACCTATCAGCCTCACCTTCTCCTCTGACCCGAAGCCTGACATACCTACACCACCATGACCAGATGGCTGCTGACCTAGGAAAAGTCCCGGCACAATCTTAAATGCTTTTCCTCCCATCAGGGTGGGGCTGGAAGATCTGCACCGCTCCCCTGTTTGGGATAGGAAGGAGTACACTCCCCACAAGGATGGTCCCTGATTCTGGAGTACAAGGTGGTTGGAGTACAAGGTGGTTGGCAGTTGCTACTCTTTAACCCCCGAAGGCCACGTTCTCCTGATAGTAGCCTAAAGGACTTCTCTCTCCTGCGTCTGTCTATCCACACTAATAACTGATAATAACGAGGACTATGGCAGTTCATTCCTCGAGCACTTTCTGCACACTGGGCCCTGTGCCTCCTACCAGCTCCAGCAGAGGAGACACTCCTCGGGCAGACTCAGAGCAGTCCCATCTTTTGCCCCAGGTTATAACACTAGCAAAGCAGCAGGGTCTGAATTGGAACTCAGGTCTGGAGGTTTGAAATCTTTTTTTTTTTTTTTTTTTTTTTTAGAGCGGGAGAGAGAGTGGCAGGGAGGGCAGAGGGAGAGGAAGAGAGAGAGGATTTTTTTTTTTAAGATTTTATTTATTTATTTGATACAGAGAGGAAGCATAAGTGAGGAGGAGGAGGGTCAGAGGGAGAGGAAGAAGCAGACTCCTTGCTGAGCAGAAAGCCCGATATGGGGCTCGATCCCAGGACCCTGAGATCATGACCTGACCTGAAGCCGGACGCTTAACCGATTGAGCCACCCAGGTGCCCCAAGAGAGAGAATCTTAAGCAGGCTCCACGATCAGTGCAGAGCCCAACCTGGGGCTTGATCTCACGACCCTGAGATCATGACCCAAGCCGAAATCAAGAGTCAAACGCTTGGGGCACCTGCGTGGCTCAGATGGTTAAGCATCTGCCTTCAGCTCAGGGCATGATCTCAGGGTCCTCGGATCGAGCCCCATATCAGGCTCCTGGCTCAGCAAGGAGTTTGCTTCTCCCTCTCCCTCTGCCTCTCTCCCCTGCTCATATTCCCTCTCTCTCTATCTCTCTCTCTGTCCCATGAATAAAAAAAAAAAGTCAAACACTTAACCTCCTGAGCCCCCCAGGCGCCCCCAGTGACCGTGACCTACTCTTCCCACAGCAGAGCTATAAGGCCTTGCCTCACTCACCTGACATGAAGGGCCTCAGGTCGAACACGTCTCCTTCCTCATCCTTGGGGACCTCGCCGCTGGGTCCATGACCGCTGTCAGGGAGGAGCTCCTCGCCCAAGGCCCAGTACGTGTGGCAGTGCCCCAGCCTCCGGGCCCAGAGCCGCTGTCCTGCCCTGCACACAGCTAGTCCCCCGCCCAGGTAGCTCAGCACACGCCTCACGTAGCACATCACGCCCCTGTCTGTCAGCGACACCCCAGGGTCTGGCAGTATTATTGGCTGTCCGGGCAGCGTCCTGTCCCCTGCTTCTGATGCTACCAGCCGTAGGCCCCTCGGGCAGAAGATAGTCTGCTGGAAGACTTGGCGGCCCCGGTAGAAGGCAGTCACCTCGAACTCCCACTCTGAGCAGTGGCAGAAGGGACATGAAGGGGGAGCAAGATTGAGAGAGCATTAGGGGGCACAGCGCCCCAGCACCTCCCACCCCACAGCTGGCACTCACCTTCCTCAGGCAACAAGAGCTGCCTCAGTGGGTTTTCAGGGGGCTCCGAGCTTGGGCAGGGAGCAGGGATGTCTATGGTGGGGCTCAGCAAGAATGGAGGGGTCTGCTCAGGGACCAAAGCCAGGCTCGAGGGCCCCCCATCTGGGAATGGGGCCAAGACCATGTCACCCAGTAACTCTAGTATATCTTCCTGGAAAGAAGAAAAAAGAATAGGATCTGGACATTTCCATAGCCTTTTCTAGAGACTTCATGTAGACCAAGGCCTTGGGACCCAGGGAGGAGTCAGACCTGAGCTTTGCCCTCAAGGGGCTTCCTGTAAGGGGGGATTGGGGGTCTGGAGACAACCGTGGGCACAGACAGCAAAATATATGCTCTCCTATATGCTGAGTGCTACTGTTGGCCCCAGGGGAGCAGCTAATTCCAGCCCAAGGATCTGGCCTTGTGCAAGCAAGACCTGGGCAGAGAGGGCTGGACACAATTTCAGAGGGGACTTGCCCTGGCACAGACATCAGCAAGATCAAGGGTAGGGTGGTTCAGGGTTCCCAAGAGGCTAAAGGTATTCTAAATAGCAACGGAGGCTATGAAATTCTGGGAAGGTGTCTTAGAGTACTAAACGCCTGGTGAAAGTTCTGAACTTTCTCCTGAGGACGCTGGAAGCCATGGAAGGGCTATGAGCAGGGGAGGGTCAGGGTCAGCTCTAGATCGGTTGGGGGACAGCCTGCAGGGGAGAGGATGGAGGCTCAGGAAGAAGACTGGGGTGATGGTCCAGGGGGAGAGGGGGATGCCTGAACAAGGCCGTGGGGACACAGAGAGAAGATGGGTCAGACTGAGGGCAGGAGGGTTGGGGTGCATTCTTACCTGGGTATCCGAGGTACTGCATCTGCCATTGCCGTCCGGAGAGGTGTCCAACTCAGGTAAGTTCCCAGCTCCTGTCGAGGAAGGTGGTGAGTGGAGTAGGGTGTTGGGGACGCTCAAAATCCCATCCCTCCATGTGAAGCCCCACTTCTGGCACACCTGAGATCACAAACTCATAGACCTTGTGCGGGTCCTGGGGGTCCTTGCTCCGATCCTCGGCTAAACGCAACCCCTCCTTCCGGTTCAGGGCGGATCGGAAATTCCTCTTCCAGGTGGGCAGATCAGGTTTATCCTTTCCAGGAGTGTAGGCACCGCTGGCCTCGGCCCACGCCTGGGGATGCAGTGGGTACCAGGATAGTGAGGAGGATGACTAAGACCGAGCCCCAAGGGTTCGCTCCCCTGGCACGTTCTAACTCGGCACGGATCCATCCCCAAACTCTCGGCTTCTCTGCATCCTAAGGCCCCCTATCTTCACCTTTTGAAAAGCTTTGCTTTCTAAGTCAGCCTTCCAGGTCCTACTGGGTGTCTAACTCCGCCACCAACGTGCCCCAGGACACCTTCCGTAGTAACCCCGCCCCCTCGCACTCTAACTCGGCTTACCACCACTGCTGTATCCTAATTTCGTGAGAAATCACCTCAGCTTCGGGGCCACGTCTCGCCTCTAAGGTTCTGAGACCCGCCCCCAGAATTCTAGGACCAAGAGACCCATCCCCTGCGAGCCCAGAATGCCCAGTTTGCATTTCTTTCGAGTTCTAACGCCGCTTTTCCGGTTCTTTTTCCGGAACCCGGCTGCTCCAGCCTTGCCTGCTATCCGACACCAGTCGGCTGCTCCTACTAACCCTGCCCAGTCTTGTCCTAACTCCACTCACCTCCACCTGCCGGCGTCCCCGCCTGCCAGCAGCACGCGTGCTAACCGGGCTTTCTCGGCTCCGCCCCCCGCAAGTCCACCCCTCCCGGCTGTTAACTCAGGGTTCCCCGCGTCCGGGAAGCTCACGCACCTGGAAGATGCCGAAGTCCTCCTGCTGGGCATCCTGCCGCAAGCCGTGCTTCCAGGGGATGCGGAAGCGCGTGCGGTTCTCGTCCAGCCAGGCTACCCCCTCCAGCTGCCCCAGGTCCAGCTGCGACACCAGCCAGGGCAAGATCCGTGGCTTTGGGGTTCCCATGGTCCGGCCTGCGCTTAGAGGGCAGTTCGTGGGCGCGGATGGCTTCATAGGCCCACCCGGCCCGAGGGTTCCGCACCCAGACCTTCCTCTCTGGGGGACGCGGTGCAATGTCCCTCACTTATGTTTTCCTGGGGTATAAAACAGGACACCTCCTCTTTTCATCCTCCAGACAGGTTCCCCCAATTCATCGAGGACTTCCTCCCCAATGCATTTGAGACCCCCCTTCTTTCCCCACCTACTTCTGTGCAGACCCTGTAACCTTCCCAATTCCGCCAGTGTAGATCCTTCCCTCTTCCGTTGTAAACCCTTTTCTCCTCTCCCCTCCCCCACATCACCCAATGCAGTTACCTTCACTTCCAAGGTAGAGCCTCCCCTAGTTATTTCAGGGCAGACGTTATTCACTTGTAGATCTCTACCTCCCGCACTTATCCGTGTTGTAGACCCCTTCTACAATTCCCCCACAGAAAAGCCCCTCACCCATTTCCACCGTAGACCGTCCCATCCACCATTCCCCCCCAGCAGCCTGCCTAGTGTAGGGCGCGCGCGCACACACACACACACACACACACACACACACTTTATAGAGTGGACTGCCTCCCATTTTCAGGGTCCACTCTTCTCTCCCTTAGATCCCCCAGTGCAGACTCCTGCCCTCCCCCCACTCCCCGCTACTTTTCCTGGGTTTTTTTTACAGCCGACCTCCAGTACCGGCCATTGCTTCACTTTTTCCCCTCGTTGCTTCACTTTCCCTAGAGTACACAGTGCCCCTCTGGACTCAGGGCACACCCTTTCTTTCTCGCGCTTCTCGGCCCGGACGCCACCAATTCCCCAGATCCTCCCTGTTACCTACGTAGAGGGTCGGGGCGCGCAGGGTGCTAGGACCCACCCCTGCCTTTTGGGGTCCGATAGCTCTCGAACTTGCAGCTGCACACCCTCCTTCCTGTCAGCTGAGCTTCAGAGCAATGCGGTTTTCTTTTCTACCGATTTCACGAAATAAAAAACAACTTTATCTGCCTTGGGTTGATAGACTCCACAGCTGAAGAGGCGGCACCGAGAGCCCGGACGCCCTCCCCCCATGCCCTTTTTAGGCCTTCCGGCCAACGGCATGCTGGGAAGTCACATGCAAATTAGATGGGCATCCAGCGCTCCGCCCCTCCCACAATAGGGCCGTCACCAACTCGGACCAGTGCGCAGGCGCGGGAGAGTTGCTCTAAGAAAAGTTTTTGCAAGTTTAGTGAAGGAGGAGGGGGTGGCGGCTCCGGCCCCAGGTAAGCCGGGCTTTTGGGAGGGCTGGGGTGAGAAGGGAAGAGGCCGGGATCTCGGGGCCGGCACCTCAGTCCCGCTTCCCCGACATCCATGCGCCCCGTGTCCCCAAGATTCCAGCCTTGGTCAGATAAGGGAACTACACCTCCCAAGGCGGCTGCGCGGCTAGCTGGTGCGGACCGAGGGGAAGGTTTGCCGTGAAGCCTGCTGGGATTCGTAGTTCCCGATTCTCTAAGAGCTTGAGCAGCTTGGCATATGCCTTCAGAATCCAGAAGTCGGAGCCCCAAGTCCCCTTCTCTCTCAGACTCAAGAATTCAGATCCCCCCAACCCTCTTCTCCGAAAACTCGAGTCCAACCCCCAGTTCCTTTCTCCCTTAGACCCCGGAATCCGGGTCCCCAGCCTCTTCCTCTCCAAGGATCAAGGAGTCTTCGTCCTCATCCCTCTTCTCCCTCTGAGGACTCAAGAGTCTGGGTTCCCAGACCCTAACTCCCCAAAAGGACTTAGGAGTTCAGACTATCAGCCCTTTCTTCCCTTGGGGACTCACGGTTCCTGGCCCCCTCCTTATTCAGGGACTAGGCATTTGGGCCCCAATCCTCCACCTCAATTCAACCCTGGGGTCCATCCCCCGGCTCCTTTCACAGGTGCCCCATGGCAGGCTCGGAAGAGCTGGGCCTCCGGGAGGACACGGTGAGAGTCTTAGCTGCCTTCTTTAGGCGAGGTGAGCCTGCCGGGTCCCCCATTCCAACCCCACCCAGGTAAGAGGAGTTGCCCTCCTCCCTCAGGGGCCTGCATCTGGGGTAGGGCCCTCTCTAACTCTCGTGCCTGGTCTCAGTCTGTCTGCGTTCCCCTCTCTTTATATCTGGCTCTTTTCCTCATCCCTGGGGTTGCAGCGAGAGGCCCTCAGTGGGAGGAAAATGGGGCTGCTTGCAAAGGGGCCTCTGGGGTCACTCTCTGAGGTCCCCTTCCCCAGGAGTCCTGCCCAGGAGGAGCCAACAGATTTCCTGAGCCGCCTTCGAAGATGTCTTCCCTGCCCCCTGGGGCGAGGAGCAGTTCCCCCTGAATCCCCTCGGCCTTGCTCCCTGCCCCTCCGCCCATGCTATGTTTCAGAGCCTGGTAAGAGATTTCCCTAGATCACCCATGAACTTACAGGGCCAAAGCTTTGATTCTTTTTTTTTTTTTTTTTTTTTTTTAAAAAGCTTTGATTCTTAAAAGCATAGAAAGGATAAGGAGCTAGCCCAAGATCACTTAGCTAAGAGGGGAGCTGAGTGTGGACTACCCTCACCATTCTCTGCTCCCCCCACCCCCAGTTACATTGCTGTCAGTTCTGTGAGCTGGCTTCACAGGGGGGCTTTTGGTCCCTTTCTGTTTGTTATCTCTCTCCTCCCATGCATGCTTCCCGACCCCTGGGACTTTGTGGCTACCACTACCCCCAGTAGGGAGGCAGGAGATCTGGTTTTCAGTCACAGCTCCCTGGCTGTTTGGTTACATGACTCTGGAAACTCCTTTTCTTTCTTGCTCCTATATTTCTCCAGAAGCAAAGTAGGGATGTGTGCATGTGTGTGTGTGTGGGGGGTGTCCTTGGACTTGATCAAGAGTAACCAAAAGGTTTCCTCTCATATGTGAGCCTTGATAGACTAGTAATGGCTACCGGGAGTGCCAGCTTGAAAAGGATTTCACAGCTGGGGAGAAGAGTTCTGTGATCAGTTGATGATGCCTGAAACCAGCAAGGGATAGAGTGGTAATAGTTGGAGTGCCCTGTGTTTGCCTTTCTTGGATAGGATCATCTTCAAGGTCTATTTCAGCTCTAACATTCTAACTCTAGTTTGAGGGACACAATAAAATGGAAAGTATTAAGGCCTTTTACCAAGTGTGCTCACTGGGCCCCATTATGAAATGGAAATCATTGCTACCCGGCAAGGTGGTTGTGACAAGGGGACAATCCATAACTTCCCAATGTCCCAGAGACCCATCATTGGCTTTTTTCACCCAAGGCCCAGCTACTCCAGATTTCTATGCCCTGGTGGCCCAGCGGCTGGAACAGCTGGTCCAAGAGCAACTGAGATCCCCACCTAGCCCAGGTGAGATACCGAGGGGCCCCGGAGAAGGATGAGGGCAGAAGGGTGGGCAGGGTTCTGCCCCCAGCTGAATTCTCTTCTGCCCCCCAGAGTTACAGGGAGCCCCACCCACAGAGAAGGAAGCCCTACTGCGGAAGCTGGTGGCCTTGCTGGAGGAAGAGGCAGAAGTCATCAATCAGAAGGTGACAGGCAGTCTGTTCCATCCCTTAGCTAGGATAGGGATTGCGGATTGCTGGGCACTGGGATCAGAACCTGGATCTGCATTCTCATTAGATGGTCAGGTGAGGAGAGGGTGGGACTCGGCTTCTATGAAGGGTTTGTAACGGGGTCCAAGCTCATTCTGCTCCCAGCATCACAGGCCAATGAGCCGAGAGGCAAGATGTTGGGGTAAGGAAAGCAACTTTATTTGGAAAGCCAGCACACCGAAGAGATGGCAGACGATCGTCTCAAAGAACCATCTCCCCCAGCATGAGATTTGAGCTTCTTTTATGTTAGGAATGGGAGAAGGGGGAGGGGATTGGAGTAAAAAAGTGACTGACATCTGTAGACAACAGAGGAAGGTTGTGTAACTTCTTTTGTCCTTGGTCAGTTTTGTTTGTTTGTTTGTTTTTAAGAGGTTTTGGGGCACCTGGGTGGCTCAGTCGTTAAGCGTCTGCCTTCGGCTCAGGTCATGATCCCGGGGTCCTGGGACCAAGCCCCTGCTTAGGGCTCTCTGCTCAGGGAGTCTGCTTCTCCCTCTCCCTCCGTCTGCTGCTCCCCCTGCTTGTGCTCGCTCTCTCTCTTTCTGTCAAATAAATAAATAAAACCTTTTAAAAAATAAAATAGAGAAGTTTTATTTATTTATTAGAGATTTTATTTATTTGAGGGAGAGAAACAGAGAGCACGAGCAGGGGGGAAGGGAGAGGGAGAAGCAGACTCCAGGCTCAGCGGGGAGCCTGGTACGGGGCTTGATCCCAGGACCCTGAGATCATGACCTGAGCGGAAGGCAGACCCTTAACCGACTGAGCCACCCCGGCGCCCTATCCCTGGTCACTTGATCTTTGTGTACAGGTCATGTGTCGTTCCTATAAATCTTACATAGAGCCTAGTCATTTCTGTAAGTACTTCCTTATCTCCTCTGGTGAGGTAGATTTCCGGTAAAAAAGCTGTTTTTGAGAATCTTAGCTGTAACATTCCTACGTACAGGGCTAAGCGGAAGTTTCTAAACTATAGGTCCCAGCAGGAAGGGAAATAGAAGCAGTATGGAGTCAGACGTGCTAAACTTCTCCGCTACAGGTTGAACGACAGAGTTATGGTCAGGGTAGTAGTACCTTAAACCCTGGCTTGCAGTCACCGTAAGAGGGGCGTGGCCTAAAGACAAGGGGTGTGGCCACCCAAAACATGATCTGGGAAACTGACTGGGACCAGTTGAGGAATCAGGGACTGTAAGGTGGTGGGCGGGGGTTTGGTTTGGAGAGGGCTGTCTAAAATCTGAAGCCCTGGTTAACTATATAGGGGTATGCCTTAGAATGTTGGGGGAAATGAACTGCCGGTGAAGGCCTGGCCTATGACTCGGTCCTGGAACTGGATTGGCTCAGAAGCTTGGGCAAAGTGTATGATCCTATAATATCAATTGTACGGGGGAAGGCAAGGTTGTTGTAGGCACTGGCCTGGTCTCGGAGGCGCTCAGGGAACCTGTAGGGGGCGTGGCTATAAGATCTGTATTCTAGAACTCCGCTAATTAGGGCTTGGCCCTCATTGGCTGTCGGCCACCTTTCTAGGAGTAGTTTGGCGGAGACCACAGATTCTGGTTTATGATTGGCTGGTGTGATGGGTGGGGCGTGGCTTTGAGCCTCAGTGTCAGGACTGCTTCCACCAGGAAGCCACGCCTCCTAGCCTCCTATTGGCTGGCTACGGAGGCGTGGGGGAGGCCGACCCAGCCTCTTCTCTTCCCACCTCACAGCTGGCCTCGGACCCCGCCCTGCGCAGAAAGCTGGCCCGCCTCTCCGCGGGCTCCTTCGCCCGCCTAGTGGAGCTGTTCTCCAGCCGGGAGGACAGCCCTCTTGCCAGCCGCCCACGCCCCACCTTGCCCTGCCCTGGGCCCCCGCCGCCTTCCCCGGAGCCCCTGGCCCGTCTGGCCCTGGCCATGGAGCTGAGCCGCCGCGTGGCCCGGCTGGGGGGCACCCTGGCCGGACTCAGTGTGGAGCACGTGCACAGCTTCGGGCCCTGGATCCAGGCACACGGGGGCTGGGTGAGCTGCCAGAAAGCTTCTCTGGGCCTCCCTTTACCCAATTGTAACTTGTGTCTGTGTGGTGGTGGTGGGGGGGGGTGGCTTCTTCGGCTTCTTCGGCTTCTTTTCAGGCATGACAAATATTCTCCCAGCCCAATCATTCATCTGTTTTGTGTTTATTGAGCACCTACTGTCCACCAGTAGGTAATCAGTGCAGACGCTATGCTCGGCTTAAACCATTCTGATATACACTGACAGTTATGAGTGGGAAACAAGGGAGACCCCTTCCTGGGCCTCGGTTTCCTTATCTGTCAGGTGGGGAGAGTAGAAGTACCAATCTCAAAGGGTTATTGTAAAGATTAAAATGGGATCATCTCTGTAAGTCCTTGGCACCCTGTGGGCATTGGCGTGATTATCGGTGCCTTCTGCTTCTCTGACACTGCCTGCCAGAACGCGCTTGCCCAGGTATCCCCCTGCCTCGCTTCCTCTGCTCCATTCAGGTGTCACCCCCAGTGAGGCCTCCCCTGGTCCCCATTTAAAACTGCAGCCACCTCCATACCCTCCTGCCCACTCCCTTTCCCTCTTCATTGCTTTACTTCCTTCCGTAACACTGCACCTGCTAACACACAGCTTCTACCAGATGGTAGGATTGACTCGTTCTACTTATTATTTCTTTTTATTTTTTGTTTTCTCTTGCCCCTGACCTATCAGCTTCACAAGACCAGGGAGTCTTACCCAGCTCGCTCGCTGCTTTAAATCCAGTGCCAGGCTCAGAGCTGGATTGGGCTCCCGTGTAGGCAGTGTGACCTTGGCAACGTCCCCAGCTACCTGAGCACCAGTTTCCCCCCGCCCAACGGGCACCTTTCACTTACCTGCCTCGTCTCTGTGGGGATTCAGGGACGGAAAGATCTATGCCATGCTCTCTCAGGATGTAACCGTTGCTTCACAACCTGCCAGGAGCTGGCCAGGTGTTTGAGGAGCAGAGAGGAGGCCAGTAGGGCCGAAGCAGGGTGAGCGAAGAGGAGAGGGCCAGAGACACGAGCAGGAGGGGCGGGGCCTTGTGAAGGTAAGAACTTGGACTCTGACCCTGAGTGAGCCCAAGTCCCTAGAGCTCTCTGAGCAGAGGCCGACGTGAACTGATTTAGGTGTTAGCTCGCGCCCTCTAGCGGCCTCGTGGGGCAATACTGTAGAGGGCGAGGCGGAAGTAGGGAGTTGGGAGGTGTCTGCTCTTTCAGGGAGATGAGGGTGGATGGGACCACGGTGGGGGTATTGGAGGAGTCTCCCAGTTAATTTAGAGGTAGAGCTGACAGATTTTGCTTATGGAGTGGATTACGAGTGCTATTAATGAGTGCTAATGAGTGGAAGACGGAAGTCAAGGATGCTGGCCTGAGCAGCCGTAGGGATGCATGTGGTGCTCCCTGAGACAGGGAGGAGCAGGGGGGGATGAGGAGCACGTTTGAAGAAGAGTCAGAGATGAGTGGAAGTGGTCCAGTTAGGGGAGAGATGCCCTTCAGACCTCAAAGGGAGATGAGGAGGGGACAGTGGATATGCGTGTCTGGAGCTCAGTGCAGAAGCTTGTTTATTTGTGGGTTTTGTTTTGTTTTGTTTTTTTGGCCACGTGCACAGCCAAGGACTTTTAGTGGAATGATTCCATCCATTTAAACCCCACAGCAACCTTATGGGATTGGATGTTATCCCGATTTTATGGAGATTGAGGGAAAGTCCCTCATCAGAGGATTGGACTCAGGACTTTGATGCAAAGCCAGGGCTCTTGATCGTTAAAACTCCAGGACCCTGGTCCCTGTCTCTGAGTCTCTGGTCCCTGTCTCTCTATCTCCCCGCCACTGGTGCTCTGCCCTCCACCCTGGGGCTTTGTCTCTCCTCCCTTTTTCCAGAACTCTGTCCCCATCCACCCATGGGGCTCTGATTCTTTGGATCCCTATCCCCCTACCCCTAGCCCTGTCTCTGCTGTCACTGGGCTGGTGGAGATGCCAGTGTGAATGGAGGACAGGCTCTTTCTGTGAATGCTCACGAGCTCTTCCACTTTTCCCCTCCAGGAGGGCATCCTGGCCATTTCACCCGTGGACTTGAACTTACCCCTGGACTGAGATCTTCTTCAGAAGCTGCTACAAGATTAGACCTCCTGTCTCTATGCTCTTTGTGTGCTTTTCCAAGCCTTCCTATTCCACTCAGGGTTGTGGGGTGGTGGCTGCCCTCCCTGTTTTTGCCAAAAAGAGATTGTTTAAAATTTTTTCATATTAAAAACTTTTTCAGGTATTGAATTGCTTGTCCTTTCTCTCAAAAACTAAAGTTCTAAGTAGGAGATTTGGCTAAGAGATCTCTCTCTTTCTCTCCGGTTTATGAATTGAGGAAAGAGCCAATTCATTGATTCTAGGAATACTTATTCGGAGCACCTTCAAGTGCCTGTCATTTGAACATACAGCATACTTGAGGATATCTGTGGATACGATTCCAGCTAATCCCATTTTTTTTTCCTGTTGCATGATTTATTTATTCCAGCTTATCCTATGTTGATGATCATGAAGTCTTTCTAGCTAGTTCCAGAAGAAAGCTATGATCTTCCTGCATGGGGCATCCAGAATACCACCCTCTTCTTGTTTTTCTCCTCCCACTGCTCCTTCTGAACCTTTTTGGCTGGTTACTCCTCATCTATATTTAGACCAGAGGGTAGTCACTTTTTAGGGCTATCGACCCCTTCACAAAATGTTGTCTGTAAACACATAAAATCAGATGCACAGGATTACAAAGGAAGCTACTTAACAGTTGATCTTCATTATTCATGGATTCCATATTTGTGAATTTGCCTACTCACTAAAATTTATTTGTAGCCCCCAAGTTAACACTCACTGGGCTTTTGTGGTTGTTGGTAGGCATGCAAATGCTCAGAGCAGCAAGATTTGACTCACCCAACATATACCTTTTCAGCTAAGATTGAGCAAGAGGACACTCTGCCTTCTTGCTTCTGCTCTCATACTGCAAATAAGCATCCTTTCCTCGAACTATTTAGTGCCACATTTCTTGGCATATTTGTACTTTTATTTTAGAGAGCACGTGAGTTGGGGGAGGGGCAGAGGGCGAGGGAAAGAATCCTCAAGCAGACTCCCTGCTGAGTGCAGACCCCAATGCAGGGCTTGATCCCAAGGCCCTGAGATCGTGACCCAAGCCAAGACCAGGAGTCAGACACTGAACCGACTGAGCCACCCAGGTGCCCCTGATTTCATTGTTTAAAATGACCCCAAGAGTGTTCCTAAGTGCAAGAAGGCTGGGATGTGCCTTTGTTAGGATAAGCTTTGTTCAGGCATGAGTTCTAGTGCTGTTGGCTGTGAGTTCAGTGTGAACAAATCACTATATATTCAATGAGGTGTATTTAAACAGAAACCACATAAAATAAGGTTACGTATTGATGGGTTGACAAAAGTTGTAACGAGGCTGGCAGGAAGCCGACCCTGTATTTCCTCCAGGAACAAAAGCTCTGTGTTCACTAAGTCGGTGTCCACAGTGACTTTATAGAACAAAACTACCACAGATAATAAGAATCAGCTATATTTTGAAATAAAGATTTCATGGGGCGCCTGGGTGGCTCAGTTGGTTAAGCGACTGCCTTCGGCTCAGGTCATGATCCCAGGGTCCCGGGATCGAGCCCTGCATCGGCCTCTCTGCTTGGAAGGAAGCCTGCTTCTCCCTCTCCCACTCCCCCTGCTTGTGTTCCCTCTCTCGCTGTCTCTCTCTCTCTGTCAATTAAATAAATAAATAAAATCTTAAAAAAGAAAAAGAAAGATTTCAATATTAACATAAAAGTTACTGGTATAATAATACGTGTGCTTCTTCATTAACACACTAATTAAAAAGACCTACGGTAGGTCTCATAACCATGTTTCCTAAGTAGAGCAGGAATGACATTTTGAGGTGTATTAGTTATTGCTGTGTAACAAATCGCACAAATTTGGCAGCTTGCATACACATTTATTTTTATTTTTATTTATTTATTTATTTGAGAGAGAGAGAGAGGCAGAAATAGCGACAGAGAGCATGAGCGGGGAGGAGAGGGAGAAGCAGACTCCCCGCTGAGCAGGGAACCCCCCCCCACGTGGGGCTCCATCCCAGAACCCCAGGATCGTGACCTGAGCCAAAGGCAGATGCTTAACCGACTGAGCCACCCAGGCGCCCCACAATACACATTTATTAATCACAGTCTCTGTGGGTCAGGGATGTGGGTGCAGCTCAGCTGAGTGCTCTGCTTAGGGTCTCACCAGGGTGTGATCAGAGTCCCAGCTTCTGTCTCATTGGAGGCTTGGGGGTCCTTTGCCCAGTGCATATGCTGTTGGCCGAATTCATTTCCTCGCCACTGTAGGACTCATGGTGGGGACGAGCAGGAGAATCAGTGTGGCCTCAGGGAAGGGCTAAGGCCCCTTTTAAAGGGCTTCCATCTGGGGCTCCTGGTAGAGCATGTGACTCTTGATCTCGGGGTTGGTTGTGAGTTCAAGCTCCAAGTTGGGTGTGGAGTTTACTTTAAAAAATTAAAACATAATAAATAAATAAATAAATAATAAATAGATAAATAGATAAATAAATAAATAATAAAGGGCTTCCATCTGATTAAGTCAGGCCTCCCCAGGATAATCTCCCTTTTAATTAAGGCTAACGGATTTAGGGCCTTAATTACATATGCAAAATCTCTTCACCCTTGCCATATAAGGTAGCCTAGTCAGAGTGATACCCATCTTTCTTGTCATATAGGTCAGCCTGCTCCTTTGTATATCACGCTAGGGGCAGAGATCCCGGAGGCTATCTTAGAATTCTGCACATTGGGATGCCCGGGTGGCTCAGTCGTTAAGCATCTGCCTTTGGCTCAGGTCATGATCCCAGGGTCCTGGGATTGAGTTGTGCATTGGGCTTCCTGCACAGCGGGGAGACTGCTTCTCCCTCTACCTGCCGCTCCCCCTGCTTGTGCTGTCTCTCTCTCTGACAAATAAGTAAATAAAATCTAAAAAAAAAAAGAATTCTGCCCATCACATGAGTATTGGCAACAATTCGTGTGACATGCAAGCATCTGTGATTTATGTTGGGGACCAGGCCACAGGAACTAATGCTACTTTGATACTCTGATGTGTTGCCCATATTCTTAATTGAAGGAAGGACAAAGTTCCAGTTTAGGGAGAGATGTCAATCTCTCCCATCCTAGTTCACAACGCCTGAAATTTTTTTTTTAAGATTTTATTTATTTATTTGTCAGAGAGAGAGAGAACAAAGCAGGGGGAGCAGCAGGCAGAGGGAGAAGCAGACTCCTCACTGAGCAGGGAGCCCGATGCGGGACTCAATCCCAGGACCCTCGGATCATGACCTGAGCCGAAGCTTAACTGACAGCCACCAGGTGTCTCCACAACGCCTGAATTTTCAATGTGACCCAAGTCAAGAACCTGCTAGAAGTCCGTGTGCCTTCTGTAATCATACGAACTCCTCAGTGATCTTGTCCACTCCGTGGTCTGTGACCTAATGCAGCACTGGCCAATAACAGGGTATAAGCCATATATATATCAGTTAGAATGTTACATGCTAGCGCTGTTAAAGCAAAGTAAAAAGTAACTGGTAGGGGTGCCTGGGTGTCCTGGCTGCTTAAGTGTCTGACTGTTGGTTTTGGCTCTGGTCATGATCTTGGGGTCCAGGGATCGAGGCCCGTGTGGGCTCTGTGCTCAGCGGGGAGTCTGCTTGAGATTCTCTCCGTCTGCCCCTCCTGCTCCTGCTCTCTCTCTCTCAAATAAATAAATAAATCTTAAAATAAATAAATAAATAAAAAGCAACCTGTAAATTAATTTTAACAACTTTTATCCACCCCATGTATCCAAAATAAAATCAATTCAACATGGAATCACTATAAAAATATTCATGAGATACTGCAGATTCTTTTTTATTTTTTTATTTTTAAAGATTTTATTTATTTATTTGAGAGAGAGAGAGACAGTGAGAGAGAGCAGGAGCAGGGAGAGAGGGAGAAGCAGGTTCTCCGCTGAGCAGGGAGCCGGATCCCAGGACCCTGGGATCATGACCTGAGCTGAAGGCGGGTGCTTAACCTACTGAGCCACCCAGGTGCCCCTGTAGATTCTTTTTTAACTATGAAGTCTTCACCACTCGGAGCACATCTCATTCAGACTTGCCACAGTCCAGTGTTCATTACCCCACGTCGGGAGTGGCTGCCATCTTGGAAAATGCATAATTTGACACTGACAAATCTCCCATCTCTGACTTCAGCTCAGACCTCTTCCCTGGACTCTGTATGTGTGTATCCCCCTGCCCAGTGCCACCTCCTTTTCAATCACATTAAGTTATTTCCTAGTGTTAAAAAGATATTTTGTTGGGCACCTAGGTGGCTCAGTCGGTTAAGCATCTGCCTTTGGCTCCCCCTCCCTCAGGGTCCCTGCTCAGCGGGGAGCCTGCTTCTTCCTCTGCCTGCCACTCCCCCTGCTTGTGTGCGCTCTGTCAAATAAATAAATAAAATCTTTAAAAAAAAAGATAGTTTGTTATAATTTTTTGTTCTTAGTAGCAGCACAGAGCAAAAGTAATTGATTGGGTCCAATACATGGAAGTGAGGGGAAAAAGGGTTAAAAAATCTTGCTGAAGGGCGCCTGGGTGGCTCAGTTGGTTAAGCGACTGCCTTCGGCTCAGGTCATGATCCTGGAGTCCCTGGATCGAGTCCCACATCGGGCTCCCTGCTCGGCGGGGAGCCTGCTTCTCCCTCTGACCCTCCCCCCTCTCATGTGCTCTCTCTCTCTCTCATTCTCTCTGTCTCAAATAAATAAATAAATAAAATCTTTAAAAAAAAAAATCTTGCTGAAATATTTGGAAAAGAGCTTTAGGACCCACACAGCCTATAGTGTAGAGGTGAAGATGTGGACTGATATTTGATCAATTGGACTTCATCAAAACTTAAAATCTTGGGGCACCTAGCTGGCTTAGTCGGAAAAGCATAGGACTCTTGATCTCAGGGTCCTGAGTTCGAGCCCCACGTTGGGGCAGAGATTATTAAAAAAAATAATAATAATAATAAACTTAAAAAAAAAACCTTAACACCTCTGCTCTTCAAAAGACAACATTAGAAAACTAAAACTGAAAAGACGGGTCACAGATTGGGAGAAAATATTCAAAGTAGATATGCCCGACAGAGACCTGCATCTCTGTCTCTATTAAAAAATGTTTACAGGGGCGCCTGGGTGGCTCAGTCGTTAAGCGTCTGCCTTCGGCTCAGGTCATGATCCCAGGGTCCTGGAATCAAGCCCCGCATCGGGCTCCCTGGTTGGCAGGAAGCCTGCTTCTCCCTCTCTCACTCCCCCTGTTTGTGTTCCTGCTCTCTCTCTCTGTCAAATAAATTAATAAATTTAAAAAAATGTTTACAATTCATGAATAAGAAAACAACACCATTTGTAAAACTAGGCAAAAGACTTGAACAGATTTAATAAAAGAAGATCTACATGGCGCCTAAATGGCTCAGTTAAGCATCTACCTTCAGCTCAGGTCGTGATCCCTGGGTCCCTGGGATCGAGTCTGCATCAGGCTTGCAGGGAGCCTGCTTCTCCCTTTGCCTCTGCCTCTCTCTATCTCTGTCTCTCATGAATAAATAAAATAAAATCTTAAAAAAAAAAAAGATCTACAGATGGCCAATAAGCACATGAGAAAACGCTCAACATTAGTGGTCAGGACAATGCAAATGGCAATCACAATGAGACACCTCTTCATACCCACCAGAATGGTTAAAATTAAAGACTGCTTGTAACAAGTGCTGGTGAGGATGTGGAGCATGTGGGGCTCTTCATGCATCACTGATGGGGATGCAAGATGGCAGAGTGCACCGGAAAACTTTTTGGCAGTTTCTTTTTTTTTTTTTTTAAGATTTTATTTATTTATTTGACAGAGAGAGGGAGAAACAGGCCTCCCACGGAGCAGGGAGCCCGATGCAGGGCTCGATCCCAGGACCTCGGGATCATGACCTGAGCTGAAGGCAGACGCTTAACAACTGAGCCACCCAGGCACCCCTTTTTGGCAGTCTCTTATAAAATTAAACATACACCTAGCATCCAACCCAGCCATCTGCTCCTAGGTTTACCCAAGACAAAAATGTACATCCACAGAAAGACTCATACATGAACATGGGATAGCCACTTTATTTATAATAGCCCCCAAAAGTCCAGAGTATCCATCAACAGGGCAATGGATAAACTGTGATACATCCATACAATGGAATTCTCAGGAATAAAAAGGATCACACCAACGTTATATGCAACAACTTGGAAGGAATCTCAAAAGCATTGAGTGAAAGAAGAAAGACACAAAAGAGAACATACTGTATAATTCTTTTCATATGAAATTTTATTTATTTATTCATTCATTCATTCATTTATTTAAGAGGGGGAGAGAGAAAGAGAATCTCAAGCAGGCTCCACACCCAGTGCAGAGCCCAAAGCTGGAGGCTCAGTCTCACCACCTTGAGATCATAACCTGAGCCAAAATCAAGAGTCAGACGCTTAACCGACTGAGCCACCCAGGTGCTGCCCCTATGAAATTTTAGAAAAGAAAAAGCAGGAGCATCTGGGCGGTTCAGCTGGTCAAGTGTCTGATTCTTGACCTCAGCTCAGGTCTTGATGGAAGCATTATGAGTTCAAGACCCACGCTGGGCTTCGTGCTAAAGAAAACAAAAAGCTCCATCAGAGTGACAGAAAACAGAAAGCGATTCCTTCTGGGGTGGGTGGTAGAGTACTGACTGGAAAGAGTCATGAGGGAATTTCTGGGGTGATGGATATATTCTACCAGTTGCGTTCATCTTCATTCAGTGACAGATGTCCTCGACTCAAGATGGTTCAACTTACAGTTTTTGGTGTGAAGTGGTACACTTCGTAGAAACCATACTTCCGATATGAATTTGGATCTCTTCCTGGGCTCCTGATACGCAGTATGATCCTCTCTCATGTTAGGCCAGAGCTCACAGCCAAGCAATCGGAAGGGCAAACAACTGATACACCTACACCCATTCTGTACCCGTACAACCATGCCACAGTGTTCAATGAATTACACGAGATGCTCAACACTTGTGTTGGAGGATACGGCCCAAGTGTTCCACGCATGGCTAAGCTATGGTTTTCGGCTGGTTAGGTGGATTAAATTTACAATTTATGATATTTTCAACTTAGGACGGGTTTATTGGGGGGCGGAGGAAACCCCATCATAACTCAGGAAGATCTGTAGTGGCTTTTTCTCCAAGAGGAGAAAAGCTTCCCGGAGCAGGGAGCACCCAAGCTGTGCCCTGACTGATGCATAGGAATTGGCAGGCCAAGGGAGGTGAGTGTTCCCAGCTGGCGGAGGGACCCGGCAAAGGCCAAGTGGCTTGAGTGGGGTTGTCGGATTTAAAGAACTCGGAACAGTTAGGTAGAGGGCTAGGTGGTTCTATGTCTTGAGGCCTGAGTCCTATTACTGACTTGTGTCGGACCCCAGACAGGCCCTCCTCTTCTCCGGGCCTCTCACTTCTCCAGTCTGTCCCTCAGGTAAATGGGCACAAGCTCCCTTGTTCCTTCTGAACTCCCCTCCGGCTGGGAGAATCCACCGAATGGCTGAGGAGTGACTATTCTTGGAGCCAATCGCTGGAGCCTAAAGGCCGGCCTTCCTCCCTCCTCGTGGGCCAATCGCCGCGTTCTCCTTGAGATCAGCCGCTAGACGAGGGCTGTCTAAAGGCTTCATGACGTCACATTCAGGATAAACCAATAGCAGCTACAAAGAGGCGGGTTGTTTTGGCGATGGACAGCTCTCTTTCAAGATGTCCGCTTAGCGCGGGGCCCGCCGGGAAGCTTTGAGGCGGTGCTGGGGGTACAGGGGCGGGAACTTCTGGTAGACTTTGCCCAATCATCAGCCGCGGTTTTTGCGACAGACGGGCAGTCTTTCCCATCCCCGTCGACTTAAGGGGGCGGGGCTCCGCACACCAGACTGGGCGGGCCCCTCAACTTTGATGGGCGTCTTCTTTGCCCAATTGATAAACGATATTCTCAGACGGGCCGCCTCCATTGCCAATGAGATCTCCTGGCGGGGTCGTTGTGGGCGGGCCGTGGACCCTCCGGTATAAGGCGGTCCCGGGGGAGTGCGGAGAAAGGGGGGGGTCTCGGCGGCAGGAGGAGGAGTAGGTGCGGGTGAAGATGGCGGCAGCCGAGGCCGCGAACTGCATCATGGAGGTGAGCGCCTGGAGCGCCGTCGGGGGTGGGGGGAGGTTTGGGGGTCGATGTTTTATGCCGCCGTCGTGGGGAAGGGGCTCCGAATGGGCGGATTGGGGATGAAGGCTCTCAGCCGTACGGAGGGGACGCCGCATGCTCCGGATCCCGGGATACAGTCTGAGGTGCGGGTTTCCTAGCTTTCGGGGGCCTGCGGCACCGGGTCGAGCTGAAGGTGTCGTGCCCCCTCCCACGTGGAGGAGGGCTGGGGGCGCTTCCGGCCTGCCCCCCACGTGGCCGCGGCACTGTGGGTGGGGAGGGGGTGTGCCGTGCCCGGTGGCCGGGCGGGCTCCACGTGCGGGACAAAGGCCCCGCCCCCGGCCGGGGGAGGGGCGCCCCGGGGGGGGGGCGGAGAGGAGGCTCCGACCCTCCCTCGGAGGCCCCCTGTCCTCCCCCCGGGGATCGCGACGTACCCCTCGGGGTGTACGTGCATCGGTCCCTCCGAGAAGTAAAGAGTCTTTCTGGAGGGACAGTGTATCTCGACCCTCCAAAACCCCGTTACCGATACCGGGGCATCTGTTTAGGCTTCGGTCCAGGTTTCGTGCATTCCTGGGTTGGGATTGGAGGAAGAGGAAGAATTGGTTCCCTCCGGGCCGCCGTTTTCCTGTGCCTGGATTCTCTCCTGCCCGGGGCTTTGGGAGCTGGGGGGATGGGGCATGCCTCTGTGACCTCCCTCTGGGTGGTGGGGGGGCCTCTAGTTGAAGGAGATCCTTCCCGATAAGGCGTCGTGCACCCCCTTGTGGCCATTTTTGGGTGTGTGGGAGGGACATCTTTTTCATGGGGCGTGTCCCAAAGCCCACCTCCCCTTTCGGAGCCCTCCCGGGCGAGGGGAGGGAGAGTCTCTGCTGGGAAGAGGATGTGGGGAATATAAACTACGAGCTTTACCTCCTATTGGAGACCTTTCTTTCCCGGGCGCATATGCGAAGGTGGGCGACCTCCCCCTTCCTGCAGCCCTGTTTGAGGGTCCTGAGCCTGGAGGCTTGAAATGGTTTCCTGAGAGGTTTGGTTCTTGTGCAGCCATACGGGGTTGGCTCCGGGGCTGTTTCAAGACCTCTTGGGACTTGCCTGGTCGTGGTATTAGTGGTATTGAGAAATGGGTCCCAGTGGGAAATCCCCTTACCAGTCACCCTTCTTTGTAGGTGTCCTCAGTGGCTTGGGAGAGTGGGGGCGGGGCTTGGAGCTCCGTGGGTCATGTCTGTGACTTCGTGCTTCTTGGGGCCCGGAGGGTGGTCACATCTGGAAGGGATGTAATCTGATGGGGCCTGCATACTGCCTCCTGTTACCTTGTAGCATTGGGGGGCAGGCAGCTCCCGGGTGTCACGCCAATGACTCCCCCCCCACCTTGGCTCTCTCCTGGACCAGGGTCTGTATGGGTGGAGGAAGTATCTTTCTTAGAGCTTGCCTGAGGACTTGGCCCCACGTGTGGAGGGGTTTGAGGGTCCAGAGTCGGGCCTCCTCCCTGGGACTCCCCCTTCCTGGGAAGAGGGGACTAAGCTAGGAGGTCGGCTCGGGCTGGTTCTGTTTGGGGCTTCCTGAGTCCAAGGCAGGAGCTAGGGGTCAGGGTGCCACACCTCCTTCCTGGGGTCCCCTCAGACAAGAGACTTGTTTGCAGAGGCGGCAGATGCCCAGTGGGTACATCCTGCCAGTCCCCCCCGCCAGCTACTCACGGCACCCCAGGATGGGGGTGTGTGTCAGGAAGTGTCACCTAATCTGGGGGGATTAGATGATGAGGGGGAGCGACAGCTGGTGGTGCGTGTGTACCTGGCGGGTGCCAGTTCCTGTGGCCTGGATGGGGGAGGTGTGTGTGGTCAGGTGCCTGGTCAGAGAGGGACGGCGTGGGGGCAGGCCACCATCTCTCCAGCCGTAGCTGGGACAGAACCCCATCTCTTCTCCCCCCACTTCTCCCACCCCTTTTAAAAACAGCCCTGCCTCTTTACTTGCTCCCTCTGCCACCACTCCCTGCCAAGGAAAAGGAAAATTGCAGGAAACACCCCCTCCCCTGTGAGCTGGGGTCCCCTGGCCTGGCCCTCCCCTAGCCACTCCCAGTAGCTAATCCTGTCTCCCTGTTACTCTCTCCTAGAATTTTGTAGCCACCTTGGCTAATGGGATGAGCCTCCAGCCGCCTCTTGAAGAAGTAAATATCCTTTTGTGAGACCCTTCCCCACATAAATATATCTTGCCACATATCAGGCCCTTTCTAGCGGTCTAACCATGATTCCTCTTGCTTCAAACCAGTTTACCGTGTGCCCCCAAAACGTTAGTACAAAACCCCTCCAGGTTTGTGGCTCCCATCTGGCCTCCCCAAATACTGTGGCTACTTCCTTAACTACATTTCCAGCCCCCCCCCCCTTTGCCCTTCCCGTGTCAGCCCCAATTCTGCCTTCCCCTCCCCTCCCCAGCTGTGGGCTGAGCTAGAGACGGGGGCAGAGAGACTGGAGAGATGGTAGGCGTGGCTGGGGTATCGGGGTACTCCCCTGGATGGTGCTCTGGGGAGGGGTCCTGGAAGAGGAAAGTGGGGTTGTAAGGTTTTGGGGTTTGGGGGGAGGCAAGATGGCAGACGGGGGCTGTAGGGTTGCCCTGGTATGATTTTGGGGGGGTGTCTATTCTCCAGGGAGAAGTAGGGACCTGGAGGTTTAAGAGGCCTTAGAGAGCCCCCAGATTTGACCCATGCTCCCATCCACCTCCTCCCAGGTCTCCTGCGGCCAGGCAGAAAGCAGCGAGAAGCCCAATGCTGAGGACATGACGTCCAAAGATTACTACTTTGATTCCTATGCTCACTTCGGCATTCACGAGGTGAGTGTGAACAGCTCCTAGAGCTGCTGAATCTGGAGGGGGTTAATGTTTGGGAGGGCTGGAACTTGATTTCCCACGCATGCGCCCTGCTCCCCTGGCAGCGTGCCTGGCCGCCCCTCTGGGTGTGAGGCACACACCCCGGGGTCGCCTCTCCCAGCCGTTGCCGTGGAGACGGAGCTTAGCCTGGCGCTCTCGGGAGGCTGGGGTGGGAGCGCGGGCGAGCCTGCCTGAAACTTCAGCCGGAGGTCAGGGCCTGCCGGTCTCTGCCGCCCTCTAGTGGCTGGCGGTGGGACTGCCCCCCAGCGGCTCCCGCCTGCTGTGCCCGGGGCTTCTGGACCCTTTCGCACCGAGGTCCCCGAAAGCGGTGGGGATGCGATTCTGAGCACTTTTTTCCCTTTTTTTTTTTTTTTTTTCCCCTTTTGCTGAGGCCTCTTCCAAATTGTGGTAAAATATACATAACAAAATTTACCTTTAAGTGTACCGTTTAGGGGCACTAAGTGCTGGGTGCAGCCAAGGATCACTGGGGCTCGGGAGGCAATGGGAGAATCAGGCCAAGGCGGGAGGGAGATTAGTCCATCCGGTCTGACTTTACAAATAGGGAAACTGAGGCACGTGGGAGGGAAATGACTTGTTCCAAGGGGACTAAGGAAGTGGGAGGACTGAGCTCTAGCTCTCCAAACCGCCAGTGTGTCAGAGGCCAGGGCACCCCATTTTCCAGCTGGGGACGTGGGCCCCCTCATGATATGCTTGTGCCTTGCGCCCCTACCTCCCCCTCCAGGAGATGCTGAAAGATGAGGTGCGCACCCTCACATACCGAAACTCCATGTTTCACAACCGGCACCTCTTCAAGGACAAGGTGGTGCTGGACGTGGGCTCGGGCACAGGGATCCTCTGTATGTTTGCTGCCAAGGCTGGAGCCCGCAAGGTCATTGGGGTGAGTGTCCTGGGCAGGCGGGCGGGCCAGGGCCTGGGGACAGAGAGGGGCCCCTCAGGGCTCAGGGATTGGATGGAGGGGACTGGGGGCGGAGGGTGGGAGTGGGGGGGTCTCACCCTCCCTTCTTCCTGGGCCCCCAGATCGAGTGTTCCAGTATCTCTGATTATGCGGTGAAGATCGTCAAAGCCAACAAGTTAGACCATGGTGAGCCCAGGAAGAGAATGGGTTTGTGGGGATGGAGTGGGTGATTTCCCGCTTCCCCGGGGCCCTTGGCAGTGGGGTGGGGGTCGTCACTGAACACAGATTCAGCTGTTCCTCCCGCCACGGGCTCTGAGTTGCCGGCAGCCTGAGAATCCCTTCTCAGAACTCACAACGGGCGGTGACAGGGCGCGTGCTGCCGGTTGAGGAATCGAGTGGCAAAGTCACGAGCTTAGTGCCTCGCTCGTCAAACACGGGGGCAAGAAGCAGTCTTTAGTTTGCAGAGGCATGGGGTTGACACCTGAGGGCCCGTGGTGAGAAGTCTCTCAGCCGCCCTTCTAAGCTCAGCCCACATTCCCTTCCGGAGAAGTCTACACCCACAAGCACGTACACGTGTAAATCTTTTCACGCTCACATGCATGTCTTAGACATAAATAGCATTTCACGCGAGCCTTTTGCCCTTTACTTCTTCCACCTGCTCATCGTGTAGTTTCACACATTTCCAGATGTGAGAGGCTCTTGCTCTTTTTGATGATCTTGCTCTTTTCGATGACGGCCATCGCCTGCACGTACCCCAGGTCTCTCAGTCGGGCTCCTGGGGGTGGGCATTCCAGCAGCCCCTGAGACGTTCATCCCCTAGCCCGCACTGTCATCTCATGTATGAACTAGTGTATCTGGGAGGTCAGGTTATCAAAGGAGGGTTGCTCGGGTCAAAAATGCCGGTTGTGTGGATGTTGCCGTGTGGCTTTTGAGTTCCCACCTGTCGGGTTCCTGGGGCAGAGAATGAGGGAAGATGGTGGGTTTTCTGGATGTGGAGGCTCCTAGCATTTTAGACACTGAAGTGATTTTTTTTTTTTTTTTAAGATTTTATTTATTAATTTATTTAGAGAGTACGGGGAGGTGGGGAGAGGGAGAGAATCTCAAGCAGACTCCACACCAAGCGTGGAGCCCAACACAGGGCTGGAGCCAACGACCCTGAGATCATGACCTGAGTCGAAAGCAAGAGTTGGATGCTCAACTGACTGAGCCTCCCAGGCGCCCCCGAAGTGATTTTTTTTTATTTAAAGATTTTATTTATTTATTTGACAGAGAGAGAGACAGTGACAGAGGGAACACAAGCAGGGGGAGTGGGAGAGGGAGAAGCAGGCTCTCTGCCAAGCAGGGAGCCTGATGCGGGACTCGATCCCAGGACCGTGGGATCATGACCTGAGCCGAAGGCAGACGCCTAACGACTGAGCCACCCAGGCGCCCCCGTAGTGATTTTTTTAAAAAAGATTATATATATATATATATATATATAAAGAGAGATTAGTGTAATGAGCCCCCAGATACCTACCACTGAGCTTTAAATATCTCCATTTGAAGCAAATTTCAACCGTGATGTCATTTCTCCTATAAATCCTACTGTGTGTGTCTCTCTCTAATGAAGCCTTTCAAAAAACATGACCATGCTGTTAACGACAAAGTCTTATCATCCAATACCTAACCCATACATTTCTGCTTCTGCCTTAAAAATATCCAGGGTGATGAATGAATTTTAAAACTGAGTTAACAGGGGCGCCTGGGTGGCTCAGTCGTTAAGCGTCTGCCTTCGGCTCAGGTCATGATCCCAGGGTCCTGGGATCGAGCCCCGCATTGGGCTCCTTGCTCCGCGGGAAGCCTGCTTCTCCCTCTCCCACTCCCCCTGCTTGTGTTCCCTCTCTCGCTGTCTCTCTGTCAAATAAATAAATAAAATCTTTAAAAAAACCAAAACAAAACTGAGTTAACAGAGGGGCACCTGCGTGGCTGGGTCCATAGAGTGTGTGACTCTTGATCTCGGGGTCGTGAATTTGAGCCCCATGTTGGGCATAGAGATTACTTTAAAAAAAAAATTATGAAAAAACAAAACCAAAAAACCCTGAGTTCAGAGAATATGGCTTCAGCTGGCAGAGTTTTTTGAAGATGCCCGAATGCAGCTCCCAGCCTTTCCTGGAGGAGACAGGGGCGGCTCCAGTGGGGTCCCCAGGTTCTGGTCCCCCAGGGGAGGCAAGCGGACGGGTCTCCTCGGGGCCAGTTGCATGTGCCTCTCTCTGCCCCCGCAGTGGTGACCATCATCAAGGGGAAGGTGGAGGAGGTAGAGCTTCCGGTGGAGAAGGTGGACATCATTATCAGCGAGTGGATGGGCTACTGCCTTTTCTACGAGTCAATGCTCAACACCGTGCTCTACGCCCGAGACAAGTGGCTGGTGAGGCCCCCTGCAGGGTGGGAGCAGCTCACACAGGCTCACACAGCCTGGGCTCCTTCGGCCACCTGTTGAGCACCTATCAATCAGGGCCTGGGCAGAAAACCAAAAGCCATACTAGATATTTCCCCCGCAGGGGACTTCATGCAGGGGACTGACTGCTCAGATATGGGAGGGCCCAAAGCCAAAATGGGAGGTAACAGGCACCAGGAGCTAGACAGTGACAAGGAGACAGTGTCAGGAGGTGTCTGGTGCTGGGGTGCTGGGAAGAAGACCATAGCAGGGCGAAAGGATGGGGAGAGGCCAGAGGACCACAGTTCCAGGTGCTCAGGGAGCAGGCTCCCCAGGGGGCGGTGACTGAGACCTGAACAAGGGGTAGGAGCTGCAGGAGATCTGGGGCAAAGATCATCTGGGCAGAGGAACTGGTGCAAAGGTCCTGGGGCAGGAGTGTTCTTACTGGGTGTTGAGGAACAGCAGGGAGTGGACTGAGGGTCTGGAAGAACAGTACAAGGGAAGGGGGTGGAGGGGCCTGAGCATCCCCGTGAGACTTTAATTTTTGTCTCTGAGGAGCCAGGGAGAGTTCTGCAGATTCTTCAGAACCTGTGAAGGACAGGCCTGAGACTTAGGTGCTCCTGGATGCCACCTTGCAGCCGTGTGGGGAGTAGATGTGGGCATGAGAGCAGAAGCGAAGAACCAGTGAGGAGGCCATTGTAGGAGTCCAGGTGGCTCAGACCAGGGTGGGGATAGCGTGTGTGGATAGAGACCCAAGTTGTCAAGGTTTGGGGGCAGTGTTCCAAGCGCCCCCCCAATCGTTCACACCCTCCCCTTACCCCTCGGCAGGCCCCCGATGGCCTCATCTTCCCGGACCGAGCCACGCTGTATGTGACAGCCATTGAAGACCGTCAGTACAAAGACTACAAGATTCACTGTGAGCTCGGGGGCCCCCCCCCAGGAGCTTGGGGGGCGGGGCAGGCTTGGCCTGGGCGCCCCTGATGGGCTCACCCCTCCTCCCTGCCTGCCTCCCCAGGGTGGGAGAACGTATACGGCTTTGACATGTCTTGCATCAAAGACGTGGCCATCAAGGAGCCCCTGGTGGATGTGGTGGACCCCAAGCAGCTGGTCACCAACGCCTGTCTCATAAAGGTGAGGGGGGGTGTGGCCAGGTGTCCCAGGGTTGGAACCAAGGAAGGGCCACGACATCAGGTGGCCCAGTGTTTGCCCGAGGCCTGGGAGTCTGACCTGTTGGCCGGAGGCGGCGCTAGAGGCCCGGAGAAGCCACTTCAATCCATTAAAAAGCTTCATGAGCCCAGCCCCGTGGGCGGTTCCAGGTGCCACTGGGAGCAAGACCAGACTGGCGGGCACTGCTCTGGGGGATGCATTCCAGGGGGGCACCCCTGAGCTGGCCAGCACTCCAGATGCAGGAAGCTCAAGGCCCTGAGCAAGTTGATATGCACTTGGGCCACTGATGAAGAATACCATGGCAGCGATCGGTTCTTGAGCCCCTCGGTGTCCGCACACGGAGCCGGACACTGGGGTGAGCCCTAGAATTGCGCTGGGCTGCGAGAGGCGGCCCAAACCTGGTGGAGGAGGAGGAGGAGGAGGGAGTCTGGAGCGAGTGAGGACAGGAGCTGGGAGGGCGGGCGCCAGGGAGCTGTCGGGGTTTTGAGCAGGAGTTTGACATGAGCTGATGGACAGTGTTTTAAAATCGTCACATTGGCTGATAGGTCGGGTAAGGAGCTGTGGCGGGGGAGGGGGGGTGGGGGCAGAGGTAGGGAGCTCTGCGGAGAGGCCCCCGGGCAGGGTGAAGGCCGTGGAGAAGGGGCAACGGGCAATTCTCTGAAGCAGAAGTAGTAGCTCTAGGAAGTGGAACCGTCCGGGGTGGGCTTTGGCCCTGGGAGAGAAGGCGGCAGGACCGCAGCGTGGCTCCCCCAGGCTTTCCCGCCTCCCGCTGGGCTGCGTGTTGGGGAGTGGGGCTCACGGGGCCTGTCCCGCAGGAGGTGGACATCTACACTGTCAAGGTGGAAGACCTGACCTTCACCTCCCCCTTCTGTCTGCAAGTGAAGCGGAATGACTACGTGCACGCCCTCGTGGCCTACTTCAACATCGAGTTCACCCGCTGCCACAAGAGGACGGGCTTCTCCACCAGTGAGCACGGGGGGCGGGCAGGAGCCAGCAGGGGGAGCCAGGGGGCCGGCCATGCCTCCGTTTCCCCACCCGTGAACCAGTAACCAACAGTTCTTCTCCAAGGCTTGATGAGGGTGAAAGGATTCAGGGATGGTGGAGGCTCAGCAAAGGTCATGGAGGGGCCAGACAAAGGGAAGGGCCAGGCCGAGGCCCAGGGTGGGGGCTGGACAGGAGGCCTGGCGGCTGGCCGCATCCCGGCTGACCCGACTGCACCCCCAGGCCCCGAGTCCCCCTACACACACTGGAAGCAGACCGTGTTCTACATGGAGGACTACCTGACCGTGAAGACAGGCGAGGAGATTTTTGGCACCATCGGCATGCGGCCCAATGCCAAGAATAATGTGAGGCGCGGCGGGGGCGGCGGGGGGGGTTGGGCTCAGGAGGGGCATTGCTGCCTGTTCTGGGGCCCCAGCAGCCCTCTGCTCGGTTGAGTCTGCGACCCCTGGGGAGACCCCAGCTGGATGGGAGGACAAAGGGTCTGGAGCCTGGAGTTCGGGGGCGTGGGCCTGGGCTAGAAGTGTGGATCTGTGGGCGCGGGGCTGGGTGATGCTCAGGGAGCACTGCCGGAGTGGGTGTCCCAAGGCCACACCTCTCTCAGAGGACATTTGTCATTGTCTGGAGACCTTTTGGGCTCTCACACCTGGAGAAAGATGCTAGTAGCATCTAGCACAGGACAGTGAAGAAGCCTCGACTGTGACCCCCAAATGTCAGGAGTACAGAGCTTGGAAAACCCGGGCATAAAGAGACCGAAGGAGAGGCCCAGAGGGGCGGGGAGGAAGCCGGGAGCCTGGGCCGAGGTGGGGGGCCTGAGGGCAGAAGTCTTCAAGGTTATTGGCGATTTGGGCCCAAGCCTTTCCAGGGAGCGCTGGGGGGTGGGGAGCACGGAGCGAGGCCTGGCCTCCAGGAAGCCTGGGAGCCGAGGACGTGGGGACAGTGGGGTCGGGACAATGAGTGTTGCCGTGAGGGAGGAAGTGTGCTGGGGGAGAGGTTTGCATCCTAGAAGAGGGAAGGAGTAACTGCTTTACTGATAGGAATGGTTCTGATGTGGGAACAACCTTTAAGCGAGAGCCAGAGCTGCTGAGCTCTGCCCTGGAGGGGCGGGCTTGGCTGGGCTCCAGGTGCCTTTGAGGGTGTCGCCCGCGGCTGGGAGTCAGGGCTGAGGGTGGGACCAGCAACGTGGGGTCCCGCAGCCTGGACGTGGGGTCTCCGGGGAGTGTGGGAGGTGGCTGGGGGCGCACCCCCTGCGGCCGCTCCCTGACTCAGACGGTTCCAGATCTCTGCCTGTCCCATGTGCAGCCCCCCTCACCTGCCCTCTCCCCACAGCGCGACCTGGACTTCACCATTGACCTGGACTTCAAGGGCCAGCTGTGCGAGCTGTCCTGCTCCACCGACTACCGGATGCGCTGAGGCGGCCCGGCTTCTCCCACCCCGGCCGGGCCGGCCCTCCACGGGCCCAGGGGCTGCGGCGTTCTTAGGCAGTTTGGGGGCTCCCCCTTCCTCTCCTTCCCTCCCTCAGAAGGGGGTTCTAGGGGTCTGGGCTGGGGCGGGGCACATCGTGACTGTGTTTTTCATAACTTATGTTTTTATATGGTTGCATTTACGCCAATAAATCCTCAGCTGGGACGACTCGGCTTCCTGGGGGGCAAAGTGGGGTTGGGGTTCGGTCTGCAGGGGCTGCGGTGACAGCCTGAGCAGCGGGGGGTGCTGGGATGGCACCTGCTGGTAGCTGTAGGTCTCTGTCCCCACCTCTGTGTCTCTAGGTCTTGCTCCCTGGCTCTGGCCTCTAGTCTCTGTTCCCCTGTCCCCCCCCGCCAATCTCCCTCACTCATGCCCCCTGAGGCCCTGTTCCCTCTTGTCCCCATTGGGCAGAGCTCCTGTCCCCGGTTGCCCTGCTGGGCTGGGGGAGGGTTGGGGTGTGGGTTCCCAGCAGAGCTGGGTCCTTAAGTTTCCCAGAAAGTCATCTTCCCCTCCCCCCCAGCGCACACATTGTTCCACTGTCTGGCTGTTTTTTCCTGTCCAGGACCCTCCAAGGCCAGGCCAGGGCTGACTGGCAGTGACTACTGCCCTGCCCTCTGCAGGTGGGGAAACTGAGTCATGGGGGGTATATTAAGGGCATAGAATTCCTTGTGTGTCTGCTTCCTCCCGCAGCCTAGCTTGGGACTTGGAGGTGGGGGACAAGGGTGGGGGGGTGTCCCACCTTAGGGCAGCAGGGCCTCCCCGCCTCCCATCTTTACAGAGATGGACTCAGAGGCCCCCCGACAGCTCCCCAGGGGCTGTGTGTTCACCCTCTGCTGCAGCCGCGGCATCTACACCTGACCCTTCCTCACGGCCTTGTGCACAGAGTCCCTGCTCCCCCAGGGTGCTCTCCGCAGGACCTGCATCGCCTAAGCCACCGTGATTTTCCTTTCCGCGGCCCTGGTTCCACCTGCTTCGGTACAGAGGGAACCCCAGGCCTGGTGGCACTTCACACCCGTCTGCACCTAGTCCTCCTCCAGGATGGTGTCCGCCCGCCGTGCTAGGGCCCAGACTCCCTCTGTCTACAGCCCGACGCGGCTCCGCTCGCTCCCCGCATTGCCCAACCCACGAAGGAGCCTGGCCCGGGAGACCTCATGGTCCCCAACGGGTTGAGGTTGAGGTTGAGGTCACAGGAGACCAGCGCCTCCCTGCCCCCACCCCTTTCCTGGAAGCCCTAAGCTGTGTCACCACTAGCAGGTGTCAGCTGCCCCGCCCCTCTTCCCTCCGCCTTAAAGGGGTCCCTCTCCCGAGGCCTCCCAGGGTCATAGCTCCGCCGTGTGACCGCACCCGCGAGGGCTCAGAAGCCAAGGAGCAGGACGTGGGGATCCGGGTTCTAAGCCTCCCCTTCTGGCGTGGTGTGGCCTCCTCGACTCTTGGCCGCAGTTTTCCCCGCCTGGGCAGTGGGGACTGGCGCCCAAACGGGCCTCCAGGGGACCGTCGGACTCGGGAAGGGGGCGGAGCCGCACCCCGGAGGGGCCACTTCAAGGCACATGGGTTTCGAGGACCACTCCCGGCCCCACCCCACGATGACTTTCCACATCCTCCTGTTGCTTCTCGCCTCCTCCGTCCTGGGGGACCCGGACTCCGTGGGCAGGTGAGCAAGGCGGGTGGCGGCGGGGACAGGGCAGGAAGAAGACCGCGAGGAGCGTGCGCCCCCTTCAGGCCACTGCTTCCCGCGTCGGTGGAATGATGATCTGTAAGCGCGCCTCTGCGGTCGCGGAGTTCTGGGTGTCCCGACCCCACCGAGACCCCTTTCTCGAGAGGATTCTGTTTGAACCCGGCCTTCTCCCCTGCTCCCTCCCCAGGCAGCCCCGGCACCGCAGGCGCCTCTGTTCCCTGGGCACATGCCAGACCCACCGCCTCCCGGAGATGATGTACTGGCTCCGCTCCGCCTCCATCAAGGAGCACTCGGGGAAGGCGGGCCGCGAGCCCCAGGACCCCCACAGCTACGGGCGCCGCCGGCGGCGCGAGGCCAGGGTCCTGCTCCGTCTCCAGGACCCTGGCCTGAAGAAAAGAGGCCAGCGCAGTGCCCAGCTTCCTGGGTGACGTCGGGCACGTCCCTGGCCCTCCCCTGGCCTCAGCTTACCCATCTGTGTATTGGGGCCACGACCCCAAGTTTCTTTTCCCCTAACTCCATCTCCTGGGCTCACTCAAAAACTGTCTCCCCCCGCTGTGATCTGGGCTGGACCCAGGGGCACACCGGACCCAGCATGTACAAAGAATACTAACGTCCAGAGCCTAATAAAACGAGTTTCCTGTTTCAGACTCTGCTTGTCTGTGCCCATTCCGGCCTCCCAATCTGAGCCCAGTCTCTAACATATTCTTCCCCTTTATCCATGCACCTTTTCCCACACGGAAGTCCCCCTGACTGTCTAACTTGAATCCAATCCGCTGTAGCTTCTCCTTCGCACCACTCAGTCCGTGCGGCTTGCATTTTCCGTGGGCGGTTTTGGTGGGCTGACCCAACCCCCAAGCAGCCCTCCCTCCTCGGGATGGTAGAACTTTGATTCGCTCTGGCTCGATACCCACGCGCGTGACTTTACGTGTACCCAAAGGTGGGCTGTGGGTTCCAAGCCGAGCCTCGTTTTGCAGAGAGGAAGGAGAGTGAGACAAAGCGGAGTGGGAAGCCCAAGAACCTGGGGTTCGGAGGAGAGGAGCAGCTTAGAACCCGGGAAGCCAATGGTGGAGAAATCGGGCGGAGTAGAAAAAGACTGCGGGCTGGGGATCGAACGGAGGGAGAGGATTGGACGCCGGGATTCGAGGGGGCGGGGATAGAACGCAGAGGGTTGGAAGGGGGCGGGGATAAAACCAGAGACTCGAATACCCGGCAAGGCACGCGAGAGGCAGAAATCCGGGTGCCTGGATGTTGGATAATCGGGGGCGACCAGGAGCTCCGGAGGCCCGACGACCAAGTCGCGGACTCGTCGCCCTGGGATTGGACATATGCAAGTGGGAGCCTTGGGTCTGGCGCTCTAAATCGAGGGTGGGGGGTGTGCTCGGGCTTGGTCTCCAGGATTGGATCGGCGGACCTCTGACTCAGCGTGGTAAGTATTGGAGGGGCTCGAGCTCCCGCGGGGCCTGGAGGCCTGTGTCTTGGGTTGGGCGTGCGGGTCTCTCCATCACTTGTCCTCGAAGCTCGCATCGGCTCACAGCCTCAGCATCCCTGGCTGTGAGGCATGCGCAGTAGGGTGCTCCCTCCCCCATCCCCTCCAGCCCCCGGTGCGGGGGAGGGGACGCTGGGCCACCCTAGAGCGGACGAATTTATAGACATTACCCCCCTGCTCCTCCCCCGCCACTCCTCACCCACCCCATCCCCCCACCCCATCCCCCTGTCGCCCTGGCATGGGAAGCGGAAATGGGGCGGACGGTGCCAACGTCCGGCAGGTGTTCATTTCAAATGGGTCTCGGACTAATGTTTTTCTCTAGACCCCGCAACTCAACCCTGGACCTGTTTCCCGCCCCCAACCCTGAATGTTGAAAGTCCTTCATGGGGAGGGGCGCACTGCCTTGCACCTCGTTCTCAGCAGAACCGCAAAAGGAATTAATGCGAGTTGTCCCTCCTGCCTCTCTATGCGTTCACAGAGGTCCCCAATTGACGTCCCTCCAGCACCGGAGGTGTCTGGCCAAGTCCTTCAAGACCCCTCAGGTGATTAGGGAAGGGTGAGCTGCCGTCCTATATTCCTGGGTCTGTAGGAGGAGGGGGTTGGGGGCCCGGACTCCCAGGTCTGAGGCTGGGACCTGGAGAATGACCCTCTGTCCACCTCCCAGGGCTCTAGGGTGACATGGCTGAAGCGCACCAGGCCGTGGGCTTCCGACCCTCGATGACCTCGGACGGGGCCGAAGTGGAGCTCAGTGCCCCCGTGTTGCAGGAGATCTACCTCTCCGGACTGCGCTCCTGGAAAAGGCACCTCTCCCGTTTCTGGGTGAGGAGAGCCACGACTTGGTTTCCTTCCAGGAATCCAGTTAGGTGCTTCAGGGGTGCCCGAGGCCCACTCCGGCGTGTGGGTGATTCCTTCATGGGATCCTATCACCCCCTTCTGGGAATTTTGCTGTCGACTTTCAGAACCCCTTAAATAGCCATTTCTGGGTTCTCGGAGGCTCACTTGGGAACCCTCAACCTCACCTACTGGGAACCTCTATTCACCTCTTAACACCACTTCCTAGACCACTTCCCTTTTTCCTCACACCCCCCAAACCCAACTTCCACCCAGTTTCTAGAATTCAGACCCCATACCCCATGGTGCTCCCCTCCCCCTTTCATCTCTAGGTTCTAAACTGGGTGCTCATTTCAGAACACTGTGACCCGATCAAGATCTTGGTCAGCCCGCACCCCAATCCTGAAGGGCCCTTCTTCCCCCAGCCCATGCCCCTGGGTCTGGGGGCCGCCTCCTTGCCCTCACTTCTGAATCCGCAATCCCCCTCTCCGGTATGCAGTGCACCTTCCCTATGGTTCCGATATGTGAACCTCCAAATGTCTATATCCACACTTCTCCATCACTATAGACCCTGCTGTCCCAGTCTGGGCTCGTTGCCCTTGCTCTAGAATGCCCATGCCCAACATCTAACCAGAGCCCACGCCTGCCCCCAGGGTCACCAGTTCTAGAACTATGGCCCTGCGTACATCCAGAGTCTCCCTGTCTGTGAACACAAATCTTGAACACTTGTGGGGTTGGCCAAGCCTGACTTTGAATCCTGGCTCGGCCACTTACCAGCTGCGTGGCCTTGGGCAAGTGCGCCTCTCTGAGCCTCAGTTTCCCCACATGTCACACGGGGGTGATGATAACACCTCCCTCACAGGACAGTCGCGAGGACTAAGTGAATTCTTCTTACATGTAAGCACTGAGCGAACCGCCTGGCCCATGTCAAGTGCAGAGTAAGTGTTAGCTTTTGATAATATTGTTCTTGATTCATTAACCAGATATCTATGGAGCATTTATTAAGGGCCTGCCACTGCTTGGGACACTGGGGACATGGCAGGGAGCAAGACAGAATCCTGCCCTTGTGGAACTCTTGATTCAGTAGGAGGAGAAGGCAATAAGGGGACACATAAGCAAGATGTGGAGTATGTCAGATCACGTGACATGTGCTATAGGAGAACAGTAAGGCCCGCCGGGTGGAAAGAGGGAGCCTGGGGGTGTTGTCACTAAATAAGGGGGTGGCCCGGGCCCCAGAGGATCTCCTGAAGCTGAGATGTTTGAACAGGCTGGATTGAACCTCTATAGCCTTATGAGTTATTAAAATAGAGAGATATCTGTTCCAGTGGATAAATAGCCACTACCCCAGACCCCCAAAGAGTTTCTGTCTGTCTGTTTTTTTTTTTTTTTTTTTAAGATTTTATTTTCAAGTAATCTCTACACCGGACATGGGACTCGAACCCACAACTCTGAGATCAAGAGTCACACACTCTACTGACTGAGCCAGCCAGGTGCCCCCCGCCTCCAAAGAGCAGGGGAACCCCCTGGGCCTCAGGCTAATCCATCAATTAAAACATTACCATGTGGCCATTAGCCTGTGGTTAAATACATAAATACACATATACATACACATAAGTGTGTGTATTAAAAATTAAGATATAGTTTCAGAAAAAATGCACAGAGTTTTAAAATATACCGTCCTTGAATTTTTTTTTTTTTTTTAAAGATTTTATTTATTTATTTGACAGAGAGAGAGACAGCGAGAGAGGGAACACAAGCAGGGGGAGTGGGAGAGGGAGAAGCAGGCTTCCTGCCGAGCCGGGAGCCCCATGTGGGACTCGATCCCGGGACTCCAGGATCATGACCTGAGCCGAAGGCAGTCGCTTAACCAACTGAGCCACCCAGGCGCCCCTCGTCCTTGAATTTTGACAATACCCGTGTAACCAACTTCCTATCAAGACAGCCTGGCCTGGACCATTCTAGAATGTTCCTTTGAGCCCTTTTCCGGTGCGCGCCCCCCCCCCCCCCCACTCAAGGCAGCCACTGTTCTGATTTCTATGCTTGTAGGTGGATTTTGACTAGTGCTGCATTGTTGACTATTTTGACCCCTAGTTTTGAGTCCTCCCCCAGACCCTCTCATTAGTGTAAATTGGTAATTGTAATAATGATCATTCTTGCCTTTCTATCACATAGCCACCTCTCTCCCTGTTGGACACCTGATGCTCTTATGTCTTCCTCTTACGTTGTGGACCCCACGGGCCACCGCGAAGTCTCGTAGCTCCTGGAACATGGTCCCAGGGTGAGGGCTGTGCCCTCAGCAACCACAGGGCTGAAATTCCATAATTTCTTCATTTATAAAACAGTATCCCTGACAGTCCCTCCCTCAAGAGATTGTTGCAACCATTAGTGGTTTTAGCAGAAGGCCTGACTCACAGAAGGGACCCGTCCAACATCGCTGTTTTACGATCCTGGTGGTTCCACACAGGTGCTGTGTGCCCTCCGGCATGTTCTTAACTTCTCTGGGCTTTTGCTCCCTCATTTCTAAAATCGCATTAGGTAATATTTAGTGTATCCTGGGCTCTACACTCACCAAGCCCTTTAAATGTATTGCGTGTGAACGACTCTTGATCTCGGGGTCCTGAGTTGGAGCCCCACGTTGGGTGTAGAGATTATGCAAAACTAAAATCTTTTAAAAATAAAAATAAACCTATTGCTCACCTGATCCTCCTTATAGCCTTCTAAGGTAGACCTATTATTAGTCCCACTTTACAGATGAAGGAACAGAGGCCCAGAGAAGGGCATTTTCACTTTCCCATGGTCACGTAGCTGCTAAGAGGCAGAGTTAGAATTAGTCTGGCTGTGGAGCCCACGCTCATGCCTGCCCTCCTGGGCGGGACCTATGCCATGGGGCTGTCGTGGGTTACGTGCAGTGGGTCATCTGGGCCAAGCAAGTGGCACAGCATCCATGGGGGTCATTCATCAGCAGGTCAGAGGGATTCCTGAGTTGGTCTCCAAATGCATACAAGATGTGGCACCTTGCAGTGCATCCTGTTGCATTAGGGTCCTGAGGCATCTGGATGATTTGAGGGGTTGACATTGGACCCTCTGTGGCTTTGGACAAGTTCTTCCAACCTCTTCTCTTCTCGGTTTTCTTCACCCGTGCAATGGGCATAATGGTATTTACTGCTACCTTACTGAGCAACAGGGCAATGAGATGATTTATTGATGCACCTGGTCCTTGGGAAGTGCTCTGGAGACGTTTCCTGTTATTACAAAGCCCCTGTTGTACGACAATCCAGAGCACCAGATAAAGGAGCCAAGAGCTTCTCTTAAAAAGAAATCATAAACAACAAAGGCACCACGTTTGCCTGTAAGCTTTTCTGGCCAAACCAAAGATCGTGAAGTGAATAAATCCCCAACAAGAAGCAGAGTAGCAATAGAAAGGGTCATTGTAATCATGTTTATTGAGCGCCTACTGTGTGCCTGGCTCTGAGCTATACAATTCGCCCTCCTCCCAGCCCCCTTGGCTTTATTTTTCTCCATAGTCCCTGATGCCAACTGTCACACTACCCTAAATCCTTTTGGGTAGCTATTGTCTCTGTCCCCCAGGAGAGCAGGACTCTTGCTGTCCTCTTATCACTGCTGTAGGACTGCAATCAGCATTTGTGGAAGGACATTTTCTCATCCCACCCTCGTGACAGCCCTATGAGCCCTGTACTGGGATTGTTCCCATTCTACAGATGAGGAAACTGAGACAGAGAGGGGAAGCCACTTGTTTGCGGTCGCTTAGCTTGTTAGTGACAAAGCAGGGATTTTAAGCCCAGGGCTCCAGAGCCCAAGTTCTAAACCATGATCTCTGAGGCTTTCCTGTTGGTTAAATGTGGGGAAAAAGAGAGAACGTGGTTTCTTGAGCCCTGATGCCAATACTCCCACTAACAGTAGCTCTTATCGTGCTGTGTGACCTTGAACCTAAGTGTTCTTTTGTAAAATGAGATCACCTAAGGACCCACCTCACAGGGCTGTTGGGGGGATTTTGAGAGCTCATCCTTGTAGAAGGTGCTTGGTCGTGAGACTTGGTTAAGTGTTAGTTATCTCCATGGCACTTCCCTGGGAGTCTGGTTAGTAGCCCAGGGCTTTCCTTCATTCCATGGCCGTGTAGTTCTAGAAGGCCTACCGAGCTCCAGACCCTGCTGTATATGGGGGATCATTTTGCCTGAAAGTAAGCGCCTCCAGAGAACCCTCCCTGACTCCTTCAAGTTGAGCAACCCGCCTCTGCAGGGCTCCTGAGCCTTGCTTTATGTCCGTTAGCACTCGCTTCATTCCTGACTCACCTCCCTGAGGGCAGGACCCAGATCTGTCTGGTCCCCACTGGGTCTTGAACACCCAGCTTGGGGTTCAGCACACACTGGGTACTCTGTCAATATCTAAGAATTGTGCTCAGAGGAGGGATAATTGATTGAATGGGTGCCCTTTCCTCCCCACAGAATGACTTTCTCACTGGTGTGTTCCCCGCCAGCCCCCTCAGCTGGCTCTTCCTCTTCAGTGCAATCCAGCTCGCCTGGTTCCTCCAGCTGGATCCTTCTCTAGGACTGATGGAAAAGATCAAAGAGTTGCTGCCGGACTGGTGAGCTCCCCTACCTGAGCTGAGTAACCTCCCTAATGCCTCTTCCTCCACCCAGTGAGTTTCTCTATCAGTGTGGCATGCCTGCTAAAGAAAAGTAACCTCAAAATAAATAAATAAACAAATAAATAAAAAAGAAAAGTAACCTCTGAGATTCACTTTGGGTCAGATTAATAAAGGTACAGCACGAGTAAAATGGAGGTGATTTCCTCCCTTTCTTGCTAAGAGGGACACTGACAAGCTAGAAAATGTCCAGATACGGTTACATATGCACTGACAAAAGCAGGAGCTCTGCTGGGCCCCGGTTGTGTAGTCTTAGGCAAGAGACTTCACCATTCTCTTGTCAGTCTTCATTTATAAAATGTAGGTAATAATAATTGCTTCCCAGGGTGGTTGGGAGAATGAAACAAAAGCATGCACATGGAAGGGCACCCAGCTGGCTCAGTAGGTGGAGCATGCGACGCTTGATCTCAGGGTCATGAGTGCGAGCCCCACGTTGAGCATGGAGCCTACTTAAGTAAATAAATAAATGAATAAATAAATAAAATCCTTTTTAAAAAAGCATGCATGTGATCCATTCAGTACAGGGCCAGGAGGTTACTAAATGAGAGTGGTTGTATTATTATAATTGTCATTTTGGAGAAAGTTTTGGAAGCCAGGTGCAGGTGAAGTGACAGGTTCTAATGGTTCTAATTCTCGGCTTAGTCCTCCTGGGGAAGAAGGTTCAGGTTTTGTACAGATAGTCCCAAAGGACAGACCCAGAATCAGAGGTAGGAATTTCCAGGAAGGCTAGATTTATCCAGTGTAGCGAGGGGAAGTAACTCCCCCCAAGTCCTCCAGGTGGGCCTTGCTCTCACACCTGATTGCCACTTTGCAAACATGTTGATCTACGGTAGTTTTCGATCAGCGGATCAACGTTTTCTTAAACCTGAGTGTGTATTGGAACCACCTGGGAGGCTTGTTAAAACACTGATGGCGGGGCCCCACCCCAAGAGATTCTGTTTTAGTAGCTCTGGGTGGGGCCTGGGGATTTGCATTTCCAACCAGCTTCCAGGCCCTTCGGATGCTGCTGGGCCAAGGGCCACACTTTGAGAACCACTGCTTTAGAGTATAATTTGATTGCTGGGAGAGAGAAGTGTGTCCCTTCTTCTTCTTCTTCTTTTTTTTTTTTTTAAAGATTTTATTTATTTATTTCAGAGAGAGAGAGCATGTGAGGGGAGAAGGAGCAGAGGGAGAGGGAGAAGCAGACTCCCCACTGAGCAGGGAGCCCGACATGGGACTTGATCCCAGGACCCTGGGATCATGACCTGAACTGAAGGCAGACGCTTAACCAACTGAGCCACCCAGGCGCCCCAAGTGTGTGTCCCTTCAAAAAAAAAAAACAAAAAAACCCAGCTCCCACTTATTAAGTACCTATCAATTTCCATGGGAAGTGATTTTAGGAGCTTTGGTGTCCTCACGAACCCAGGGGAGGAGGGGTGGCATAGAGAGAGGATCCATGCCTACTTTACAAACGAGGAAATGGGATTTCCATGACTGACTCCCATTCTAGAAGATATGCCCCCAGTCAAAAGACCAGGGTTAGAGAACGATCGGAAGAGCAGCGGCTGGGTGGGGCCGGAGGGGAGGGGCGTTCTGCGGCCGGGAGACCCAGGCCCGTTTTCTCGTTCACTCCCAGGGGTGGACAGCACCACAGGCTTCGGGGAGTCCTGGCGGCAGCGCTGTTTGCGTCGTGTCTGTGGGGGGCCCTGATCTTCACGCTTCACGTGGCCCTGAGGCTGCTTCTGTCCTACCATGGCTGGCTCCTTGAACCCCACGGAGCCATGTCCTCCCCCACCAAGACCTGGCTGGTATGTGAGGGGCAGAGCCCTCCCTGCTCAGGCCCTCCGGGGACCCACTTCTCTGTCTCCTTCTCTCTGGTCTCTGCCCCCACCTTTCTGGGACCCTGTCCACCTCTCTCTGGTCTCTATTCCTCCTCCTGGGTTTCTGTCCCCACTTCCTCTGGGTCTCTACCCCATTCTCTCTGTAGGTTGCCACATCACCCCCGACCCTGGTCCGCGACCCCAGTGAGGGGTGTAACGACCCACTAATTCCTGCTTCCCTCCAGGCCCTGGTCCGCATCTTCTCCGGCCGCAAAACAATGCTCTTCAGTTACCAGCGCTCCCTGCCACGCCAGCCCGTGCCCTCGGTGCAGGACACCGTGCGCAAGGTGGGCCTGCCTGGGACCTCCACCAGGGGTGGGGTGGGGCGGGCGGGGGCGTGACCTACCCTCTTCTCCTTGCCCCTCAGTACCTGGAATCTGTCCGGCCCATCCTCTCCGACGAGGACTTCGACTGGACGTCAGTCCTCGCGCAGGAATTCCTGAGGCTGCAGGCGTCGCTCCTGCAGTGGTACCTGCAGCTCAAGTCCTGGTGGGCGTCCAATTACGTGAGTCCCACACCCGGATCCGCAAGGTTCTGAGGCTCCTTCCTAACCTGTAGGTCTAGGCCCCGCCCCGCCCCCACGCCCCGCCCCGCCCCGCCCCACGCCCCGCCCCACCCCACGCCCCCAGGCCCTGCGGCGCGCGGACATTTTTGAGCCCCGCCCCATGCTCTATATTCTGAGCCCCGCCCCCACGCTCCCATAGTTTAAACCCAGCCCCGGATGCTCCGACTTGCTGCTCCTACTCTCCAATATTCTGAACCCCATCGTCATGTGCCTACATATTGAGCCTCCCCACCCCATGCTCCGACATTCTGAGCCTGACTTCAATACTCTAAGCCCCGCCTCCAGGGCCTGCCCACATCCACAGCCCCGCCCCCAGCCCGCCAGGATTGGAACCGCAATTCCAGGATTTATCCAACATTTCAGCCCTCCCCTGGCAGGAGGCAAAAAACATTTTGAGCCTCCTCCCCCAGAGTTGTTCTTGTTTTACCCCCTCCTTCTGCGCGAGGGCACCTCCCCCAAATGGGCTTCTGAGTTGAGGAGCTAGGCCTTTGGTAGTACTCTGACTTGAGTTTCTTGGGAAACTGAGGCACAGAACAAGACGGCAGTTCACCCAAATCAGGGCTTACAGGCCTTTTATTATGTAGGAAGTTATAAATAGCTGGCGGGCAGCGTGGGATGAGATGAGGGGCAGGTAGCAATAAAGACACATAGGGTGGTGTGAGTGTCTGGGGGGGTGGGACGGTCTGACTGGATGAGAGGATTAGGTTTCCAGGAGGAGAAGTTCTTAGGGCTGAGCCCTGAGGGTTGGACAGAACTCGAACCTGTCAGGTTGGTAGGAGGGAGAGGGCTGAGCAGAGGTGAGGAAATAAGGAGGTTGTAGGGCATGTGTTGGGAACAAGGAGGGCTTTCCTCTGGCTGGAACAAAGGATTGAAGGGTGATCCTCATGAGAGGTGATGGTGGAGTGGTGGGGAGAGGCCTGAACTCCAGCTGAGGACCTTGGACTTTTTCTAGGGGGTGCCAAGGAGCCATGGGAGGATTCTGAACAGGGGAGGGTCAGGATCAGCTCTGCCGTCGGGGAAAGACTGGAGGGGAGACACCGGAGGCTGGGAGGCTGGAGAGGATATTAGGGTGAGGACGTGGGGGAGAGGAGGAGGCCTGACAGGGGGATGAGACAGAGTCAAGGCAGGAGGGTAGGGCTGGGACTGCCACGCTGGGGGTGGGGAGATGGTGAGGATGGCACCCACGGGCCTCACCTGGTGTGGGAGGGACTGCAGGGCTCTCTCTCAGATGGGGAGAAGGGGAGCAGCTTTGGGGTGAAGGCACTGAGCTCCATGGGGGTTCCTGGGGGGTGCAGAGGAGATGCCCTGGGGCAGCCGGATCCCTGAGTGAGGGCTCAGGAAAGAGGCCTGGGTGACAGCAAACGGGACCTTCAGCTGCAGAAGGAAATTGAAACATTGGACTTGGAAGGGAAGAGGATCTGGGACAGAGAGCCCCAAGGGGCAGCAACATGGAAAGGTCAGTCAGACAAGCTCCGTGGAGGGGACTGAGTCGTGTTTGGAGGGGTAGGAGGGAAGCCAGGCCTTAATTTTTACATTTTTTTTTCCTTCAAGCTGTTGGGCCAGATTCTGTGCCAAACATATGTTCATGCATGCTCGGACACACACACACACACACACACACACACACACAAAATGTATTTATTTCATTGTACCTGTAAGGTTCTGCCAATTATAACATACCCCATTATCTTAAGTACAACAAAGGAAAAAAAAAACAAAAAACGAAGGCCAACTAAAGTCTGACACAGTGCTGTCTTATCACAGACTTTTTAATCTATATTTTTAATTTGTTACATAAATTTTATATATTGTATGTAATTTTAAATTGTATAATATATAGTATGATTGGATATTTTATAACTTATAGAAATATATTTAATATACCATGTAAAATATATGTAACATATAGATATACATAATTTTTATTGTGGCAAAATGGACATAATATAAAATTTACCATTTTAACCATTTTTAAGTATGCAGTTCGGTGGTATTAAGTACATCCGCAATGTCGTGGAACCGTCACGACAATCTGTTTCTAGAACTTTTCATCCCAAACAGAAACTCTGTACCAATGAGGGAACACATCCCCATTCCCACTTCCCCAAAGTACCAGGTAACCTCTAGTCTACTTACTACCTCTAGCAATTGACCGATTTTAGATTTTTCGTATAAGTAGAATCATGCACGATTTGTCCTTTTGTGCCGGATTCATTTCACCAGGTATGATGCTTTCAGGGTGCAGCCATGTTATAGTGCACATCAGATTTTCATTCCTTTTATTTATTTTCATTTAAGATTTTTATTTATTTGAGAGATAGAGTACAAGTGGGTGGGAGGGTCAGAGGGAGAGGGAGAAGCAGACTCACTATTGAGCAGGGAGCTCGATCCCAGGACCCTGAGATCATGGCCTGAGCCAAAGGCAGACGCTTAACCAACTGAGCCACCCAGGCGCCCCATTTTCATTCCTTTTTATATTAACATTCTGTTGCAGGGGCGCCCGGCTGGCTCAGTCAGTGGAGCATATGACTCTTGATCTCAGGGTTGTGAGTTCAGGCCCCATGTTGGGTGTAGAGATGACTTAAAAATAAAATCTTGGGACGCCTGGGTGGCTCAGTCAGTTAAGCGTGTGCCTTCGGCTTAGGTCATGATCCCGGGGTCCTGGGATCGATCCCCGCATCAGGCTCCCTGCTCGGCAGAGAGTCCGCTTCTACCTCTGCCTGTGCTCTCACTCATTCTCTCTCAAATAAATAAAATCTTTAAAAAAATAAAATAAAATAAAATCTTAAAAAAACAAAACAAAACAGGGGCGCCTGGGTGGCTCAGTCATTAAGCGTCTGCCTTCGGCTTAGGTCATGATCCCAGGGTCCTAGGATGGAGCCCCACGTTGGGCTCCTCGCTCTGTGGGAAGCCTGCTTCTCCCTCTCCCACTCCCCCTGCTTGTGTTCCCTCTCTCGCTGTGTCTATCTCTGTCAAATGAATAAATAAAATCTTAAAAAAAAAAAAAACATTCTATTGTATGGATAGACCACACTTTGGTTGTCCATTCATCTGTTGATGGACACTTGGGTCTCAGTGGTATTTTTTTAAATCTCATATGAGATCATTTCACATATATTGTTGGGTGCCTAGCTTTTTTCAGTTGGCAGCATGTCTCGGTGCTTGCTCATTCTGTGGCAATAATATAGATGCGCCTTATTCTTTTTTTCTTTTTCTTTTTTTTAATTTATTTGACAGAGAGAGACTCAGCGAGAGAGGGAACACAAGCAGGGGGAGTGGGAGAGGGAGAAGCAGGCTCCCTGCTGAGCCAGGAGCCGGATGTGGGGCTCGATCCCAGGACCCTGGGATCATGACCTGAGCCGAAGGCAGACGCTTAAAGACTGAGCCACCCAGGCGCCCCTGCGCCTTATTCTTTTTTAAGAGCTTGGTAGTATTCCAGAACATGAGTGTAGCACGGTTTAGCTAACTGATCCCCACCTGATGGACTTCTAGGTTACTGCTAGTTACTGATCACGATGGCCTCCTTCACTGAGCTCCACCCTCCCTGTTTGACACAGCAAAGTCTTGGGGGTCTTGCCACTCCCATTGCCCCGCCCCCCCGCCACCTTGGCGGCAGCTGCCCCAGCCTCACATCTCTCTGCCCCACTCCTAGGTCAGTGACTGGTGGGAAGAATTTGTGTACCTGCGCTCCCGGCACTCGCTGATGGTGAACAGCAACTATTACATGATGGTGAGGGGGGAGAGCTGGGGAGGGGCTGTGTTCATAGCTCCCCGGGGCTAGGGTTGGGATGTCTCTGTAGGAAGTGGGGTTTAGGGTCAGTGACCACAATCAGAGTCTAATTCACCATCTCACTGCCTGTTGGGGTCAGGATCTGGGTTTGGGATCCGGGCCCCCGATCAGGGGGCCAAACCTGACCCCAGGCGTTTTGCCGTCCCCTTGGCTGGCCCCCAGGACTTCCTGTACGTCACTCCCACACCAGTGCAGGCCGCTCGTGCTGGGAACGCAGTCCACGCCCTCCTCCTCTACCGTCACCGTCTGAACCGCCAGGAGATCCTGCCTGTAAGAGCCCCCCCCACCCCCACCCGTGGGCTGGGGACAGAGCCCCCCTCCCCCACCCCCACCCGTGGGCTGGGGACGGAGACTGTGGTCCTGTGGCCGTGTGGCCAAGTGGGTCCTGGGAGGCAGCGTCCTCTGGAGCCCGTGGTCTCTTGCAGACTCTGCTGATGGGAATGCGGCCCTTGTGCTCTGCCCAGTATGAGAAGATATTCAATACCACGCGCATTCCCGGCATCCCAAAAGGTGAGATTCCTCTTGCATCCTCACTGACAGAGGCGTCACAGTGTAGTGGTTGAGAGCATGTTCTCCTGGGCTCGAATCCCAGCGCCATCGCATCGCTCCCTAGCTGTGTGACCTTGGGTCGGTTACTACCCTCTCTGAGCCTTAGTTTTCTCATCTCTGAAACGGGATAATAGTGGTACATAGGGTGGGGAGGATTAAATGAGTGTTTAGAACAGTGCAAGCCGGGGCGCCTGGGTGGCTCAGATGGTTAAGCGTCTGCCTTCGGCTCTGGTCATGATCCCAGGGTCCTGGGATCGAGCCCCACATAGGGGGCCTGCTTCTCCCTCTCCCTCTACTGTTCCCCCTGCTTGTGCTCTCTTGCTCTGTCAAATAAATAAAATCTAAAAAAAAAAAACAAAACAAAAAACAGTGCAAGCCATATAGGACGGGCCTAATAAATAGTTCTTATTTTTAAAATTTATTTTAGAGAGGGGCACCTGAGGGGCTCAGTTGTTAAGCATCTGCCTTCGGCTCAGGTCATGTCCTGGGATCGAGCCCCGCACCAGACTCCTGCTCAGCGGGAAGCCTGCTTCTCCCTCTCCCACTCCCCCTGCTTGTGTTCCCTCTGTCACTGTGTCTCTGTCAAATAAATAAATAAAAAATCTTTTAAAAAAATTCATTTATTTTTTAAAAGATTTTATTTATGCATTTGAGACACAGAGATACAGAGAGAGAGAGAGAGAGAGAGAGAGAGAGCATGAGCAGGGAGAGAGGCAGAGGGAGAGGGAGAAGCAGGCTCTCCGCTGAGCCAGGAGCCCAATGTGGGGCTCGATCCCAGGACATGACCTGAGCCGAAGGCAGACGCTTAACCATCTGAGCCACCCAGGCGCCCCTAAAAAAAAATTTATTTTAGAGAGAGAGAGAGAGTGTGCACTGCTAGCAGGGGGTGGAGCAGAGGAGCAGAGGAGGAGGGGGGAGGGAGAGGGAAAGAATCCCAAGCCGACTCCCTGCTGAATGTGGAGCCTAGAGCAGCTGGATCCCAGGACCCTGAGATCATGACCTGAGCCGAAACCAAGAGTCAGACACTGAAGCGACTGAGCCACCCAGGCGCCCTAAATGGGGCTTATTCCTGCAGTGTATCTGACCTTCCTGCCCCCCGCCCTTCTGCCCACCCCACCCCTAGACCATATCCGCCACCTCCGCGACAGCCGACACGTGGCCGTCTTCCACCGAGGCCGATTCTTCCGTGTGGGGACCCACTCCCAGAGCGGCCTGCTCTCCCCGCGGGCCCTGGAGCAGCAGTTCCAGCGAATCCTGGATGACCCCTCCCCCGCCTGCCCCCAGGAGGAGCATCTGGCTGCCCTGACCGCCGCACCCAGGTGAGAGTAAGAGGTCAGGGGACCCGACGGCGCAGCCAGCCTCTGGAGGTTGGGGAAAGGCAAGCTGGGGGGCCAGGCAGAGGCTGGGCAGGGTGTGTGGGCTCAGGCACGTGTCCCAGCCCCCCCCCCCGCCCCCCCAGGGATGTGTGGGCCCAGGTGCGGAGTTCCCTGAAGATCCAGGCCGAGGATGCCTTGGAGGCCGTGGAAGGAGCTGCCTTCTTTGTATCACTGGACTCGGAGCCTGCAGGGCTCACCAGGGAGGACCCCGCAGCTTCACTGGATGCCTATGCCTGTGCCCTGCTTGCTGGCAGGGGCCATGACCGGTGAGTTAGCCGCTGGACTTGAACCTCATCGCAACCGATGACCCCAGAACCCGGTATCCAGAGCTAGGAGTCTGGACACTAGACAAGCAGACCCTGGACCCCAGATCTGAGGACCACCAAACCCCAGACCTGGACCTTCAAACCTAGAGACCCCCAAAGCCAGAACCCCAAGCCTGGGGACCTCAGGCTCAGAACCACAGAATCCTTAGATTTTCATGCAGGCACCCCAAACCCAGGACCCCAGACCTGGGACTTCCTACCTAGAGATCTTCAGACAATTTCCTAGATGCACCCCAGGCATCACTCTGATTTCTGAGGTTCCCAGAAGAGTCCCCCTAACCTCTCAGCTCCTTGGGAACCTTGACCTTTTCTTGGTATGTTCCCTCAAAATCTTCCAATTTCCCAAGCCTTAGACATGCCTCAGAAACCATCTAGACCGCCTGGTGGAGACCCCCAGCCTCTTAGAGAGCCAACCCTGGTTCCGGAAAAATCCATCCACCCTGACACTCCTACGTCCCACAGAGAACACCTGAGTTCACTCTTGGCCCCTTGGTGACCACTTTGAATTCTCCCCCTGCAGCTGGTTTGACAAATCCTTCACTCTAATTGTCTTCTCCAATGGGAAGCTGGGCCTCAGCGTGGAGCACTCGTGGGCCGACTGCCCCATCTCAGGACACATGTGGGAGGTAGGATGGCCAGCCCACCCCCGCCCTGGGGACCATCGGCCCCATTTCCAAAGATCTTCCTCTCCAGGGCCTTACAGTCAGAGGGAAGACAGAGGCTCAGACAGGCAAACACCGGACCGGAGTCGCCCAGCAAAGAAAAGGGGGTCTGGGATTATGACCTTTTTTTTTAAATTTTAAGATTTTATTTATTTATTTGACAGAGAGAGACACAGTGAGAGATGGAACATAAGCAGGGGGAGTGGGAGAGGGAGAAGCAGGCTCCCGTGGAGCAGGGAGCCCGATGCAGGGCTCAATCCCAGGACCCTGGGATCATGACCTGAGCCGAAGGCAGATGCTTAACGACTGAGCCACCCAGGCGCCCCTATGACCTTCTTTTGATGGATGGGCAGTTGGGGCTCAGAGAAGGGAAGTGATTTGCCCAGAATCACCGAGCCAGGAGTTGTAGAGCAAGAATGTGATTCCAGAATGCTGTGTGACCTCGGGCAAGTGACTCCCCTCCTCTGAGCCTCGATTCTTCCTTCATCAGATGAAAGGGTTGGATTTTCTTTGATCTGGGAGCTCCCATCCAATCCTGGGAACCATAGCATCTCTATTTTCTCTATTTTATTTAGTCCCTAAATCATGGAGGGTGGTGCCTATACCCACCAGGTTCCCACTCTTCCATAGCGTTACACGAGGTGCTGGATGGGGCCCAGGGTGGGATCTGGTGTGTATGAGGGGAAGGGAGGCCCCTTTCAGATCTTAGGAGCAGCCCCGGGTAAGTACTGACTCTTCTGTGCCTGTTTCACAAATAAGAATTGTCCCCCTTTGATGATACTGGTGAATGATACTGTCAATTCAGTTGAACCTCAGACCCCTCAGACCCTTATTGTCAACATGAGGTCTCTGCACATTGGCTTTGAATGAAGAGATGTCACATAGAATATGGTATAGATCAATGGAAACTCCAAGGCCCCAAGTGAGGTGTTCTTCTCCCGATATGTTTCTAACATTGCAATGGGGATGTGATTCCCTTCTTCCTAAGTTATTGTGAGAATTAAGTGGAAGGCTGGCGGGCGGTAGGTCCTCCATCAACGCTGATTTACACTGTTTAACGAGGGGCACCTGGGTGGCTCAGTCGGTTAAGCATCTGCCTTCTGTTCAGGTCATGATCTCGGGGTCCTGGGATCGAGCCCTGCATCAGGCTCCCTGCTCAGCGGGGAGTCTGCTTCTCCCTCTGCCCCTGCTCGTGCTCTCTCTCTCAAATAAATAAAATCTTTTTTTTTTTTTAAGATTTTATTTATTTATTTGACAGAGAGACACAGCGAGAAAGGGAACACAAGCAGGGGGAGTGGGAGAGGGACTGCCCCCACTTCCCCCACCACCAGGCCCCAGAAGGGACTTATGAAAAGAAGTCCCTGGTTAGATGGCTCTCAGCCCAGAGGGAGGAAGGGGCTCTGACAGCCTCTGTTTGTACACAGTTCACTCTGGCCACAGAATGTTTTCAGCTGGGCTACTCGGCAGACGGCCACTGCAAGGGGCATCCTGAGCCCTCACTGCCCCAGCCCCAGCGGCTGCACTGGGACCTTCCAGAAAAGGTGAGACGGGGCTTCGGGGCCTCTCCTCCAAGTACCCAAATCTCCCTGGCTGTGACTCGAAACTCATCCCCACCCCCAAACTTAACCCCAACCCCATCCATCCCCAACCCCAGTCCCACCTGACCTCCATCCTTAGTCCAGCCCTTCAGGGACATGTTTGTTCATTTCTGCACTCCACCCCCACCCTGACTCGGTTCCCACCTCCACTTCCAGCCCCACTCCCAGCTCTAACCCTACCCCATCCGTAACCCCAGCCATCCCTCCCTCCCTCCTCCTCTGGCAGATCCGTCTGTCCATCTCTCTAGCCCTGAGGGGAGCCAAGACCTTGTCTGGAAACATTGACTGCCACGTCTTCCCTTTCTCCCACTTTGGCAAGAGCTTCATCAAACGCTGCCATCTCTCTTCAGACAGCTTCATCCAGGTGGCCTTGCAGCTGGCCCACTTCCGGGTCAGTTGGGGCCCTCGACCTCAGCCCCTTGCCAGGACTTTGGTTCCCCTGGGCCTGCCTTGTCAGTCCCTTTAGTGACTCTTCCTGGTCATTGCCCTTGTGGGTCCGCCATCTTGATTTCTCTCTCCCAACCGCACATTCCCCAAGCAGGAGGATGAGGGAGGTCTACACAGAGGCGGGTCAAGTCTGTGAAGATTTCCAGAGACCAGCTGACAGGCTCCTCTCTTCCTTGTCCCCCAGGACAGGGGTGAATTCTGCCTGACTTATGAGTCGACCATGACTCGCTTGTTCCTGGAAGGCCGGACAGAGACGGTGCGGTCTTGCACGAGGGAGGCCTGCAACTTTGTGAGAGCCATGGAGGACAAAGAGAAAACAGTGGGTGTAGGCCTCGTTTGAGGCTTTGGTCATTTCCATATACTTATTCCTACATTTGCAAATATTTTTGGAGCACCTTCTGAGGACCAGGCCCCACGATGGGCATTATGGACAAAGGAGGAACCAGACCTGGTCTCTGACCTCAAGGAACTCACTGGTGGGGAGAGACAGAGATATTTCAGCGTAGTGGGATACATGCTTTAATGGGGGTCACAGAGGGCACTGGGGGGTACCCAACAGGGATCCTTGATTCCACAATGTAGCTCTCTTTGATTATTTAACCTCTATGTGACCTTGTGACTTCCATTTGTACCCTTCCATGTAGTACCTATATAACCTCTCTACTCAGAACCCCCTGGGTACCTCTGTTCCCCCACCCCCTACCTATTTTGGGTCAATGGAAGGAGTTGGGGCCCTATATCAGACAGACCTGGGAACCCACCTGATTCTGCTTTGCTGTGTGACCCTGGGCAAGTGACTTCCCCTCTCTGAGCCTGTTTCCCCTCTGTAAAATAGAATTGATATCTCTGCCTTGCAGGGATTTTGCAAGCTCCTTTGAGGCCGGGGGTGTGTGACAAGCCCCAACAGTAAGCCCACTTCCTGTCTTTCCATGACCTATGACCTACCCGGGGGAACCCAGGAACCCCAGCGCCGTGCTCTGTTCCGCCTGGCGGTGGAAAAGCACCAGGCTCTGCTGAAGGCAGCGATGAGCGGACAGGGAGTCGACCGCCACCTCTTTGCGCTCTACATCGTGTCCCAATTTCTCCACTTGCGGTCGCCCTTTCTGGACCAGGTTGGGGTGCAGGGAAAGGGTTAGAGAGGGAAAAGGGGAACCACGGGAGGAGACGGGTACTTCAGGATAAGGAGGGTGAGGTTGGAAAAGGGAGGTATTAGGGGCGCCTGAGTGGCTCAGTCCTTAAGCGTCTGCCTTCGGCTCAGATCATGATCCCAGGGTCCTGGGATCGAGCCCCGCATCGGGCTCCCTGCTTGGTGGGAAGTCTGCTTCAACCTCTCCCACTCCCCCTGCTTGTGTTCCCTCTCTCACTGTCTCTCTCTGTCAAATAAATAAATAAAATCTTAAAAAAAAAAAAAAAAAGGAAAAGGGAGGTATTAGAGGAGAGAGTTGGTGGGGGGGTGGAGAGGGAAAAGGGGGAAAGAAGGGAGAGGGGCGGGGTCAGGGAGAAGAGGAGGCGTGGCCAGGAGGGCGGTGAAAGGAGGCGTGGTCAGGAAGACCTGAGAGAACGGCGGGATCAGGTAGAAGTGGAGAGGTGTGGTCCGAAAAGGAGGAGAGCCGAGGGGCGGGTGTCAGGGAGGGGAAGGACAGAGAAACCAGAGAAACCGGGCGATTTAGAGGAAATAGGCAGTCAGGGGAGGTCAGAAAGGGCCGGGGTTGTGTGGAACTGAGCCAAGGGGCGCGGACGGGTGGGTCTGTTCGTCTTTACTGCATACTTGACCATCTCCTGTCCCTCAGGTTCACTCGGAGCAGTGGCCTCTGGCCACCAGCCAGATCCCTGTTCAGCAAATCCACCTGTTTGACGTCCACAATTACCCTGACTATGTTTCCTCTGGTGGTGGATTCGGGCCTGTGAGTGGAACTGGGCCTGATCCCACCTCCCTGGACCCTGGGCCCTGAGGGAGGAGGGTGTTGGGAGTCTGCACTCCGGCCTAGTGGGGGGCGGGGGTAGGAGACTGGAGGCTATTTGGTTCCCCTCCCTCTGTCCCTCTCCAGGCCGATGACCATGGTTATGGCGTTTCGTACATCTTCATGGGGGATGACACCATCACCTTCCACATCTCCAGCAAAAAGTCTAGCACAAAAACGGTGAGACAGAGTTGAACACACACCCCCGCACCCTCCTCCCTCAGGACCCAGGGATCTGGACTCCTGGCTCCCTCCTCTCCTACAACCAAGGAGTCTAGAATCCCAGCTCCCTGCTGCCCCCACGATCCAGGAATCCTAGTCCCCAGCCCCCTCCTCCCTCAGACCAGGACATCGGGGATACCAGCCTTCCTGTTTTCCAGCACCGAGGAGACCCTCTCCCAGCTTCTCCTGGACATGACGTATTTCTCCTTCTAGGACTCCCACCGACTGGGGCAGCACATTGAGGATGCACTGTTGGATGTGGCCTCCCTCTTCCAGGACGGGCAGCGTCCTAAGCCCAGGTGCAGAGGGTTACAGGAGGAGGACTCGGGGCACAGGGGTGGCTCTCTCCCCTGCCACAGGAGGGGCTCCAGGGCACCCACGAAATCTACCAACTTTTGACCCCTCCCTACAGGGAGCTGGTCTCCCCAAGAACTAGGGAGAGGGTCTCTACAACTGGGCTGGTGCAGGACAGAGGTGGCCTGTTTGGGTTTGGAAAATCCCACATCTGGTCCAATAAAGATGCATAAGCTGGGCGTGTGGTGTTCGCTGTGCTGTTGGGCTGGGCAGGGGTGGGAGAGGTGAGGGTCAGGGTGGAGGAGGAGAAAAGTTCCCCTCCATCCCCAGGCCCAACCATGAATTCTCAGTTACAATCAGTTTCAGCTACAACCCCCAACCCTGCTCATTCTGTTGCATTCCCAGCTCCAGTCACACCAAACCTAACCATCCAAGGCCCACCCCAGTCACACAACCCCCAAAACTCTCATTAGTCCAGTTCCTGTGGTCCCAATGCCACCACCCACCCCAAACATAAAGATTGACACCATTCCACCCACCCTAGTTGACACCCCTCAAATGAACCCCTCAAGATTCTTATTCCTCAACCCAAACCCCAGCCATTTCAACCCCCACCTAGATGATGGGTTCAGCTCCCATAACCAGGAAATGCACTACCTAATGTTCGCCCCTCACCACTGTCGATTCCAACAACGAATGCCTCCAAAACACCACACCCCACTACACCTAACAACTCAACCACAATTCGGAGTGTACGACCAACACAAAAATGCCCAACCCCAAACTCCATCACCCCACCAAAACTCCCATCCCATCCCCACCATAACCCAAACTTAAATTTGACCCATAGTTATGACTTTAAACACCACACTCCTTGATCGCACCCCCACTCTACCCCGACTACACTTACAACACCCACCAGTTCAACTGCAGTCATATCAACACCAACCCCATCTAACCACACCGAAACCCCAATGATCCAATCCACCACTGCCATGATTCCCATACTCCATGATACCAAGCCCCGTTGTTTCTGCCAAGTCAAGCATAATAACCCAAGCCCCACAACACATTAAAATCCTGAACACCTTAACTGCCACGAGCCCAACCTTCACACCCAACCCACTAACTCTAGTGGTTTTGAAAAATGTCCACAAGTGGGGCACCTGGCTGGCTCAGTCAGGAGAGCGTGCAACTCTTGATCTCGGGGGCATGATTTCAAGCCCTGTGCTGGAGATCGAGTTTACGTAATTAAAAAAATTTTTTTCCACAAGTACTTTGACCCTCTTCCCTCCACAAGGTGGACCTTCATCCTTCTTCCCTTGAGTGTGGACTGAAACTAGTGACTCTTTTCCCCCAAGTAAAAGAATATGGTAGAAGTGATTGTGACATGAAAGACATTCTGGCTTCCTTCTCGCTCTCTCTGAATCACTTGCTCTGTGGGAAGCCATCTGCCATGTCGTGGGAACACTCAAGCAGCTTGTGGGGAGGCCCACGTGGTGAAGCACTGAGGCCTCCTGCCAACCACCAGTGAGGAACACGTGAGGGAACTATTTTTAAAGCAGATTCTCCCACCCCAGTCAACCCTTCAGATGACTGCAACGCAGTTGACCTCTTGGCTGTAACCTCGTATAAGACCCTGAGCCAGACTCCTGACTTGCAAAAACTGTGAGATAATAAATATTTGTTATTTTAAGCTGTTATGTTTTGGGTTCTCTTTATATGCAACAGTAGAAAAGTAATGCAAACTCCAAAGACCTCAGCTTCAACCCCATATCCCTAACCTCATCCCATTTCCAAATCCATTCCTATGGTGGACAGAGCCCAAGGTGACCCCCAATGATCTCCCACCTCTTGATGTCCACACCTTTGTGTCATCCCTTTAAGTGTGGGCAGACCTGTGGCTTACTTCCAGTCAATAGTATATGGCAAAGGTAATGGCATGTCACTCCCTTAATCTCTCCATGGGGTGAGAGATTATCTTTGCTGGCTTGCAGCCATGTAGAGAAAGCCTCCTTTCCAAAGAACTGTGGGTGGCCTCTAGAACTTGAGGCCCACCACCAGCCAACATCCAGGGAAGCTCTGGAGCCCTCAGTCATACAGCCAAAAGAAAATGAATGGATTCCACCAACACTCTAAGGAAGCTTGGAAGTGGCTCTCCCCCCTGTAGAGTCTCTGATGAGACCACAGCCCTGGACATCACGTGAATTCTACCCTGGGGAGACCCTGAATTGGAGAATCTTTTTTTTTTTTAACTTAAGATTTTTTTAAAAGTAATCTCTACACCCAATGAGGGGCTTGAACTCATAATCCTGAGATCAAGAGTTGCATGCTTCACTGACTGAGCCAGTCAGGTGCCCCTAAAGTGGAGAATTGAACTAAACTCTGTCTGGACTTCTGACCTATGGAAATTGTGAGATAATCAATGTGTGTTTTAAGCCTCTAAGTTTGGCGTAATTTGTCATGCAGCAATAGACAATGAAAACAATCCCCCGTTTCATCTCCCACCAAACCATACCCCCTTCCTGTGAGAGAATATATTGTTGTTCAAGCCACTATATTTATGGTACTTTGTGATGGCAGTGTAAGAAAACTGATATAAGGGTCATTATTCAGCCCACTGTACTGAGTTTGGTCATTGTACTATGTTAGGCAAGATGTTAACATTAGAAGGTGAGTAAAGGGTGTGCAGGAACCATCTGTATTACTGTTTTTTTTTTTTTTTAAAGTAGGCTCCAGGGGAGCCTGGGTGGCTGAGTCATCTTTAAAAAAAATAAGTAGGCTCCACACGCAAGGTGGGACTGGAACTCACGACCCCGAGATCACAAGTCACATGTTCTACTGACTGAGATGGCCAGGTGTCCCTGTACTACTTTTTTATTTATTTATTTATTTTTTTTAGATTTTATTTATTTATTTGACAGAGAGAGACACAGTGAGAGGGGGAACACAAGCAGGGGGAGTGGGAGAGGGAGAAGCAGGGTTCCTGTGGAGCAGGGAGCCCGATACGGGGCTTGATCCCAGGACCCTGGGATCATGACCTGAGCGGAAGGCAGACATCCAATGACTGAGCCACCCAGGCGCCCCAATGTACTACTTTTTTAAAATAGACTTTATGGGGGGGCCTGGGTGGCTCAGTTGGTCGAACATCTGACTCTTGGTTTCGGCTGGGGTCATGATCTCAGGGTTGTGAGATTGAGCCCTGCATTGAGCCCCTCATCAGAGTCTGTGCTCAGCAAGGAGTTGGCTTGAGATTCTCTCCCTCCCCTTCTTCCTCCCTCTCTGCCGTTCCCCCTGCTTGCTCTCTCTAATAAATAACTAAAAAAATAAAATAAAATAAGACTTCATTTTTTAGAGCAGTTTTAGGTTCACAGAAAAATTGACGAAAGGCACAAAGAGTTCCCATATGCCTCCTGCCCCCCCCCCCCCCCCCGTTATCTCCATCCCCCCACCGGAATTTGCTACAGTTCGGGAATCTACATTGACACCTCGTTGTCACTTTTGCGACTTTCTCCAATCCAAAATTATTTCAATTTTTTCTTAAGAGAAGGCTAGGCTTTTATTGCTGAATAGGCTACTTGAGAGGGACAAAGTGGCAGGAATGGGGCGGCTGAACAGCAGGCCAGCTGTGTTTCATAGGTTTGCAGGTGATGGAGAACTCGCCCAGGTAGTGGCCAGTCATCTCCTACTTGATTCCCACCTGGGGAAGGTCTTGCCCTCGTAGACACCCACCATGCTGCTCACCGCCTCAGGCAGGGCGATTACACCCCGCAGGTGCGTCGCAACCACGTGCGGGTTCTCCAGAGGACAGCCTCCCTCTTGGCCTTGCGCAGGCGCTTCAGCAGTCAGCGCCACTTCCCGCGCAGGCCCCGGGCGCGGGGCCGGTGCGTCCCGTGCGTCCCGTGCGTCACGTACGTCAGGTGCTCGTGGGCGGGACAAGCAGCTAGCGGAGGTCCACACTCGTCTACGTGAACTCGTAGAAGGCCTCCGCTCTTCCACTTTCGCCGTAGTTTCAGCTCTTCGGAAAGGTAAAGTGACCATTTATATATTTATTTTTAATTTGTTTACAGGTTTATTTATATATTTTTTTGAAAGAGGGAGGAGGGGCAGAGGGAGAGGGTGAGAATCCCCAAGCAGACGCCCTGCTGAGGGCGGAGCCCAAGGGGGGCTCATCCCAGGACCCCGAGATCATGACCTGGGTGGAAACCAAGAGTGGGTCGCTGAACCGACTGAACCACCCAGGCGCCCCTAAAATAACCATTTTTAAGGTTGTTGGAAATATGTGCAAAGGGCTTCTCATGACAAGGCTAACAAGTTTGGATCAGAGGATCATGCAACAAGCATAAATCTTGTCAAAGACCAATTCATTCATGTATTCGTTCAACAAACAGTATTAAATGTCAAAAAATATATATAATTGTTTTTATTAATTTTTTTAAAAGATTTTTATTTATTTATTTGTCAGAGAGGACAAGCAGGGAGAGTGCCGGAGGGAGAAGCAGGCTCCCCACTGAGCAAGGAGCCCAATATGGGACTCGATCCCAGGACCCTGGGATCACGGCTCAGGCCGAAGGCAGACACTTAACTGACTGAGCCACCCAGACATTCCTATATAATTGTTTTTAAAGTTCCATCCTTGACTGGGCATTTGCTATTAAGAAATTACATTAATTCTTTATGGGTGATAATGGCATTGTGGTCATGTTATAAAGAACCCTTATCTTTGGGGCGCCTGCGTGGCTGAGTCGTTAGGCTGCCTTCGGCTCAGGTCATGATCCCAGGGTCCTGGGATCGGGCCCCACATCCGGCTCCCTGCTCAGCGGGAAGCCTGCTTCTCCCTCTCCCACTCCCCCTGCTTGTGTTCCCTCTCTCGCTGTCTCTCTCTGTCAAATAAATAAATAAAATCTTAAAAAAAAAACAAACAAACCTTATCTGTAAGGAAATGCACACTGAAGTATTTAGGGATGAAATAAGATTATATGGATGAGCTTCGCAGTGATCCCGCGGAGAGGCATTACATTGTTGTCTATTGCGGCTGTAACAAGTTGCCACAAATTCAGCACTTTAAGTAAGACTAACTTATTATCTTACACTCTGGAGGCCAGAAGTTCATTATGGGTCTCACTGGGCTGAAAGCAAGGCGTCAGCAGGGTTGAGTTCCTTCCTGGAGGCTCTAGGGGAGAATCCACTTCATTGTCCTTCTCTAGAAAGCCTCTAGAAGCCGCCCACACTCCTGGGGTCCTGGCTGCTTCTTCCCTCTTCATGGCAGGCATTGTTTCCTCCGATATGCCTTTCTGTTCTAGTCACATCTTCCTGTGACTGACGCCTGCCATCATCTTTCACTTATAAGGACCCTTGTGACTATTCGGGGACCACTTGGAATATCCAGGAATAGCTCCCTATCCTAAAACCAGCTGTTGAGAAACCTTAATTCCTTCTGCAACCTAATTCCCTTTTGCCATGTAGCAGAACACCATCACAGGTTCCGGGGTTCAGGACGTGGACATCTTTGGGGGGACCATTGTTCTGCCCACCACAGGGGCATCAGTGAAACAAGCTTGGACACAAGTTGACAAGTAGTGAAGCTAGGGGATGGTCATTGGGGTGGGGACTTCATCATATCATTTTACTTTTGTATATGCTTCAAATTTCTGTAATGAAGAGTTAAATGAGTAAAAATACTGCCCAGACTTTTTCTACCTCTGTCAGCTGATTTTAGGGAACCCCTCCTCACTTCAGCCCTGTTCAATGTAGTCTTAAGTGTCGGCTCAGGGACAGGGGCTAGTGCAACGGTGGTGAATGTCATGGGGGTCTAGCCCACCTGCTGATGTAGTTTATTTGTGTCCTCTGGCTCTGCTTGTCTGATCTCAGGTCCATCTTCTCTGATCCACTCCACCTAAAATGCTTGAGGGGGTCCAACAGAATGAGCTCATGATCACAAAGCTACAGTAATCACAGTAGCATGGTACTGGCATAAAGGAAGGCATGGGAACCGATGGAAAAGAATAGAGAAGTCAGAAATAAACCCTTGTACATGTAGTCAAATGATCTTTGGCAAGTATGCCAAGACCACTCAATGGGGAAAGGACAGTCTTCAAAAATGGCATTAGGAAAAATGGATATCCACATGCAAAAGAACAAAATTGGACCTTTTCCTTACCCCATGTACAAATATTAACTCGAAATGGACCAAAGACCAAAATGTAAGAAATAAAACTATTAAAGCTCTTTTTTACAAAAGATGTATTTTTTAAGGTAAGCTCCACACCCAACATGGGGCTTGAACTCACAACCCCAAGATCAAGAGTTGCATACCCCACCAACTGAGCCAGCCAGGCATCCCTATTAAGTTCCTAAAACACAGAGCAAAAGCTTCATGACATTGGATTTGGCAATGACTTCCCCAATGTGACAGCAAAAGCACAGACAGCATTAAACATAGATAAAATAAATAAACAGATGAAAATAAAAAAAAAATCTGCATCCAAGGACACAGTCAATAGAGTGAAAAAGCAGCCCACATGCTGGAAGAATATATTTGCATGTCATCTATCTGATAAGGAGTTAACATCCAGAACTCCTACAACTCCATAAAAACAAAAAACAAATGACCCCATTCAAAAATGGGCCAAGGACTTGAATAGACATTTCTCCAGAGAAGATACACAAACGGCCAATAAGCACATGAAAAGATGTTCCTGGTGGTTGCCAGGGCTGGGAGGAGGGAGGAATGGGGAATGAGGCGGTTTTGTTTAATGGGCACAGAGTTTCTGTCGGAGATAATGAAAAGTTCTGCAAATAGAATAGACTGTGGCGATGGTTAGACAACATTGGGAGACTAATTAATGCCACTAAATTGTAAATGTAAAGATGGTTAAAATGGTGACTTTTATGCTCTGCTTGTTTTAACCACAATTTAAAAAGCCAGTCATTCCATTTGGTCATGATCCTGTGACCTGGATTGGGTTGGGCTCAACCGTCTTGCAGTGGTCACCAGTGTGGCTGCATTGAGCTGGAGGGTCCGCTGGGACATGGAATGGCTAGGACTCTCCCCCTTCATGGGATCTCTTCAAGAGATCTCCCCAACCAGGCAGCCTGACCTGTTTTATGGTAGCCCAGGGCTGCCCAGGGTACAAAAATGGAGCTGCCAGGCCCTCTTAAGCTTAAATCTAGAATAGGCAGAGCATCACTTCCATCTTGTCCTGTTGGTGAAAGGAAGTCATGAGGCCAGATTGAAGGGGCGGGGCCTACAGAGGGTGTGACCCATGGGATTTATGACTCATTGGGCCTCTAATGAGACAGACTACCATAGCAGCTAACTTTGCTGTTCCTGCAGCGACCTGCTCCCTAGATTCCACCTTCAGGATAGTCAGGGGTATCAGCTCCCCTGGAGGGGATGCTTCAGCAGTGTCTTTCCAGGAGATTTTCCTGAAGGTGTAGCCCAGAGTCCACTCCTCCAACCCTTCCTGACATTTTCCGTGTTTATTTCCTGGTATTAACCCCTTCCTATTTAGGGGTGCCTGGGTGGTGCAGTTGGTTAAGCCTCTGACTCTTGGTTTCGGCTCAGGTCATGATCTCATAGTCGTGAGATCGAGTCCCGAGTCAGGCTCCACACTCAGTGCCGAATTTGCTTGAGATTCGCTCTCCCTCTTCCTTTGCCCCTCCTGCTCACTCGCGCTCTCTCTCTCAAATAAATAAATCAATCTTTAAAAAAAATCCTTCCTGCTTAAAACAAAGAAAACAGCCTCTGTTACCTTCAGTTGGCTAATAGGCAAACATTGCCACAAGGGCTTACTCCTGGTGGGGAGGGAGTATATTAGTGTTCTGGGATTCTTGTAACAAAGTACCACAGCTGGGGTGGATTCAATAACAGAGCTTTTCTCAAAGGTGGAGAGACTAGAAGTCTGGGATCAGAGTGCAGAGTTTGGTTCCTTCTGAGGCTGTGAGGGTGAATCTATTCCCTGCCTCTCTGAGCTGAAGGCAGACACTTAACCAACTGAGCCAGCCAGGCGCGCCCCCCCCACCCCGCCGCCTTTATATACCTTTTTAACAATGAATGATAAACTCTAAAGAAGCCACAGGACAACAGAAAAAGGGTTTTAGGATGGGGGTGGTAAGTTGTGGGGAAGTGACTGAGAAATACGCAGAGAGAACTAATGGAAGATAAGGATTATCTTAGAAATGTTTGTTCGCAGAACCCTCTGGGTGCCAACTTCGCATCCTCTCCATGGCCTTACACTCCCCCAGGAGGGGATTTATAGGAGTCCTCATTTCTTAGGAATTTTTGCTTGTGGTCAGATAAAGGAAGCTCCGAGAAGTCTTCTTTCTGCCTCTGTTGATTCTCATTTGCCTCCAGCTCAAAATAATTCTTATGCCAAAGTGGTATATTTTGGGGTGGCATATTCTGATCCCCTTCATTGGCGCAGAGCTCCTAAAAATCCCCTTAAGAAGGAGGGATGCTTGGGTGGCTCAGTCGGTTGGGCATCTGCCTTCAGCTTGGGTCATGATCCCAGGGTCCTGGGTTCAAGTCCCACATTGGGCTCCTTGCTCAGCGGAGGAGTCCACTTCTCCCTCTGCCTGCCACTTTCCCTGTTTATGCGTACTCTCTCTCTCTGACAAATAAAATCTTTAAAAAAAAAAAAAAGACGATTACTTGGAATCTCCTGAATGATAAAAATGTTTTGGGCATACCAGTGAGATAGGTCTTGGCTGAGGGGGCCTCTGGGTACCTCCCAGATGGGGGCTGGTCTCCAGAAGGACCAGGCCATGATTAGATTGTTGGGACTTTCACCCCCACCCCGTGACCTCTGGTGGAGAGGTCAGGAGAGGGACAGGAGATGAGAGTTCAATCACCAATGGCCACTGATTTAATCAATCATGCCCATGTAATGAAATCTCCATAAAAAGCCCTAAACAACAGGGTAGGAGTGCCTGGGTGGCTCAGTCGGTTAAGCATTGGACTCTTGGCTTTGGCTCAGGTCATGATCTCATGGATCGTGAGATGGAGCCCTGCATCAGGCTTCACGCTCAGCAGGGAGTCTGCATGAAGATTCTCTCCCTCTGTCCTTCCCCTCACTTGCACACACATGTGCTCTCTCTCTCAAATAAATTTTTAAAATCTTAAAAAAAAAAAGCCCGAAACAGCAGGGTCCAGTGATTTTCCTAGTTGACAAAAACATCAAGGTGCCTTGAGGGTGGTGTGCCTAGAGAAGGCATGGAAGCTCCAAACCTCTTCCCCATACTTTGCCTTACACCTCTCTTCTGTTTGGCAGTTCCTGACTTGTATCCTCTATAATAAACCAGTAATAGTAATGAAAGTGCTTTCCTGAGTTTTGTGAGTTGTTCTAGTAAATGTATTTAACCCTGAGAAGCAGGTGTCATGGGATCTCCTGAATTTGTAGTTGGCTGGGCAGAAATGTGCATAGCCTGGGCACCCTATTTGCAGCCAGCATCCGAAGCAGGGCAGTCTTGTGGAACTGAGCACATAACCTACGGGATCTGGGTTAGCTCTGGATCGTTAGCGTCAAAATTGAACTGACTTGTTGGACATTTAGTTGGTGGCAGAGAATGCCAGAATTAGTTGGTGTGAAAAAAACATGATGTATTTGATGTCAGGGGAGGAAAAAAAACCTTTCAACCCTCAAGATTTTGAATAATTTCACTATTCTTGATTACTTTATGATAACATATTTATTAAATATTACTATTTATGAAGTTTTAATGTTTCTCATCTTTCTAATCTTTGAGGACGATGCTGATTAGTGTTACGTGATAGTTTAATATATTGGCTTTAGACCCATCTTATTACTCTCCTATAGAAAATAAAATATTTGCTTCTCTCATCTATTTCTTCAGAAGATCTTAAGAGTAATTGGGTCAGGGCGCCTGGGTGGCTCAGTTGGTTAAGCGACTGCCTTCGGCTCAGGTCATGATCCTGGAGTCCCTGGATCGAGTCCCGCATCAGGCTCCCTGCTCGGCAGGGAGTCTGCTTTGCCCTCTGGCCTTATCCCCTCTCATGTGTTCTCTCTCATTCTCTCTCTCTCAAATAAATAAATAAAATCTTTAAAAAAAAAAAAAAAAAAAAAAAAAAGAGTAATTGGGTCAGATCTTTTAAAAATAATCTCATTGGAATTTTGATTGAACTTGCACTAAAACCACGATATAACTTGGATAGAATTCACATCAGTATAACATTCAGACTAGCTATCCAGGAAAACAATTAGTCTGTCATGCCTTCAAGTACTCTTTTAAAAGTATATTTGGGCCTTAGGGATATGAAAATGGATTACTCATAGTCACGGGTCCTTGGCACACGCTACTGTTATGTGTGCCAGTTACTAAGCTATTATCTCTTGGCTTCAAATCCATTCCCTGGTTCTGAGCTTTGTGCATCTGGGATGGCCACTCTGCGGCTTTGCCCATGGGCCGCTTTGGACTCTGCCGATAGGGGGCGCCAGAGAGACTCTGGAAGCCTGGAGGAAGCAGAAGGGACCGTGCTCCTTCCTGTTTGCTCTCTGCTTCTTTCCTGTCCCTTGCTTGTTCCCATCAGCATCAGCATTACCCAGCACAGCTACTTCACCCTGGGGTGAGACAGTTCCTTCCTGTAGCAGCTGCTGGATAGAGTTTGCAGTTTTTCCAAATCTTGGACACCCTCAGAGACCAACACCCTTTCACCAGCATGCTTCGCGAGAAGGTCCCAGCCCTTAGTGGTCCTCTGAGCTCAGACCCGCCTGCACTAGCCGAGCAGTGCCCTCTCCTCATTACCTGAATACATTCATCGCCAATGGACCCCTCATCCAGGTCTTTAGTTTCTTTTTTTTTTTTTTAAAGATTTATTTATTTATTTATTTGAGAGAGCGAGAATGAGAGAAGAGAGTATACGAGAGGGGGGAGGGTTAGAGGGAAAAGCAGGCTCCTCGCTGAGCAGGGAGCCCGATGCGGGACTCGATCCAGGAACTCCAGGATCATGACCTGAGCCGAAGGCAGCCGCTTAACCAACTGAGCCACCCAGGCGCCCCAGGTCTTTAGTTTCAATAATTCTAAATTTTATCCTCTGTTTTCTCTGTCCCAGGGGCTGTAGCTGCTCCCTGTACTTACTACTACCATGATACCATTGGGTTCTCTCCTTGCCTTTCAGTTACCTGCTTTGCCAATCCTTTATACCTAAATAATATTTATTTATCTGAAATCATCTCTGTTACAATCACTGGTATGATTTCTGTCTCCCAAGTATACCTTGACTGGCACCAATATTTGCAACAGGAAGCAGATTCTCAAAAGTAGGATTTGAGGGATGGTTTCATCGTTGTTTAAGGGTTGGACACAGTGATGAGCTCCTTGCCAATGAGAAATGAGACGCTAGTGATCCACAGTATGCAGTGGCGTCAAGGTTAATGATATATTATCACCTGGGTTGACTTTGATGAAGTTCCAACTGGAGTGAGTGACTTGGGAGACCAAATGGCTTCTTCGATTGATCATTATGGTATTAATAATGGCCACAAGGGTATCAGTATTCAGTGGCTTCTTCTGAGTGCGCCGACGTGCTCACTGAACAAACATTATAAGCTCAGGTCTTTAGACTCTCAGCTCCAATCACACTCGGAGAACCAGATAGCTTCTATGGAAGCCCCAATAAAATTTTATATTTCTTGTAAATACAAGGTTAGCATTGTTGAAAATCCAACACAAATTGTAGCTGTGTGTGTTGCAGACGTAGTCCGTTGAACTTAAAGCTTCTCCAAGTCTCTAATATAAAGGTTTGGGCATTGAATGGGAAAGAGTGGGATCCTGAGACTTAGAGTGGGGACGTCTAGTTGGACACAGGTAAACCTGAGAATCTTGAACTTTCTCTGTCCTACTTTTCTTTCTTTCCTTTTTTTTTATTTTTAATAATTTTTTTAAAGATTTTATTTATTTATTTAATTGACAGAGAGAGACAGCAAGAGAGGGAACACAAGCAGGGGTCGGGTCAGAGGGAGAAGCAGGCTTCCCGCCGAGCAGCAAGCCCGATGCGGGGCTCGATCCCAGGACCTTGAGATCATGACCTGAGCTGAAGGCAGTCGCTTAACCAACTGAGCCACCCAGGCGCCCCTGTCCTCCTTTTCTGCACTGGCTACCAACTCATTTCTCCACTCCCCTTTGTGGCAAAGGTCATCAAAAGAATGATCTATACCTATCATCGCTAAATCTTTGCCCCCCATCCTTTCTTAAGCACAGATTACCTGGGGCGCCTAACTGGCTCAGTAGAATGTACAATTCTTGATCTTGGAGTTGTGAGTTTGAGCCCCACATTGGGTGTACAGGTTATTTAAAAATAAAATCTTTAAAACAAAACAAAATAAAAACACAGGTTCCCAACCCCCCCCCCCGCCCACTACCCAAAAGTTCATTTTACACAACTTCACTTTTACCAAAGACCCACATTGGTACCTACTGACGCTAATCAAAAGACATTCAGAGGGTTTTCAGTCTTACAGAATGCTGATTGCCTCTGTTTTACGCCATTTCTGCTCATGAAAGGTTTTACACGAACGCTCTACTTTCAGATAGCAAGGGGAATCTCTACACTCTTCCAGACTTGCCCCACCACCACTCCACTGAAACTACTAAAAATGTTTAAAGATTTTATTTATTTGAGAGAGAGAGGTTGAGGGTGAGAGAGAGATCACGAGCAGGGAGGAAGAGTAGAGGGAGAAGCAGACTCCCCGCCAAGCAGGTAGCCTGATGCAGGACTCAATCCCAGGACCCGGAGATCATGACCTGAACCAAAGGTAGATGCTTAACCGACTGAGCCACGCAGGCGCCTCTGAAACTACTTTTGTTGCTCAATCCTGTGATTGGTTTATTGGTGCTCATCTTAGCTGGCCTGCAGAAGTAGTTGATTACTCTTTCCTTAATGGTAACTTTCTTTTTTAAAAATTGAAAAGATTTTTATTTATTTATTTGAGAGAGAGAGTGAGCAAGGGGTGGGGGAGGGGCAGAGGGAGAGTGAGGATCTCAGGCAGACTCCCCACTGAGCAAGGAGCCAGACCCGGGGCTTGAACTCATGACCCATGAGACCATGACCTGAGCCAAAATCAAGAGTTGGGCACTTAACCAACTGAGCCACCCAGGTGCCCCTGATAACTTTCTTCACTGGCTGCCAGGACATTACCTTTGGGTTATCTTCCTGCTTCACTGGTTACTCCTTTTCAGTCTTCACTGAGAGTTCTTCCACTTATCCCAGGCTTCTGAATTTTGGAGTGCTCTAGGGCTGAGGTTTTTGTTGTCTTTCTTATTAAAAAAAAAATGTAGATTGCTTTTTTCCTAATAGTTTTATTTAACTACTACCTCTATATCAACAGTTTCCAGATTTATATATCCCAACCTCTCTGCTTAACCCAAGATCCAGCAGCCAGGGCGCCTGGGTGGCTCAGTTGGTTAAGCATCTGTCTTCAGCTCGGGTCGTGATCCCGGGTCCTGGGATCGAGCCCATGTCCAGCTCCCCATTCAGTGGGGGAGCCTGCTTCTCTCTCTTCCTCTGTCTCTGCCCCTTCTCCCCGCTCATGCTCTCCCTCTCAAGTAAATAAAATCTTCTAAAAAAAGACTCAGTAGCCTACTCAGTGTCTCCTTTTGGATGTCTAGTAAGCATCTCAAACAACATTCACACACCAGTTCTTGTTTTTTTTTTTTTGTTTTTTTTTTTAAAGATTTTATTTATTTATTTAAGAGAGAGAGAATGAGAGAGAACACATGAGAGGGGGGAGGGTCAGAGGGAGAAGCAGACTCCCTGCCGAGCAGGGAGCCCGATGTGGGACTCGATCCAGGGACTCCAGGATCATGACCTGAGCCGAAGGCAGTCGCTTTACCAACTGAGCCACCCAGGCGCCCACCAGTTCTTGTTTGACATCTATTTCTTTACCTTTTTCATTATCTGCCCTGTACCTCAGAGGGTGACCCTAGAGGCTCTGTTCCCCAGCCCTCCACACCAGCCAGCTTCCGCTGGCTTCAAACAATGAGAGGCCCTGGCAGGAGAGAGACTGATGTGATGGAGAGATGACAGGACTTTTCTTCTACTCTCTCTCTGCTTCAGGGTTGCTTCTCTTGAAGTGGCCACAGCTCTTACTTGACAGACCTGCTGTGGTTCCTGTTCCATCAGGTGACCTCGGTCCCTGGACATCACCACTTCCTCCATTTGCCCTTCCAGCCTAGGAGTGGTTGTGGCTTCCTCCTGATGCTGACCTCTGGCTTCCCTCACCATCCCCTTTTGGCCCCTCAGGTCTTCCATCACCCATGCATCCAACCCCTACATCAAATGTTCAAAGTAGTTGCTGTTTATTGGTTCGTTCTCGATGGCTGTAGTTGTTCTTGGTGTCCAGAGTGGCTTCAGGAAACGGATCCCCCAACTGGGATTCTGGGATTAGGTTGTTCACCCGTGTGAGCTTTAATGAGATGATACCTTTGCAGGTGGAAAAGGGGAGTACAGTTACCTCTAGAATACATCGTCTCTAGGAAGAATGTAGAAGAGGCTTGGGGGTAGACGAATGTGTTGCAATGCAAACAGTTCTTTCACTCATTAACCACGTATCCTTATGTAAATAACATCCTTTCTGGACTTTCTTTTTTTTTTTAATTTTTTTTTAAAGGTTTTATTTTTAAGTAATCTCTACACACACAACATAGGGCTCAAACTTACAGCCATGAGATCAAGAGTCACATGCCTTACTGACTGAGCCAGCCAGGTGCCCCTTTGGCCTTACTTGTTCCTCTGTATCTTAGTCAGTTCTGGTTGAGATAACAAAATACGATGGGCCTGGTGGCTTAAATAACAGACATTTATTTCTCACAGTTTGGAGGCTGGGAAGTCCAAGATCAAACTACTGGCAGATTTGGTGTCTGCTTTCTGGTTTGCAGATGGTTGCCTTCTTGCTGTATCCTCACATGGTACAGGGGGGGAGAGAGAGAGGGAGAGAGGGAGGGAGAGAGAGGGAGAGAGGAGAGATTGTGTCTCTTCTTAAAAGGGCAGCGATCCCTGGGCACCTGGCTGGCTCTGTCAGAGGAACGTGCGACTCTTGATCTCAGGGTTGTGGGTTTGAGCCCCAAGTTGCGTATAGAGATTGCTTAAAATTAGAATCTTTAATAAATAAAAAAATAATAAATTTAAAAATGCATAAATAAGTAAAGGTACCAATCCCATCATGGGGTTTCACCCTTATGGCCTCATCTAAACCTCCCAATGGTCCCATCTCCAAATGCCATCACACTGGGGATTAGGGCTTTAACATATGAATTTTGGTAGATACAAGCATGTAGTTTGTAGCACTCTGTAAAATAAGAATAATTATTCATTCTCTGAAAGTTTTTAGACCCCCTAGTTCCCATCATATTGTGGGTACAAATGAAGCCACATTAATAAATCTCAAATCTGCGAGCACTGAATCTATAAATCAACTGGGGAGAAGTAACATCTTTATAGTAATATCTTATAAGCCATGAATATAACTCCCCATTTATTGAGGTCCTTAACTTTTCTCAGTTACGTGTTAGTTTTCTGTAGAGATCATGACATACCTTTTGTTAAATTAAAAGATTTTATTCATTTATTTTAGAGAGAGAGAGAGAGCACGAGTTGGGGGGGAAGAGCAGAGGGGGAGGGAGAAGAAGGGGGAAAGAATCTCAAGCAGACCCCACACTGAGTGTGGAGCCAGATGCGGGGCTTGATCTCATGACCCTGAGATCATGACCTGAGCTGAAACCAAGAGTCAGACAATTAACTGACTGAGCCACCCAGGCACCCCAGATTCCTAGAATGTTTTTAGCTTTATGTTACCTAGAAAGAGTACCTTAAAATTTTATTTTCATTTTCTAACTTTTTATCACTGGCATACAGAAATAAATTGATTTTTTTTTTAGGTTCGCCTTTTAAAAAAAGATTTATTTATTTTAGAGAGTGGGAGAGAGGTAGAGGGAATGAGAGAGAATCTCAAGCAGACTCCCCACTGAGTGAGGAGCCAGACACAGGGCTCAATCCCATGACCTTGAGATCATAACCTGAGCCGAAGGCAGACGCTCAACCGACTGAGCCACCCAGGCGCCCTATTTCATGATAATTCATTATACACTTTTAATTTGTGAACTTTTCTGTTTATATTATACTTCAGTTAAAAGTTTAAAAATAATATTACTGTGGTGGTTTAAAATATGTCAACAAATTGACATGCTCTCCAAAATATATCTGCAGGGGCACCCGGCTGGCTCAGTCAGTGGAGTGTGGGATTCTTGATCTTGGGGTTGTAAGTTTGAGCCCCACATTGGGTATAGAGATTACTTTAAAAAATAAAATAAAATCTCTCTTTTTTTAAAGATTTTATTTATTTGAGAGAGAGAGCGCTTGAGAGAGAGCACAAGTGGGGGAGAGGCAGAGGGAGAGGGAGAAGCAGACTCCCCACTGAGCAGGGAGCCCAACGCAGGGCTTGATCCCCAGACCCCAAGATCGACCTGAGCCAAAGGCAGATGCTTAACCAACTGAGCCACCCAGGCGCCCCATAAAATAAAATCTTTTTTTTTAAGTGTCTGCAAATTCTTTGACATGCCCCTTGAGTATGATTAGGGCTTAGTGACTCAATTCTAATGAATATAAAAAGGGGAAATGATAGTATGCAACTACAGAAACTAGGTCATCAAAGGCACTGTAGCTTCCTGCTTGTTCTCTCTTAGACTGCTTGCTCTTGGGGCAGTTAGCTGCCATGAGAAACTGAGGCCTCCAGCCAACAGACAGCAAGGAACTAAGGCCTCCAAACAAGAGCCATGTGAGTGTGCCATCTTGAAAGTACAACTTCCAGCCATAGCCAAGTCTTCAAATGACTGCACCCCAGCTGATATACTGATTGCAACCTCATGAGGACCCTGAACCCAAACCATCTAGCTAAGCCACTCCCAGATTCCCGACCCTCAGAAATTGTGTGCGGTAATATATGTTTATTGTTTTAGCAGCTAAGTTTAGGGAGGGATAATTTTTTACACAGCAGTAGACAATATAATTATCTGGTAAAAAAAAAAATCACTCTGGGGGCATCTGACAGCATGTGACTTTTTTTTAAAGATTATTTGAGAGAGGGAGAGAGCACGAGTGGGAGTGGCAGAGGGAGAGGGAGAGAGAATCTCAAGCAGACTGCGCTGAGCGCGAAGCCTGGCACAGGGCTCGATCCCATGACCCTGAGATTATGACCTGAACCAAAACCAAGAGTTGGATGCTTAACCGAGTGCACCACCCAGGTGCCCCAAGAGCATGTGCCTCTTGATCTCGGGGTTGTGAGTTTAAGCCCCACCTTGGGTATAGAGATTACTTAAATATATTACTTAAATATTAAATAAATTTAATATATAATGTCATATATAAATTTAATAATTTATAATATATAATTTAATACATAATATATATGAATATTATATAATATATAAATCACTCTAAAAACATTTGGATTGGGGCACCTGGGTGGCTCAGTCGTTAAGCGCCTGCCTTCAGCTCAGGTCATGATCCCAGGACCCTGGGATCGAGCCCCGCATCGGGCTCCCTGCTCCACGGGAAGCCTGCTTCTCCCTCTCCCTCTCCCCCCCGGCTTGTGTTCCCTCTCTCGCTGTGTCTCTCTCTGTCAAATAAATAAAATCTTAAAATAAATAAATAAATAAAAACATCTGGATTGACAGACCCAAACTGTACCACAGAACCTTATTTCTACCCCCTCTTGACTTTTCAAAGAACTGTACCATTATCAGCACCTCTCTAGAAACCAGGACACCCCATTGGCCGAGGATTGAGTCATAGCGAGCAGAGGCTGGTGCGTGGTGTGTGTGCACTTTATCAGCCCCCCCTTTGGTGCCAAAAACGAGACAGAATTCATGCCAGCATGAGAGGCCATTTATTGTTCAGGGGTTGGGCCCCCACGTTTTGGGGGAGTCCCCCCACTACTTCCTCCCCTCATTGTCCCCGTGGACCCCTCAAGTGGCAGGTTGCTGAGCTGATCATGGAGGGAGCACATCTTCAAGTGTAGATAGTCCAGAGTGGCCAGCTTCTCCCTGTAATGACAGAGAGTGGGGAGCTGGGACTGATGAGGCCAGATGCCATGGGGCTGGAGTGAAGAGGGTGACTCAGGCCCTTTCCCCAAGACCTCACCCTCCTCCCATGCCCTCAGCCTCCTTCCTCACTCCGGCTTCATCTTGTCCGTCAGCAGCAGGTTCTTGGCCCTCAAGGCTTCGTCTTGGGCCAGCCGAAGGGTGGAGCTCAGGGCCTCTGCCCTGACTTGTTTGGCCAAGGCCTGGCGCTCCAGCTCCTAGGGAGAGGAGTGTAGGCGCGGCTGGGCTTGCCGGACTGGGCTGGGGGTGGAGGGGGAGCTGGATCGCGGAGGGCAAGGGGCATGGGGCCCATGGGACCCACGTTCCTCCCCCAGGGCATCCCATCATACTTCGGGGCCTGAGACTGACCCCAGCATCCCACAATGTGCTGGCTTTCCAAATTCCCATTGTGTGCTAACCCTGTGTCTGTCCCACTGTGTGTCCCCTAATGTACTGGCTTTCTATGTCCCAGCAAGCACTAAATCAGCACCTAACATATTGTCCCCTAATGCCCATGAACTGTCATGCATTTGATATGTGTCTGGGCCCCAGTGTCCCATCATATCCCGTTATGTGGTGAACTTCTACATCCCCTAATTCGTAAGACCCCACATCTCTTCATCTATGAGACCAGCATCTCAGTTAACAATAATAGTCCACAGAGCCCTGGTTCCTTATATTCCCCAGTGTCCCAGGCATCATGTCCTATCATGTGTCAATCCTAGAGCTCTGCCACATCAGTGTCTGTCTCACTTACTGCAAACTTGGACCCCATCATACATGAGGCCAGTATCCCATAATACATTAGATATCTATGTTTCAGAATGTACACAGGCCTCAAGTCCCATCAGCTACTGGGCGTGAGCCTGGGATGCAATGCCTCGTGAAGAGATATAGCTCCAATTCCCATAATGCATTAACTTCTGATGACCTCTCTTTGCTGGGTCCCCTGTCTAACCTCAGTGATCCCATATTGCCTCTCTTAAGGTCTATAGAAAATCAGGCTTATATTCCATGAAGCTATAGACTGGTGTCTGTTTCCTGCACCCCACAGTGCACCAGATCCAACGTGTCATCGTGCTTTGGGCCCAAGGCCATCACCCCGGGTTCCATAATGATTGACCTATGACTTACCACCAAACTGCTTCCCCATCCCCCCCCATGCTGCCCACAGCTTACTGCTTCCCGTCCTGCCACACACCAACAGTATCCTTGTGTCCGGGGCTCCCCTCCCGCTCCCCTGACAGAAAAGTGGGCCATGATGGCCTATGGTTCCTGGTACCAGAATCTTCTTGTGTAGCCTCTGGCAGCTGGGGCAGGCGGGAGCCAGGCCCCTCTGCTTCACCTCGTCCACTAGTGGGGTCAGTGCGCGCTCCAGCAGCTGCTGCAGGGACTCTGTGGACAGCTGTGACCCCTGGCTGAGGGAGGGACCATCACCAGGTGTAAGAAGCCTAGTACCAACTCCATTCACAGATGCCCCATTCCCAGCCGCCCCGCCTCCACCCAGATCCTGCCTCCACTATGCACCCATGCAACCTTCCCACCATGCACTGGGGCCAACCTACAGTGCATCAGGTTTCCTTTGTTTTCACAGTGTGAGTTCCTACAATGCCTGGGGATTCCCACTCCCAAAGGGTACCAGACAGCCCTTGGTTCATAAAAAAACACAAAAACAAAAACAAAAAACATTTCCCACAATGAACTAGTTAGACGTGATCCCATATTGTACTGGAAGTCCCTCACTTCCCAATACGGACCAAGCACGGTACCCCTTGGTTGTCCAAAGCACCAAGGTCTCACCTTTCCCACAGTGCACGGAGAAACCCTGCCTCCCACCAAGTGCCACATCCCAACCTTCCCACAATGCGCTGGAAATCCAGGATGCTCGAAAGGTATCAAAATTTGTGTTCCAGAAGACACTGACTTCACTTTGTAGGGAGGGGGGAAAATCTGGCTGCCATAACGCAGCAGGACTAGCCTGTCCTAAAATGCATGGGGATAGCCTATAACCTGAAGTGAACTCCGCGCCCCCCCTCCGCCTCCACCCCCTACTCTTGGTCGGTGCCCCATCTTCAATGTGCTGTCAACATGACCCAGAATGCACCAGGCCCCGCCAGGCCCCATCCCCTTACCTGGCATAGCGGGCACAGGAGCCTTGGGGCGGCCGATCCAGGTTCATGGAGATGTCAGACCCTCTTCGAGAGCTCTGAAATTGCCGCCCCAGCTCCTCCAGAATAGATTTCACTGGGCCCAGTCCCTCCAGGTCGCTCCTCAGTGAAGCCACAGACACTGCTGATCGCTCCACCCTGAGGTGTGAGAGTAACCCGTGCTGCGAGGTCGCCTCTCCAACAGTAAAGTCCTCTCCGCACTCCACCCATTATCAGCCCAGCTCCTCTGTTCGCATCTAGTCGGCAATACTCCCGCCACGCCCGCCCCTCTGTGCTCTGATTGGCCCTTCCTTTGTGTTTTAAGTTCTGGAATGCCCCTCCCTGTTCTCTCAATGGCTTTCCCCGTTCTGACTTGGCTCCTCCCTTTGTCCTTTTAAGGTATGGAACTCGACCCTTCTCTAATTGGCCCCGCCCTTCAGTCCTTATTGGGTATAGCACGCCCCCTACCTTCTAATTAGAGCTTCCTCCTGCCAGTCCACGGTCTCTACCGCTAGGCCCCAGCTGATTGGCCCATCACTTTCCTTCAAGGCCCCGCCCCCCACCCCTGGCCGCTCCCTCGCCTTGGTTCTTACATGGTGCACAGCTCGTCCGCCCGGCCCCGCAGCTCCTGCAGGCTCCGCGCCGCCTGCGCCTGCTCACGCTGCGCCCGCTCCCACTGGCCCAGGAAGCCGTCGAGCCTGCCACCCAGGCCCCCGAGCAGCCGCAGGGCCTCCTGCACCGCTCCCTCCTCCTGATGCCAGCGGGCAGTCAGCGAGGACACCTCCCTCCTGGAGAGGTAGAGGTAAGGATCCGGTCAAGGCTCAGGTTTGGACACGTCCCCGGCAGCCCCGCCCCGCCCATGGCTCTGGACCCATCCAGCCCCCAGATTCTCCTGTCCTGTCCATTTCTTGTAATCCTCCCACGTCCTACAGAACCCTGCCTCTATCCCCTTATCCGGTGTCCTGGCCCTTCCCTGGTCTTGCCCCCCAGCTCCATATAAGTTCCACCAGACAAAAAGGCACCGCTCACCCCAACTTTGTCCCCTTGAAGTTGGAGCCTCCGAGGACCTGTCGCCTACCCAAACCCGCCCACCCTAGTTTCACCAGACGCGGACCTCCCTTCGGCCAACCCTATACTCAAACTCAGTTCTTTGAAGTCCGGCCTTTCCAGGTCACCAACGCACTCCCTCCTAGGCTCTTTGAGGCTCCACCTCCTAGGCCCTGTCCCCAGAGATCTTCGAGGTTCCACCGTCGGACCCACCCATTTTAGCTCCTTGAGGCTTCACACCGCCCCCCTTTCCCACTCGCCTCAGCTCCTCAAGGCCAACGGAGACCTTCTGTATCTCCTGCTCGCTTATGATGGGGCCCTCCCCTGCCCGGGGCCCCATACCCCAGCCGCCTGGGGCCATGCTGCGCGGTCGTGGGGGTTCGTCGGGGCTCCCTGAAGGACCAGAGCAGCCAGGGGACTGGGTGGTGGGGCCCAGGCCGTGCCGAGAGAGGCCAGCGTCCAGCTTCTGCTCCAGCTCTTGCAGCTCGGCCTCCTGCCTCCGCGGCGTCTCATCCTGCAGCTGCTGCTGGAGGTAGCGCAGCTTCTCCTGGGCAGGGAAGGAAGGCAGGGTTACAGCGTCCGGCCCCTTGCCGCCCACAGCCACCTCCACCCTCAACGCTGCCCATTGAATCCCCGAGATTGGAAAGCAAATGGATGTGGAATAGAATATCGGGAAGTCCCGCTTCAAGTCTAAATGGACTCTTGACTGCTGTTACTAGGGAGGCTTGTCCCATTTGAAGCCTAGCTGGAGGCCGATTCACTTTAACCTCCGAATGCCTGCCTCCAGGTCTCCATCCAGACCTCCACCCCCACTCCAGTTCTCCGTGGTGTCAAATTCCAGTCCCTCCTGTTTAGGAAGGACAGTGGAAGATTTTCCAACATTTTGCTGGGAAGTGAGTGGGAACGTGGGCAGGACAGGCATTCCTGCTCAAAGTCCAACACGAATCCCTCACCGAATGTGACTGTGCATGGAGGAATATGACCATGAATGTGAAGGGGCGAGTGTGGTGGTGGGGGTGGCAGGGCGGGAAGTCCCACCTGAAGTCTACCTCAAGTACCTCGTGCGTCTGATCCTCTTCCCCAAATCCCCTCCTCACCTCCAGCAGGGCAGAGTTCTGCTTCAGGACGTTGGTTTTTATTTCAGCATCTTGCACCGACCAGGTCACCTTCCGGCAGTTCTCCTGGGTCAGGACACCGGGGCGGGGACCCTGCCTTCCCATTCCAGTTCCGCCTCCCAACCCCTACCCTCGCTAGTTTAATATAGGCTCCAACCCCTCAGACAAGACACACCCACTTCTTCCCCGGAAGCCTGCCTTCTGCTCATTGGTCTGTCCCTTATCCACCTGGTTCCCTTGACGTAAGGGAGGGCTTCCTCCTTAGACCCCCTCCCAGGCTACTTGTCCACTTCCACCTCGCTCCGGTCTATGACTCCATGCCTCCTCACATTTCTTCCCGCCCTCACTTCTTCCTACTTCCCCTCCCTTCTCCCCACCCCACTCTTGCCGCCCAGCCCCTCACCTTGAGTTGACTACAGTACCCTTCTAGTTCTTCCGCTTCTTGTCGCCTCCTTTCTAGATTCTCACTCAGCACAGAACACTCACTCTGGCGCACAGAAGGGAGGAGAGGTTAGCCAGGTCACAGGGAATACCCCCTGGGGAGGAGAGGCTGGGCCCGGGGAAGGTCCCTTTCCCTTCTGAGCCTCAACCATCCAACCCGGGCAGTGGGTACACTGGGTTGGAGGAGAGCTGTAAGAGGGGAACGTGGCTGTGGAGGAATAAGAGGTGTTTGGGGGGGGGTCCCCCCACCTGCAGCGTCTGCACGTGCTGGTTAACCCTGGTGGTCTTTTCCTTCAAGCTGGTGATGGAGTCTTTGGCACGGACCAATCCACTGTTGACCCCACTCTGGGGAAAGAATGGGAGAAGGTGGGTCAGTGGGTGTGTGGGAGCAAGAAAAAGGTCCAGAACTGGGAGGAGGCCCGGTTTACACCTTGATTCTGCCCTGGAATGGCTGTGTGACCTCGGGCCAGGGCTGCACCTCTTTGATTCTTGGTATTCCTGCTCCGTAAAACCGGGGGGTGGGCTCGCTTTCTGCTGGAATGGAAGGAAAATAAGTAGGATCCAGGAGGGAGTGGGAGGTCGGGGGTGCACTCAGACACATGGGAGGATGGTCTCAACCAAACAGAGATAAATGCCCCTGGGATCCACAGACATAAATAAGATAAACTGTTAAAACACATGCTGTCTTTCACTCCGGGCACTGGAAAAAAATTTTAAGATAACCCACTTTCCAGATATAAGCACTCACTACACACCAGGCCAAACACACACATTTTCCCTTTTATTCCTCAAAGCCACACCTCTTGAGGTTATTTGGCCCATTTTGCAAATGAGGAAAATGAGGCTTAGAGAAGCAAGACCCCTTTACACAGCCCATGAGATGGCCTTGTTGGAATTGAAACCCAGAGCCTTTGTTTTAAACCATGACACCACACAGCCTCTGATCATCCCCACCTTATATCGCCAGCAAATGCTCTGTGACTCATGCCAAGCAAACTGTGGCTCAAGGGGGCTGCATGTGGCAGGATCCACTCTCTGCTCTTTCACGTTTACAGAGGAGTTAGCCCGGCACATGACTATACAGCCAAAGACTACATTTCCCACACTCCCCCGCAAGTAGGTGTGGCCATATGACAAAGTTTCAGCCAATGGGATGTGAGTAGCAAGATGTAGGCAATTTCTAAGTCACGCCTTTATTAAAGGAAAAGAGGGGAAATGGCCCACTTTCTCTCTTCTTACTGGCTGGAATGCAAAGTTGATGGCTAAAGGCTGAGCAACCATCTTGGACCAGTTGGAGGGCGCAACAAGATAGAAGCCTGAATCCCCAACACTGTGGAGCCCGTGTACTCAAATTCCAATCACTTGTGAAGACTTACAAGTGAGAGAGAACATTTTCTATCTTGCCTAACCGCTGCTATTTTGTGTCTTTTTGTTACGGCAGCCAAACTTGTGACTTAATATCTGAACCGCCAGATCACAGGAGGCTGTAACCCGCTGCATTTCAAGAGCAAGCCTGCTATGCTTGTTGAGACTTTTATGTGAGACAACTATCTTACTTTAGCCAGTTACTTTGGTTTCCTTCAGAGTTGCTGAACTAATAACACAAAAAGAGAAAAGAGAGGACAGTTTCCTCCATTGTAAGATAGGGACAGCATCACGTTTCTGGAATGATTGCTCTGGAGAACAGGTATGAAAAGAAATATGGTATTAAGGTGACGTAAGTAAAATAGTGGAACCCCAAAATTCCACCCCTCCGTAAAAAAAATGAAAAAACTGCCCAAACCTGTAAGAGTCAAGTAATTGGGAAGACACAACCGTTATAAATATATATTCACCAAACAGAGCTTTAAAATGCATGAAAAAGGGGCACCTGGGTGGCTCAATCAGTTAAGCGTCCGACTCTTGGTTTTGGCTCAGATCATGATCTTATGGGTGGTGAGATCAAGCCCTGTGTCAGGCTCTGCACTCAATGGGGAGTCTGCTTGAAGATTCTCTCCCCTGCCCCCGCCAGTGCGCACACACACACACGCTCTCTTTCTCTCAAATAAATAAATCTTTAAGAAAAAGATTCTCTCCCTCTTCCTCTGCCCCTCCCCCCGGTCTCTCTCTCTCTAAAAAAAAAAAATCTTAAAAATAAGTCAATATAGAAAGAAATTTGGGGAACTAACAAATCTAGGGAAACTAAACACACTCATAAACAACCAATGAGTAGAAAAATGAAAGAAAAAATATTAAACACTTTGGGATAAAGGAAAGTGAAAACACAACATCCAAAAACTTATGGATGCAGTGAAAGCAGTACCTTGAGGGAACTTCAGAGCTCTAAACACCTTCAAAAAAGAAGAAAGAACTCAGAGCCAATAACCTAACTTTCCTCCTTAAGAAACTAGAAAAAGAAGAGCAAGACAAACCCAAAGCTAGCAGAAGGAAGCAATAAAGACTGGAGTGCACAAACACTGAAATCGAGAATAGATGAAATCAACAAAACTGGAAGCTGGTTTTTGAAAAGATCAACACAATTTACAGATCTATAGCAAGACCGACCACGGAAGAGAAGACTCAAATTAATAAAATCAGGAAGGAAAGAGGGGACATTGCTACCAAGATTAGGGAAAGAAAAAGGACTATAAGAGGAATACTATGAACAGGGCACCTGGCTGGCTCAGTCAGTGGAGTGTGCAACTCTTGATCTCAGGGTTGTGAGTTCAAGCCCCATGTTGGGTGTAGAGATTGCTTAAAAATAAAATATTATTGGGCGCCTGGGTGGCTCAGTCGTTAAGCGTCTGCCTTCGGCTCAGGTCATGGTCCCAGGGTCCTGGGGTCGAGTCCCACATCGGGCTCCCTGCTCCGCAGAGAGCCTGCTTCTCCCTCTCCCGCTCCCCCTGCTTGTGTTCCCTCTCTCGCTGTGTCTCTTTCTGTCAAATAAATAAATAAAATCTTTTTAAAAAATAAATAAATAAATAAAATAAAATAAAATATTTTATTTATTTTATTTTTTTTGTATTTTAGAGAGAGAGCACAAGCGGGGGGAGGAGCAGAGAGAGAGGGACAAGCAGACTCTGTGTTGAGCATGGAGCCCAACGTGGGGCTCAATCCCACGACCCTGAGATCATGACCTGAGCCAAAATCAAGAGTTGGACGCTTAACCGACTGAGCCACCCAGGCACCCCAAAATATTTTTTTAAAAGACTACTATGAACACTTGTGTGCCATCAGATTTGACTATTTTGATGAAACAAGGAAATTCCTAGAAACACACAAACTATCAAAAGTGATTCAAAGAGAACTCGGACATCTGAATAGACCATTAAGTAAAGAAATTGAGTTAGTTCCAACAAAGAAAAGCCCAGTACCAGATGGCTTCACTAGTGAATTCTACCAGTCATTTAAGAAAGAATTGCTATCAATGCAACTCCAACTCTTCAAAAACAAAAATAGAAGAGGAGGGATCAGTTCCTAACTCATTCTATGTGGTCAGTGTTACCCTAGTATCAGAACCAAAGACATTCCAAGAAAATAAAACTAGAACCCAATATCCCTTCTGAATACAGCCACAAAATCCTCAACAAAAGTCTAGCAAACCAAATCCAGCAGCATAAAAACAAGAATTTACACCATGACCAAGTAGGATTTATCCTACAAATGCAAATTTGGTTAACATATGAAAATAAATTTTTTTTTAAGATTTTATTTATTTGAAAGAGAGAGAGATAGTGAGAGGGAGAACACAAGCAGGAGAAGTGGGAGAGGGAGAAGCGGGCTTCCCGCCGAGCAGGGAGCCTGATGCGGGGCTTGATTTCCAGGACCATGGGATCATGACCTGAGCCGAAGGGAGATGCTTAACGACTGAGCTACCCAGGCGCCTGAAAATAAATTTTTAAATCCATATGAAAATCAATGTAATATATCAATAGAATAAAAGAAGAAAACACACATAGTCATGTCAATAGAAATAGCATTTGACAAAATCTGACACTTTCATAATAAAAACATTCATCAACTGGAAATAGAAGGGAACTTCCTCATCCTGATGAGTGGCTTGTACAAATAACCCCCCACAAAATACTGTGTTTTGAAATATGTCCACAAATTCTTTGACGCCCCTTTAAAATGAGGAGCCTTATCCCCCTCACTTGAGTGTGAGCTGGACTTAGTGACTCTCACACCTAGTAAACAGAATCAGGCAGAAGTGATGGTGTGTGATTTAAGAGACGAGTTCATAAAAGGAACCATGGCTTCCTGCTTGCCCTCTCTTGCTCTGGGGAGTAACTGCCATGTCATAAGCAGCCACTTCTGGGGAGGCCCATGGGGCCAGGAAATGAGTCTCCCACTAAGAGCCGTGTGAATGTGGATGAGCAACCTCCAGCCCCAGTCAAGCCTTCAGATGACTGCAGCCCCTACTGAAAGTTTGACTCCAACCTCATGAGGGATCCTGAGCCAGAACCACCCAGCTAAGCCATTCCAGGTTGTTTGGTTGAAGTTTGGGGATAATTTGTTTCACAGCGATAACTAACCAATACACAAAGTGGTATTTTTAACCTAAGACCCAGAGGGTCTTGGGCTTCCTGTAGCCATTCTGGGAAACAAGGAAAGCAGGTCCTGGGGTCAACTCAGTTCTCCCACTTAGTAGTTGTAGGATCTCAGGGAGAGGGTTTCACCTCTCTGCACATCTGTTACCCTCCTGTCACATGGAGATGGGGCTAATAGCTAACCTCCCAGGGCTGCTGTTGGAAGGAACACAGGCTGGCTCAGAAAGGCTCTTGGTCAACACTTCTTGAGAAGGGGCAGTTTGGGTCCCTGGAGGTGAGTTTCCGCTTCACTGAAAGCAGATCAGGGGGTGGTGAAGGCAGAGCCTGTCAGCCCTGGCTGAGAAGTGAATGGCATGATGGTGAGGGGGGAGCCAGAGATGGGGACAAATCCCTCCATGGCCACCTGTAGGCTGTAACTCAGCAATCTAACCCCCCACTCTGAGCCTGCTTCAGTTTCCTTTCTCATAAAATGGGAATGATGATACCTTGGCTCAGATGGCAGTGAGGAAGGGTCAACAAGATGGTATGATCGATAAGGCAAACTCAGTGATTAGTGTCAGAGTTGTTAAAAATAATGACAGCAGGGCAGGAATTACCAGGAAGGGGCTTAGCACCAAGATTTTACAGCAGCTTCCAGGAATTATGCAGAGAGCAAGAGAGGTCCCAAGCAGAGGTCAAAAGCCCTGCCCTGTGCATCTTTGCTTTGATTCACTGACCTTCTCAAAAAGCAATACCACCATCTCAGTTCCTCCTCTGGCCTCATAAAGGTGTCAAAGCTTAAGACAGGAGCCAAAACCGTCTGCTTCGTGTTCTCCTGCTGTTCTCTGTCCAGTCTGGGACTTGTCATCTCAACCACGGTCCCCAGGCATCCAGTTCTCTTCCCTCTCTCTAGTTCTCTGTCCCATGTCTCTCTGGATCTTTGTACCCCTCCCTCTGGTCTCTGTGCCCCCCTCCCGGATCTCTGTCCCCTCCCTCTAGTCTCTGCCCCGCGCCCTCTGGTCTCTGCCCCCCCCCCCCCGTCTTTGCCCCCCCCCCCCCCGTCTCTACCCCCCTCTCCCTGGGTTTCCGCCCCCTCCTCTCTGCCTGTCTCCAGCGTTCTCTCCTGATGTGGCTCAGGTGCCGAGTGCCAGGATGTGCTCTTGCTGTCCACACTCTCCCTGCTCTGCACATACCCCTGGGTGTTAGCCATCATTACTTTTCCATTTCACAGAGAAGGAACCTGAACCCCCTTGGAGGCTGATGCATCCCTGCAGCCCCAAAGCGAGCTCTCCTCTGGGTGTCACGATCCACTGGGGAACATGACTCAGAAACAGCTCTGGTGGGAGGCAGACTTCTGCAGGTACTGTCTGAGCAATGCTCACAGAGAAGGAAGACACCATTCTGGCGGGGGGAGATGTCTCTCTGCCCTGTTCTCTCCATCTGGCCCTTCTAACCTGGACCCTAGCGCAGTCTCCTGTCCCGCCTCCCTGCCTCCCTGCCTCCAGCCTCCATCTTCCAAACATCCCCACACCAGCTGCAGAAGAGTCTTCTAGGGAAAGAAAGGACCTTTGCTCGCACATCACCTGGCTTCTAGTCCTCGCCCTGTCTCTCACAGGCTCTCCTACCTTGCAAAGGTCACTCCACCTCTCTGTGCCTGTTATTTTTGTTTTCATCTTTAAACTGGTAATTATACCAGTTCCCTGGCAGAACTTCCAATGGAAGAAAAAGAGACCCTCCCCACAGGGACGTGACACAGTGTCTGGCACATAGTGGGTGCTTAGTAAATGGGACTGGAGTCAAAACTCCCAAACTACCCAGGAACCCTCAGTGGCTCCCCATTGCCCTCAGGCACACACCCACATTTCTCAGCCTGTGTGGCCTCTGCCTTCCCCACTCAAGCCTTGTCTCTCTGACACACCACACTCCAGCCCCAGAGACCAGTTTGTAGTTACTCCCATTCTCCAGGCTCTTTTAAACCCCTGTCCTTTTGCACTTAACTGTTCCAGCTAGCTAGAACACCATTCCTTGTCTTCTGCTTGGGGAATGCCTTCCTTATCTTCAAGATCCAGCCTATGTGTTGCCTTTTCTGGAAAGCCTCCCTTGGTCATGGCCAACTGGGCCAAGGCCACCCTCTTTAGTGCTCCCACAGTGACCTCTGTTGCCCCCCAAAAGCACCCAGGGTGCCCCCCCATCTCCTAAGACTGCCTCCACTCCTTATAAGCTGCGTGACCTTGGCTGTGCTATTCAACCTTTCTTGGCCTCAATATCTTCATCTGTGAAATGGGAATAAATAAAAAACAATAAGCAACACTTCTTCTGGGCTCACGGCCGGCTACTGTGCTAAATAAACATTTTACATGAAGGAGCACCACTTCATTGTCATGACAACCTCATGAAGTGGGTGTGGTTACATCCAGAACCCTGTCTTGCTCTATTTCCTGCTCCTACACCAGGGCCCGGTGCATCGCAGGTATTCAAGACGCATTTGTTGGAAGAACAAACGTGCATTTCTGTGTTACGGATGGGGAAACTGAGGCTCCCGGAACATAGAAAGTGCTCAGTAAATGCTACTGAATCTTATTAGCATCATTACGACCATGGTTATTATTCATATAATTCTCAGAGTCCGTGTCAAGTCCAGTTCAGGGCCTGGCTCAGCGGAAGCCTGGCCGCAATAGAGGTTGGCAGGGAAGTTAAAGGATCAAACCGTAGCACTCCATGCTCTAGCCAGGAATTCTCTAAGTTCCCCCTAGATCTTGCTCACCTCCCAGTTTTGCCTCAGATGCTTAGGTGGTCCCCTCGGAGAACTCCTACTACACCGTCAAAGCCCAGGTCCAACACTGCTTCCTCCAGGAAGCATTCTCTGATATTCCCAGCCTGGTTTGAGTGGCCCTTCTCTGGGAAACCCAGTGTTACCTCAATTATGGAAATTTATCACCGCGGTCTGTCTCTGTCACCCCCACCAGACCAGGACCTCCCCAAGTTTGGGAACCTGGCCTGACTCCTATCTATGGCCCCAGCCTCACCCAGGACATGTGGAAAGGAGTGGATGAACTAAAGACCAATTCCTAGGCAACAAGCATCATTCCACCCAGGATGGAACTGAGTCATGGCTGGCCGTTCGGGGAGAAGGAGGCAGTTCCTGAGGGTCACCAGAACCTTCTCATTCCAAGTCAAGAAGACACCCCTCCCCCCCATCCTTAGTATTTGCCCACCACCAGGGTGAAGACCCTCGTCTTCCCCAGCCAGGGCCCCTCACCAGTATTTCCGTGATGTCTGGGTCATCTGAAGCCCAGGGTGGGGTGGGGGAGGCAGGGGGCACCGGCAGCACAAGCAGGCCACTGTCCTCCGTAGTTGAGTCTGTCCCTGAGGAGTCCGTGGGCTCCATGGCAGCCAGGTTGAGTAGTGACACATTGGTGCAGGCTGAGGACCGTTTGAGGTTCAGGCACCAGTGCATTGGCTCGTGGGACATCCGAGGCTCCACCCTGGGGAGGAGAAGCCAGCAGGGGGCTCAAGGTGCAGGCCCAGGGGGTACGGCCCCTCCCATCTCCCTGTCTCCACACCCCCTGCTCTGACTCCTATCTCACCACCCACTTTCTTCCTCCTCCGTCCCCCCTGCCTAATGTCTTCTTCCTTCTCCATCCACGCTGCCTACTTCCTTCTCCCTCCATTAGTCCTCCCTCCTCCTCCTGAGTTTTTCCTTCCCCACTGACCTTTTCCTCGCTCCCTTCATCCCCACTACCTTCTTTCTCTCTACCTCCCACACTCTGCCACCACCCTCTTGTCTGCCCTTCCTCTGCCCTCTCCTCTGCTTCCCCTCCCCTTCCTCCAGCACCCACAGTGGGACTCGTGCTCTGTTGGAGGCAGTGATGGGCGCTAGGACCGTCCCCGACAGGGTGCGACAAACCCACCCGTGGAACGACACGGCCTTCTTTTTCTTCGTGATCCCCTTGGCCGGGGTGGTCACCCCCCCAGGAGCCTCGGGGACCAGCTGGGAGCGGCTCTCGACCCCTGCAGGGGGGTCCCCAGCCTCATGGATCTCTTTGGACTGCCAGATTGTCTTCACCACCACGCTCGCCATGGCGTGTGGGGGGCCCTGCTCCCAAGGCCTCCTTCCTCTGAGACTCTCCACCTACTCTGACCAGGGACCCTCAAAGTCCCTGTCCCCACAGCCTGCCTCATAAAGGACCCAACCACTGGGCCCCAGTAAGGGGGGGGGCATAGGAGTAGAAAAAGGTACTGGCTAGCGCATTCCCCCAGGGGGTTTCTGGGAACACCTACTAGTTCTTTCTTTCTTTCTTTTTTTTATTTGACAGAGAAAAAGAGAGAGAGCACAGGCACGTGGCGCGTTAGGCAGAGGGAGAGAGAGAAGCAGGCTCCCCGCTGAGCAGGGAGCTCGACAGGGTGCTCAATCCCAGGACCCTGGGATTATGACCTGAGCCGAAGGCAGACGCTTAACGTACTGAGCCACCCAGGTGCCCCGAACACCTTCTAGTTCTACCAAATATGTCCCTTTCATTAGAATTGCAATGGATTTATTCATTCTAGTCCAGAACTTACAATGGTTGGGCCCACTGGTTCTTGGGAGGAGTTTAACTTCCCTTCCCCTGAGACTGTGGGGTCACCCAACCCCCATTCCCCCATTCATACTTGATTCTTCATGTAGTATCCTAGACTTGGCACTTTCTGGGATCTGGGGAGACCATGGTGAATGAGGATTGAGTCCCAGTACTGGAGGATCCCAACATTTTGGGTTGGTGGGGGGGGGGAGCAGGCAGACAACAGACAGAAACAAACCAAAATACCGGATGTTGGTAAGTGATACAAGGAGGATCAACACCAGGGGATGGTGGCGCCTGGGCTCGTGGAAGCCCATCGATTTGCCCACTTGGGATGTGAGCCCTCTATTGCGTGTGGCTCTTGCCTATTAAAAAAAGAAACTAAACAGACATTGAACTATAGTCAATGATAGGCATTTTGAAGGATTTGGGGTTGTAGCAGTTTCCTGGGGCTGTCATAACAAAGTCCCACAGGCTAAACAACAGACATTTTATTGTCTCCCGGTTCCGGAGGCCAGGAGTCCAAGATCAAGGTGTCGGCAGCTGTGAGGGGGGATCTGTTCCAAGCCTCTCTCCTTGCTTCTGGTAGCTCAGGCATGACTTGGCTTATAGATGTTCCTCTCCTATGTCTTCACCTTGTCTTCTCTCTGTATATGTCTATCTCTGCATCTAAGCTTCCCCCATTTTAAGGACATGGTCTTGGGGGCGCCTGGGTCAGTTAAGCGTTTGACTTCGACTCAGGTCATGATTTCAGGGTCCTGGGATTGAGGTCCGCTTTGGGCTCCACATTCAACAGGGAGTCTGCTTCTCCCTGTGCGCCTCCCCCTGCTCGTACGCGCGGGCTCTCTCACTAAAATAAATACATAGGGCGCCTGGGTGGCTCAGATGGTTAAGCGTCTGCCTTCGGCTCAGGTCATGATCCCAGGGTCCTGGGATCGAGTCCCACATCGGGCTCCCTGCTCCCTGGGGAGTCTGCTTCTCCCTCTGCCTCTCTCTCTCTCTGTCTCTCATGAATAAATAAATAAAATCTTAAAATAAATAAATAAATACATAAAATCTTAAAAAAAAAAAAAAAAGGACATGGTCGTAGTGCCTGGCTGGCTCAGTAGGAGAAGCATGTGACTCTTGATCTCAGGGTCATGAGTTTGAGCCCCATGTTGGGTGTAGAGATTACGTAAATGCATGAATAAATAAACTTAAGAAAAAATAAGGACACGGTCATCTTGGATTAGGGGATTAGGGCCCACTCACATCACCTCAACTTAACCTGATCATCTGCAAAGACCCTATGTCAAAATAGTCAAATTCACAAGTCCTGCGGGTTTAGGACTTCGACATGGCGACAGGATGATGTTAGGACACAACTCAACCCACAACAGAGATGAGCTGCATTGATGTCTGAAACTTATCTTTTGTACGCATCAAAACACGAAATGGATCGATGGAAGGAGGGAGGGAAGGCCAGATGGAGAAGTATGTGCTAGATCAAGTGGAGTACGATGTTAATCATAGAGTGGAGGTTGAGAGGGAGGTTATTTGCATGTTCACTGTATGGATGTTTCCACTCTCTGAATATTTAGAAATTTTCATAATAAAATGTTGGGGTAGAAACTTGGTGATGGGCATGAAATGGTCTGATGAGGACAGCTTGCTTTAAAATAATCCAGTAGGGGGGGTGCCTGGGTGGCTCAGTCGGTTAAGCCTCTGCCTTCGGATCAGGTTATGATCCCAGGGTCCTGGGATCAACCCCCCCATCGGGCTCCCTGCTCAGCGGGGAGCCTGCTTCTCCCTCTCTCTCTGCCTGCCGCTCTGCCTACTTGTGTTCTCTTTCTTTGTCAAATAAATAAAATCTTTAAAAAAAAAAAAAATAGAAAAAAAATAAAAAGTGCCCTGGTGTGTGTGGGGGATGGACTGTGCGTGGCCAGGATGGAAGCAGGGAGAGTCGTGAGGGACATCACTGCAAGATTCCGGGTAAGAGATGATGGTGATGGTGGTCTGCATGGGGTGAGAGAGTGGCGACAGAGGGAGCTGGCTGACTTCAGATGTGTTCTACCCTTAGTTTGGGGTGGGGGACAGGGAGGGCTTCTGGCAAGAGTGCCTGGGGGAATCATGGAGGGCCCATTTGCCCAAATGGGAAGACTGGGGATGAATCCAGTTTTTCTGGAGAAAATCAAGAGTTGGTTTGCTGAGGCCAGATTCTTAGAAGTTATTGCTGGTTCAGTCCATGAAATCCTTGAGGGCCCCTGGGGTTTCCTCTTAATGCTCCATCTTAAAGCCAAAAAGGGTCTGCTCAAAGCTCATTAGACCCCCCCATATGTGGACTTGTTCGTAGTCTGGTCTTAAAACCTAACAGTAGGGGCGCCTGGGTGGCTCAGTCCTTAAGCATCTGCCCTCCGCTCAGGTCATGGTCCCAGGGTCCTGGGATCGAGCCCCGCATCAGGCTCCCTGCTCCACGGGAGGCCTGCTTCTCCCTCTCCCACTCCCCCTGCTTGTGTTCCTTCTCTCCCTTTGTCTCTCTGTCAAATAAATAAATAAAATCTTAAAAAAAAAAAAGGCTTGGGAAAATTAAAATGGCAAATATGTTGCAATGACAATATTTGGGTATATTAGGTTAAATACAATATATTATTAAAATTATATATTATTAAAATTAATTTCACCTTTTTGAAAACTTTTCTAAAAAATGTGGCTGGAGTAGATTGAAAATTATATATGTGGCTCCCACTGTATTTCTATTTGTAAGTACTGCTCTAATTCAACAGGGTTTAGCACATGAGTTCCTTGGGGGCATGGGGGGGGCATGTGTGCCCCCACACAGGATTAAACAATCCCAGGTTTTCCAGAAGGTTAAACTGGCCTTCCCAATCTGACTCCCTATTAGAACTTTGCTTTAGGCCCAGTCTTAAAAATTAAGTTTTAGCTACCTCATGGGCTCTGGAGTTGGGTGTGTGTGGCGGGAGGACTGAGTTCCCCCACCTATCTATGACACGACCTTATTTCTTTTCTTTTTAAAAGATTTTATTTATTTATTTGACAGAGAGAGAGATAGCAAGAGCAGGAACACAAACAGGGGGAGTGGGAGGGAGAAGCAGGCTTCCAGCAGAGCAGCAGGGAGCCTGATGCGGGACTCGATCCCAGGGTCCTGGGATCATGACCTGAGCTGAAGGCAGCCGCTTAACGACTGAGCCACGCAGGCGCCCCTACAGGACATTATTTCAGGACATCCTTCCCCACACACACTGACAAACCAGAGTTAACTCCATCTGGCCCCAGGTGGCTCTGGGTGAAGGGTGGAAGGTGGTGGGTGACAGCGAGGTGGAAAGTTGAGGCAGGGAAGACACACTTAGACACACTTTTCCTGTTCTTGGGACTCTCCATGTCTCTCATCATCACATCCCTCAAAAAGAGGACAAGTTCAAACCCCATTACTAATATATATTTTTAAAAGTATTATCCTTAGGGAGAAAGTTTCTTTTTTTTTTTTTTAAGATTTTATTTATTTATTTGATAGAGAGAAACACAACACAAGCAGAGGGAGTGGGAGAGGGAGAAACAGGCCTCCCATTGAGCAGGGATGTGTGGCTGGATTAGGGGCTCCATCCCAGGACCCTGGGATCATGACCTGAGCTGAAGGCAGACGTCTAACGACTCCCATCCAAGAGCCCTGGGAGAAAGTTTCTTCCCCATGTCATGAGTGGGCCCCTCCAGTCCTTGCAATGCTTAATGTATCTTTCCATGAAAAGGACTTTTTCCAACTCACATTCCTATTAATTGTTTGTTGTTTTTAACGGGCTGCTGTCTGTTCTTTAGAGGAAGACAGCACCCCCAGCCCATATTAGGAATGGACTCTCCTGGTCACTAAAACAGCTGAGCATGTCCTTCCTCCTAGAACCCAGAATGATTTCCCCAAGACCCATGGAAACCCAAATGGACAACCGATCCATTAAACCCGGAAGGCATGCCTCGGCTCTTGTCCTGGTCCCCATCCCGTCCCTACCCTCCCCCCTCCGGGATTCAGAATGGAAGTTCACAGGATCCAGGACACTCCCTTAAGGCTCGTTCCAAGAATACTAGACTTCTGAGATTAGAAAAGTGATGTGGGGTTTAGTCCCTCTAAATGACAGAAATGGACTCAAGTTCCCTTTGCCCCAAATTTCTCAGTAGCCGGGGGCATCATAGTTCCTGAGGCTTTGCCTTCCCCAAAACCAGTCAATCAAAGAGGGTCTAGGGATGCTAAGGGTGGTGGTCCGGCCAAACCAACAGATTCATCTATTCCTTCCTTTTAACCAGCGTTCTTCAGTACCAGGTCTCATTTTTTTTAAAAGATTTTATTTATTCATTTGAGACACAGAGATAGAGAGAGAGAGAGAGAGAGCATGAGCATGGGAAGAGGCAGAGGGAGAGGGAGAGGCAGGCTCCCCACCGAGCCAGGAGCCCAATGTGGGGCTCGATCCCAGGACGCTGGGATCACGACCGGAGCCAAAGGCAGACGCCTAACCATCTGAGCCACCCAGGTGCCCCACCAGGTCCCCTTCTTGCTCAGGAGGAACTCCAAGTTTGGTGGAGTAGCGATTCACGATTTTGATTTGATAACTGTAGAATGGCGTTATGGTTACAAAAAAAAAAAAAAAAAAAAACCAAAACCAAAACCAAAAAACATTGTATATTGGAAAGTGGTTAAAAAACAAAATATAGTTTAAATCCCCTCTGTCATTCTGAGCTGTGTGACCTTGGGCAAGTCATGCAACCTCTCTGGACCTCAGGTTTAAGGTCTGCCTAATGGGGCTAGATTTAAATTACTGTTTCCTCGGTTTTGAGAAATTAGGTTTCGACATCTCAGTCGCTAGGCACGGGAGGGGGAGGGGTAAGGGAAGACTTCCTGGCAGATTTAAGGAGCCGGGGGTGGAAGAGAGGAGGGAGAAAGGGAAACAGGGGGACGCTTGCGCAGTAAACACCTCACATTTTCTTGCCCCTCCCAACCACTTCTCTGCAGCAGGGAATTGCAGGCGACGCTCCACCTATCCTAGCCTAGCTGAGTGACAACCCCCGTTTCCCTTCCTTCTCTACCTATGATCTCCCTTCTCCCGCCCCCACAACCGCCCAGTCGGGGGCGGGAATAGAGCAAATCTGGCGAATCCGCGGCGCCTGCGTGGGCTATCTGCCCGCTCATTGGTCATGATCAACGCAAGTCCCGCCTGCCCGAGCCCACTCCCCCGCCTTCCTTCATGTCAATCCCTCCCTTCGCCGGATCCAATTAGCATCGGACCCGGCCGCACGGAGGGGGCGGTCCCACCGCACGTACCCGAACTCCTCCCGTCTCTCGGGCAACGCCCCTTCCCCCCCCTTCCTACGAACGGAAATAGCGGGCCACTGGGCCAATCGTAGCAGCGTGCCTTTGTCCAGCGGCCAATGAGAGAGGAAGCGGGGGGGTGAGCCCGAGTCTGAGCGGCAGTAATCCGAGCCAATGGGAGGCTGATAGCTCAGGACGGCGGACGGGAGGGGAGGGGCCGGGGGCGGAGCCGCGGCCTGCCGCCCGCCCGCCCGCCCGCCCGCTCGCCAGCCCGCCCTCCCCCCCGGCCGGCTGGGCTCCTCCGCGCTGCTTGGGGTCCTTTCCTCCCGGTCCCCGCCTGCCAGCCCCCGCCGCGCTGTGCCCTGCCCGGCCAGGCCTGGAGCCGACACCACCGCCATCATGCCGGCCGTCTCCAAGGGCGATGGGATGCGGGGGCTCGCGGTGTTCATCTCCGACATCCGGAACTGTGAGAGCGCGGCCGGGAGACACTGGAGGGAGGGGGAGCGTGGAATTGAGGGGCTCGGGGGTTACAGAGGGGCCCGGGGCATAGAAAGCCATTGCGGTCGTAGAGGGAGAGGATAGAGAGGCCCCGGGGGGAACTTTAGGGTGGGGGGAATGGAGAGACTTAGGGTGTCATAGAGTGCCTCTTGAGGTGACGACACGGAGTGGCTAGAGGCGTCCGGGAGGGTCTTAAAGGAGAGGAGGCTAGTACAGTCTCAGGGCTGGGGACATAGAGGTGTCCCCCGGGAATGATAGAAAGGCTTGGGGAACCTTTTAGCGACGGGGTTAGAGAAATCCCTGATGTCGATAGAAAGGGAAGGGGGTGCATGGGTGCGGGGGTACCCTGTGGAGCGATAGAGTGGGAGAGAGCCAGAGGGGACCGGGAGAACGTATAACACAGGAAGCATAATGGGGCCAGGCTTTGAGGGCCTGGCTGAGGGGGTGTCAGAGAGGGGAAGGGGCTAGGTAGGTCACTGAGGCTCCTGGCTAGTGCACAGAGAGGGCCTGGGAGTAATAGAAAGTTCCGGGGGGTTGGGGAGGAGAGATGGGAAGGTGGGGGACTATAGCGGGACCCTGCTGAGGGACAGAGGGGCTCCAGGATGGAGGATGGCTTAGGAGACATGGAGGGCAGTGGAGAGTGGGCTAGAAGGGTCGCTAAAGGGAGAGGAGGAGTCAAGGAATCCAGAGGAGAGGTGCTGCGGGTGGAGGGTCTTGGGAAAACCTGAGACAGGAAGCTGGAGGCCTGGAAAGAAGAGATTACAAAGTGGGGGTTTGGGGAATGTGCCAGAAGGGGGAAAGCCCGGAGCTCAAAGAAGGGCCCAGGGAGCCTTAGGTATTTGCCGGGAAGAGATCTGGAAAGCTGGGGGTTGGGGAAGCCTGGTCCCAGAGAGAGGTCAAAGGTCAGGGATCACGCCAATCTGAATCTGGAGCCCTCTCCCACCTGACCACATCAATATGGGGACAGTGATCATCAGCAGGAAGGATTGTCGTGACGAGGAGAGACCTGGTGCCAAGTCAGCTCCCAACTCCTGGGAGTGGGTGTTGGTGTTTGGAGCTGCCAAGAGCTTCGGAAGCTATATCTGCATGGGCTCTAGGGTCAGCAAGACCTGGGTTTGAGTTGGGGCACTGTCACTCCCTTGCCATGTGACCTTGAATGGGGGACTTCACCTCTGATTTCCTCATCTGTCAGGAGGGACTGCTGATTGCACCTTCCTGATGAGGTTGTTGTGATAACGTCTGTGACTGAGGCCTTTTGCACATTCCAGGCACTGGACGGTCTTGGCTGTTGTTTTTGTCATTCGCTGGATTTGACACATGGCCTCTGTTAGGTGCCCAGAGATTATCTTAGAATTTAGTAGGTCTGAAAGGACCTGGCACGTAGTAGGTGCTCAGTGAATGAGAGGGGTGGAAGCCGTTGGGTATCAGGTGGAGGAGAGATGTTATGGTTGTTATGGAAAGAGGTGAGCAAGGAGGGGCTGTGGCTTAGGTGGGGGGCCAGCTGTTAGGAGTAGGTGCGCCTTGCCCCTGATGCCTACCAGTTATGTGAAGCGATGTGACTCTGGGCAAGTCATTTAACCTCTCTGAGGCTCAGTTTTCTCTTTCGTTCTTTCTTTCTTTCTTTTTTTTTAAAGATTTATTTATTTATTTAGAGAGATCACGAGTGGGAGGGGCAGAGAGAGAGGGAGAGAGAGAATCTCAAGCCACTCTGCACTGAACACAGAGCCTGACGCGGGGCTCAGTCTCACAACCCTGAGGTCATGACCTGAGCGGAAATCAGGAATCAGGAGTTGGCTGCTCAACCCAGGCGCCCCTGAGGCTCAGAGTTCTTGTCTGCAAACTCCCCTGATAATAGCATCTTGTCTCTGAAGGTTCATTCATTCATTCATTCAACAAATAGTTTTTTTTTTTTTTTTAAGATTTTATTTATTTATTTGACAGAGAGAGACACAGCGAGAGAGGGAACACAAGCAGGGGGAGTGGGAGAGGGAGAAGCAGGCTCCCCGCGGAGCAGGGAGCCTGATGTGGGACTCGATCCCAGGACCCTGGGATCATGACCTGAGCCGAAGGCAGTCGCTTAACCGACTGAGCCACCCAGGCGCCCCAACAAATAGTTTTTGATCACTACTTTTTGACACTGTACCCAGGACTGGGCTACAACAGTGAACAAGAATCCCTGGCTTGGGAACACCCAGGCCATGAGGGACATAGAAAATAAACACAGAACGACAATAAAGGATACCATGTCAGAGGGTGACTGGTAGTGTGAAGGAAAGGAAGGAAGGAAAGACGAGGAGGGATCAGGATTGAGATGGTGCTTGGGTAGGCCCTCACCAAGGAGGTGACATGTGAGTAGACTTTTGAGTTAAGTGAGGGAACAGGCCCTGCAGATTTTGGAGGGAAGGGCGGTCCAGGCAGAGGAATGGTATGTTCAAAGGTCCTGGGGTTGCAGCATGTTTGGCATGTGTTCCAGTAAGAGCCAGGGGACCCATGTGGCTGGAGCTGAGGGGGAGAGGGCAGGAGATGAGGACAGAGAGGGGACAGGGATGGTGAAGGGCTTTACGGGCCTTAGAGAGCACTCTGGCCTTTCTCTGGGTGAAATGAGAGCGGCAGGAAGGTTTAGAGCACAGGAGGGACGTGAGCTGATTGATGTTTGAAAATACTTCCTCTGCTGCCATGAAGAGAACAGACTCAGGAGGTAGGGGCAGAAGCAGGCAGATAATTAGGGGCTGCTGCAGGCATCCGGGTGAGAGATGGTGCTGGCTGGAGTGGGGTGAGAAGTGAATGGTGAGAAGTGGTTGGTTTGGGTACAGATTTTGAAGGATTTGCAAGGGGACTGGATGATGGGGGTGGGGAAGGAACGAGAAGACAGGTCGGCATCACTGCAGGACCCCTGAGGGGACTCTGACTTGGGGCCAGTGGAGGTAATTTGGCCACATGAATTGGGGCTAGAGAATCAGGGATTCCTCTTGTTCTTCGTCTTCTCATCAAGTAAATGTCGAATGGCTCCTGTGTTTCAAACCTTATAGAGGGTGCGGGGGACACAGTGGCGAACAGGACAGGTCTGTCTGTGTCCCTGTGAAGCTCCCAGCCCCGTGAAGGAGACAGGTACTGCATAAAAAGTGTAGCCGTCCTTCTCACAAACACGTGTATACAGATGTTCATAGTAGGGTCAGTCGCCATAGCCCCACAATGGAAGCAGACAACCCAATGTCCATCATCGGGTGAATGGATGTACAAAATGGGGTCTGCCACACAATGGAATATTATCAAGCCGTTAAAAAGAATGACACACTTGGTGCACCTGGGTGGCTCAGTTGGTTAAGCATCTGCCTTCGGATCAGGTCATGATCCCAGGGTCCTGAGATCGAGGCCCCTGTTGGGCTCCATGCTCAGCGGGGAGTCCGCTCCTTCCTCCCCCTCTGCCCCACCCCCTGCTTGTACTCTTGTCTCTCTCTCAGATAAATAAATAAAATGTTTAAAAAGCCGGGGTGGGGGGGCACCCTGGGTGGCTCAGTCAGTTAAGCTTCTGACTTTGGCTCAGGTCATGATCCTGGAGTCCCGGGAGGAGTCCTGTGTCAGGCTCCCTGCTCAGCAGGGAGTCTGCTTCTCCCTCTCCCTCCCTCAGCTCCTACCCCCTGCTTGTGTTCTCTCTCTCAAATAAAATTAAAAAAAAAAAAAAAAAAAAGAATGACACACACTACAACATGGATGAACTGTGGCGAAAGCCTCGTTCTAAGTGAAAGGAGCCAGGCACAAAAGACCACATACATGATTTCATTTGCATGAGATTGTCCAGAACAGGCAAATCCATAGAGATAGAAAGTAGGTTAGTGGCCACCTAGGGCTGGGTAGGGGGTGGTGGAATGTGGAGAGACTGCCAGTGAGTGTAGGGTTTCTTTTTGGGGTGATGAGAATGTTCTGGAAATAGATCGTGGTGATTGTTGCACGAGACTGTAGATATACCGAAGACCACCGAATTGCACACTTTAGAACGGTGAACTTTATGGTATGTGAATTGTATCTCAATTTTTTGTTGTAAGTGGAAAAAACTTGTAGCTGTCCTAAGTCCAGTGAGAGAGAGGGCCACAGTGTTGAGAGAATGAAGACTCTGTCTGGTTGCATTGCTCAGACAATGCGGCAGAGTTTGCCAGGCCAGGGGAGGTGGGGAAGAGCTGCAAAGGCAGAGGGACAGCCATGCAAAGGTCCTGAGGCCCAGCGGAGACTGAGCTGAGGCCTCTGTGCCTGGTGCACAGGAGGATGGGGTGGGATCTGATGTCAGGCGGGTGGGCAGAGGCCAGGTTGGTGTTTGTCCTGAGAGCACTAGGGAGGGTTTCAAGCAGGAGCGAGGGAAAAGAAGGCCTGAAGGATGTGGGTGAGCCAGCGCTCAGAGATGAGCAGGTGGAGGAAGGGGAGGGTTGTGGAAACATCTTGCTGGAGAATCTGAAGGCATAGTGGAGTTCAGAGGAAAGACTGTAGAAGGAGGTGAAAGGCAGGCTTTGAGAAGGAGGGCAAGGAAGGGCAAATTCTGCAGATAAGGGGAAGGGTTTGGGCTGGGCCTAGCCTGAGGGCATGGTCCTGCGCTGTCTTGAGTGGGGAATCTGCTTCCTAATCACTTAATCTGACCGGGAGCTTCCAGGGCCCAGGCTGGGCTGTCTGGCTCTCTCCTCTCTAGGGCCCCAGCTCCCCGCAGGCCTGAGGAGAGTTTGTGAGGGAGTGAACAGGAAGGGGGCTGCTTGGTTGCCACAGTGCCCTGAGCTCCTCCATTAGGGTACATCCTACTCCAAATTGTGACCCATTCCTTTTGTGACTTCTCCCCCAGGCCCGTGAGCACAGGCCCTGCTCTGATCCCTCCCTGGGTCCCCAGGTCTGCAGACAGTGGGACCTGGCCCACGGGAATCCTCAGGAGACGTTTGCTAGTTGAAAGAATAAGTGAATGAATGAATGAATGAGTGAGCAAACAAACCAGTCTTTATTGATGAGCACTGATTGAGTGCTAGACACTGCTCTAAGTAATGGGATTGCAACAGTGAACAAAAGTCCCTCTCAGTGGTGCTCATATTCTAAGGGGAAACGGATCAGTACACAAGTAAATATATAGTATTCAGATGTACAGACAGGTGGTGGGGGCAGGGGGTGGTGAGAGGAAATAAAGCAGGAAAGGGGTATGGGGACAAAGTTAGGGATAATGCTGTTCTATAAGCTGGTCAGAGAGTCTCTTGCTGAAAAGGTGACACTGGAGCAAAGAATCAAATTTGGTGGGTGAATTAGGCCTGCATAGATCTGGAGGAGGACATTCTTGGCAGCCTGTGCAAAGGCCCTGAGGCAGGACTGTGCTAGGAGGAATTCGAGGAGGAGGAGCAGGAAGAGGAGGCCACTGATGACGGGGAGGGTAGGAGTTGTGGTCAGAGAGGGAACTAGTGGATCTGTAGGGCCTGGAGGATGACAGTGAGGACGTCGCTTTTAGTCTGAGCCAGATGGGAGCCATGGAGGGATTTGGAGAATGGAAGGGACAGGATTCCTCTGGCCACTGTGGAGAGACCAAAAAGAATGAGTCTCACTTCAGTGGTTCCCCAACATTAGTGTGCCACCGGGGGCCCCCCACCCTGCCCCAGGCCCTGCACTTTAAGGAACGGGCTTTAGGTTGTGAGTGTGCACTAGATGCTGATGATAGACAGCCCCAGGCCTGGCCTCCCCCCCTTCTGTGTCATCTAGTGCACCGGCCCACAATCTGCATTCAGCACCTTTCCTGTGCCAGGACGATTCTGAACCATGCGGATGCCCCCTGGGAATGAAGCAGCCACACCTCGCTGCCCTGGGGGTGCTGCATTCTGACCGGAGGCCAGACGGGAGGGCTGACAAATGGGCATGTACACCTTTCCCTTAACCCTTAAGGTGGCAGGCCGCCGCTCAGGGATGGTCTTTGCAGCTGCGTTCATTTTGCAGCTGGTTGTTCCAGGAGCCTGTTTTCTCTCTCGGGTGGTGATGACTTTGGTAGCACGAGCACCGTCTCACCCAGCAAGCCGGATACGGAAGCTTAAATTTTCCAGTAGCCGCGTTACTAAAGTAAAACCGGTGAAATCAGTTTTCATATATTTTATTTACACCAGTACATTCACCGTGTTGTTTGAATGTGTAATCAATATTTTCAAAATTATTCATGAGACAGTTTATGTGCCTTTCTCAATGAGGCCACATTTTCATTGGCAACACTTGCTCTGTATTTAAGAGTTCGCAAACTTAAAGAGTTAAAAAAGTAGATTCGCAAAGTACTTGGGTTGTTCCAAACATACCTTGCGGTGACTGAACTGAGAATTGGTTTTTAATTTTAAATTTATGGAAGATACAGATTTCATCCCTCAGCAGCACCAACCATGTGTCAGGTGCCTAGTAGCCCCATGTGGCCCGTGGCTCCCGCATTGGGCAGTGCAGGGCCATCGTCTTCTGGATTTTATAGTGGTCCAGAGTTAATAGGCATCAGCTTCCAGAACTCTCTTTGAGTACTCTGGGCTGTTGGGACTCCTGTGGGAGACACAGCCCGGGGGGGGGTGGGTGGTCCTAGAAGAGAGGAACATTTGTTACCTTGTACTGTAAACAGTAGCTGTCTCCCGGTAAGGTACTGGACCCCCTTCCCTGCTACCTCCATAAAAGGATGTCAGTCCCTCCAGGGTGGAGGAACCCGGGGTTTTTAGGATGCCTTTGGTGGCAGAGACAGGCCCACCTGATGTTGCAGCTTAGCGCCCACGCAGAGAAGGCTTTATGTCCCCTCACTAGCGGAAGCCCCGAGGTAGGGCAGGTCCTTGCTCAGCCATTCCTTGCCCTAGCCCGCAGCAAGCCCTCTTTTCTACCCGCACGCACCTCACAACCACAGCTACCAGCAGAAGAGGGGCCTGCAGCCTCCCATGGCTCCCCAGCCCTCTGAGAAAAACCAGAAGAGGTCTGGGCCTGCCTGCTGTGCTAGTCTCCGGGCCTTTGCACGGCCTGGAGCACATTTCCCCTTATTTCTGCTTGGTCCAGTGCCGCTCCGAATGTTGATCCTCAAATCCCAGCAGCTGTGTACCAGGAAGACTTCCTCCCCTGGTCTGATTCCAGCCTCCCAGCCCCCATCACATTTGCCTCTGTCAGAGTAGTTGCTTGTCCCTGTCAGCCTCCTTTCCAATCCAGGAGCTCCCCCAGTGCAGAGCTTGTGTGACTCATCCCTGAGCCTGGCCCAGGGAATGTTTGAGGATAAGAAATCCCTTTAAAATGCCCGGACATACTTGCATGCCTCCCGTGATGGTGAGCTCATCCCTCTATTGCTGGCTGGCCCTGAGTTCCTTCCATTAGCCCAGTTCTGTCCCAGCTGCCCTCAGCCCCTTTCTTCCATGTGTTATCCTCAGTAGCACCCATGTACTATCTCTGGGCACCCAGGCTACTGCTTGCCTCTGGATCTCTTCAGAGACCGTGCCCTCTGCCGGGATGCCCTCCCTCAAGGCTGCAGCCTCGCCTCTTCTGGAGACCTGATGCTTTCTTCTCTCTGTGAATTCTTTTTTTTCTTTTTAAGATTATTTATTTATTTATTTGAGAGAGCACAAGCAGGGGTTGGGGGTAGCAGCAGAGGGAGAGAGAAAAGCAGACTCCCCACTGAGCAGGGAACCCGACGCGGGACTCAATCCCAGGACCCTGGGACCATGACCTGAGCCGAAGGCAGACGCTTCACCGACTGAGCCACCCAGGCGCCCCTCTGAATTCTTTTTTTTTTTTTTTTTAAGATTTTATTTATTTGACAGAGAGAGACACAGCGAGAGCAGGAACACAAGCAGGGGGAGCGGGAGAGGGAGAAGCAGGCTCCCCGCTGAGCAGGGAGCCCGATGCGGGGCTCGATCCCAGGACCCTGGGATCATGACCTGAGCTGAAGGCAGCCGCTTAACTGACTGAGCCACCCGGGCGCCCCTAATTAAAGACTCTTTAAAGACAAAATATACACACACATACATATATTCTCTAAATATTCCTTAAATTGTCCCTATCTGCTTGATACAGTCTTTTGCATAGCTGATTGCTTCTCTATGAACGTATATTTATATGTAATTTTGTGTACAAGTATAATAACTTACATCTGTATGTGTACGTATATGGAGATAGTATATGTATTAAAAAGCCCACAGATCCTAAGTGTCAGGCTTGATGAACTTCTCCTGACTGAACACAGTTGCAGAATCGGCCCCCCAAGGCAGAAACGACATCCCCTCCTTGTGCACCCTCCCAGTCCCCTGTCCTCCCCGCCAAGGATAACCACGCTCCATCATCCAACACCATAGGTTAGTTTGCCTGCATCTCGAAGCTTTTAATAGTGGTTTAAACGAAGTCCAGAGAGTGCTCAAATTCAGTTGCTGTTCAAATGTCTGTCTCTCTGCAGTGAAGTTTAAGCAGGTGCTTTGTAATATGGTCCATTTATAATAGAGGATTTTTTTTGTCTGGTCCCTACACAACAGTTTTAAGGCGAGCACTTGAAGCAGTTGTGGTCATCCTCAGGAATAGAACAGAGCGTGCACACTGGTTCCCAGGGCCCACCTTGCCCCTTTGCCAGTCCCGGGCCGGCCCCCAGAGGGAGGCACTGTCATGTCCCATGTCCCAACCCCCACCCCACTCCACTCCCGCCACCACCCTCACCCAGGCCGTCCTCAGCAGTGTGGCTTCCTTCTGGCTGCCCTCACCTGGTGAACTGCTGCTAAACCCTCCTCACCTTTTGGAGCGCTCCTCAAATGTCCCCTCCTCTTGGCAGCCACCACCGAGGCCCCGGGTGGCCTGTCTCTGTGCATTTCACTCAGGTGTGGGGACAGGGCTCATTGCCTGTACCTTCTCAGGCCAGGAACCCCTGGGGGCAGATCAGAAGTTCCGGGCGGCATGGGTTCTGGGTGCCCAGCGTCACCCCCACTCGGGGGTGGCCCATGGAGCGCGGGAAATGTGTCATTAATAAATGATCAGGTGGCCTCTGGGGCCACACAGGCCAATTCAAGCTCATCCCTGAGGAACTGGCCCTTCCTGGCCTGGGTCCCAGAGACCCTCTCCCACCCTCATCCCCGGGTCCTCCACCCCCTTCCTGAGGATGGAGAGCTGGTCACTCTACACTTCTTAAGGCCCTTATTCACATCTTCATGCCTTTTCTGAGCTTGGCACTTGGTAGGCCCTTGGAACATGGAGTTGCTACCCAGAAAAGTGGCAAATGGTGGCCCTGCCCTCTAGGGGCTCCTTTTGTGGCCTGGGGGACGGGGGCAGACCCCGATACCCACAGCAGGTGCTCTGCTGGAGGGGACACAGGCCACGTGGGAGCCACACGTGTGGTTTTAACTTTAACCGTAGCCACACTGTTTGTAAACGGAGAAAGCAACTGGAAAACTTAATTTTACTCACATGTTTCCATAATCTGATACACCAAAATGTTGTCGTTTCAACACGTAATCAGTGTTTTTAAGTTTTCGATGAGATACTTCACGTTCTTTCTTTCCCCTCCTCGGTCTTCCAAATCCAACGCGTCTTTGCCGCCTAAACCCCATCTCGGTTCGGAGCAGCCATATTTCAGGTGCTCAAGAGCTGCCTGGCTGGTGGCTGCTCTATTGGACAGTGCAGCCCAGGGCCCGCTTGGCACCGGTCAGGAGGTACTAATCAGAGGGGGCTTCCTGGAGGAGAAGCTTGTGGCAGCTTCCCTGGAAGTCCTCACCCTGGAGTTGGAGGTGAGGCAGGATCTCTAAAGACGAGGAGAGCTCAAACCCTCGCCTGTTCGCTCATTTGTTCATCGCACACGGCCTCCCAGGTGCCTGGCCACATGCTTGGGGATGCGGGTGACACGGCCATGGGTCTGAGCAGGCCTCTGCCCTTCAGATGACCAGACGTTTATTAAGCACTTGCTGTATGCCAGGCACTGTGGTAGAAGCTCCCTCGTGATGCTCATAATCTGAAGTGGGAGCCAAGGTTGGACAGTAAATCTAAATAAAATAGTTACCGGGTGTGAAATGTACCAGGGAGGACTTTTTTTTTCTTCTTCTAATGGTGGAAACAAGTATAAGGCATTGGCTTGAAAGAACTGGTCAGAAAAGGCCTCTCGGGGGCGCCTGGGTGGCTCAGTCGGTTAAGCGGCTGCCTTCAGCTCAGGTCATGATCCCAGGGTCCTGGGATCGAGCCCCGCATCGGGCTCTCTGTTCAGCGGGGAGCCTGCTTCTCCCTCTCTCTCTGCCTGCTGCTTACCCTGCTTGTGCTCTCTCACTCTCTGTCAAATAAATAAATAAAATCTTTAAAAAAAAAAAAAAAAGGCCTCTCGGAGGAGGTGACAAGAGCTGAGACCCAAGTGACAAGGAGATGACCTGAGAGATGGGCCCAGGCGGAGGGTGCAGCACCTACAGGACCCTCCCCGAGATAGGAAGGAACGTGGAGTGTCCACGGAGGTGGTGGAGGCCAGGGGGCCAGAACACACAGTAATGTAGGGAGGGGTGAGGGTGACATTGGTGGGGTGGCCAGGGCAGGGCCAGAGGGCTTGGTAGCCATGGGGTGGGCTCCCCCCCAACAGGGAGGCGGAGAGGTCAGAGAGGAGGCTGCTGCAGGGTTCTGGGTGAGGAGGTTGTGGTGATGGTCCTGGTGTTCCGAAGGTCAAGCCGAGGGGACATGGCGTCGGCCCGAGTGAGGGGGTGGAGCGTCCGGGGTTCTGTTTGGACGAGAGTGAGCCGGGCAAGGACGAGATGGTGAAGTCGGGCTCCAGTGGAAGTGGGGGGCGTGGGGAGGGACACAGCAAACTGTGAGGGTGCCTGCGACCTAGTCACTGTCCAGTCAGATCGCCCTGACGTAGGTGTCTGGGCATCAAGGAGCACGGGGGGCCCAGGACCCGGCCTGTGGGGTCAGGGAAATCCCTCTAGACTCATCCCTTAAGTGGATCTCATCAGAAGTGTAGGAATGTCGCAGATGAGTTCCGGGAGAGGGTGGCAGCCAGGAGATGGAAGAGGTGGGTCTGTGGGCCTGGCGGCCGAGGACTGAAGGATGGAAGGAGGGATAGGAAGAGAGGGGGCGAGCTCAGCACCCAAGGGTCTGGCCTGGCGACTTCATAACACTGGAGCAGGTCAGTGGGGATGTCGTAGGGGTGAGAGTCCTGGGGGACAGCTAGAAGGCAGCTGAGCTCTTCCTTCCTTCCTTCCTTCCTTCCTTCCTTCCTTCCTTCCTTCCTTCCTTCCTTCCT